>NC_089492.1:193624079-193936267 GCF_036850765.1 Saccopteryx bilineata | reverse complement strand
CAGTTCTCAGTGAAAGCCATCCTGTTTGGGTTAGAGAGGAAGGCGGAGCATTTCTTACTCCCTATCTCCCCCGGGGTTTGACCATATATCTAGCCAATCTTTCGCTCGATCATACCTTCGGGTGTGTTGCGAAGCATCTGAAGGCTCCAAGGATAGGTTTTTCTGTTTCTGGTTGGAGATCTTGTTGAGTTTATGGGGAGATTTATCGGTATCGCTTCCTACCGCGCCATCACTCTGACGTCATCTCCACCAAAAAATAATTTCTAATATTTTAACAATTCAGGTGAATGTCATATGAGTAATGTACAAAAGAAATTTATTAATTTGATAAAGTAATAGAGCTTTTGTTATTAATTAGTTTATATATTAAAGAAGTTTTTGTTTATTTATTAGTTCCCTCTCTTTCAGCATTTTCTATTTGCAAAGCACTATGCTAAAAGCAAGAACTCTCAAAGTGTCAAGAAATACAGATTCCATTTTGAGTCAGGTATCTCATCCTGAAGATAGAAATAACATTTGATAAATATTAGATAAGATATTTTCATGGATTATTCAGATTTAACTTCTATTCATTAAAGAAAACACCATTTCACTATTTTTGATGTAAAAAAATGTAAACTCTCAAAATTTTTATTTTCAAACTAAAACAGTTTAAATTACTTTTAGTTCAAGAGTATTCAGAATGTCAATCATTACAGTTGTTTTTTCTTTTTTCTGGAGAGGACAGTGTTTGCGTATGGTATGGTGGATGGTATGGTCCTACATTTGAAAGAGTTTGATTTTCCCTGCTCCCCACCAACCTACCCACATTCCCTAACTATACCAGTGAGTATTCCTTTAGTGTAGACCAGTGGTAGACAACCTGGTCCCTACGACCCACTAGTGGGCGTTCCAGTTTTCATGGTGGGCGGTAGCGGAGCAACCAAAGTATAAACAAAAAGATAGATTTAACTATAGTAAGTTGTTTTATAAAGATTTATCCTGTCAAACTTGGTGAAAATCTGACATAAAGTACTTGGTAAGTAATTATTATTATATGCTTTAACTTGCTGTAACTCTGCTTTATAAATTCTATAAAGTAAAGTTACTTTGCTATTTTATAAATCATCATTACTGTGAAAGCAATGGGCAGTTAAAAATTTTTACTACTAACAGAGATACAAAAGTGAGCGTTAGGTATAAAAAGGTTGACTAACCTTGGTAGTTCAATAATTTACTTGGAAGCAGGGTACTGAAACGGCCATGGTTATAAACATGAACTCCAGGTTGTTGTCTCATCCCATTTCAACTATGCACTGCAGAGATATGTTTTTGATCCTATTCTTCTTGATGTTCTTTTTTCTCATCGTTTTTGTCTTTTGTCACTTACTTTTAATTTTTTAACATTTTTATGTTGATGATTACTTTATGGATGGTGCCTGAATCTCTTTTCAACTAGCAAACCAACTAATCCCAACTCCATGATTAATGTTTTTATGATTCTTGCCTGTTTTCTTAATGTCTGAGGCTACTAAATGGTCTTTGTTTATCTTATCAATTCTGACTTTAAGACAATCTGATATTTGAGAAATTCTGAAATGCAGGTTGCCAGAGAAAAATATTATTTCATAATGAGGAGGAAAATATAATATGAAATAGCTCTCTGTTGTCAGTGGGTTTCTTAAAATTTAAGATACTTGTTATTTCATCTTTTATCTTTGACTTCCCTTGTTTCTGGAAAACAACACAAAAGATAAACGATTCCAGTCATCATTTCTTTATCACTATATGAAAAAGAGGTGAAAATATTTCTTTTGTGGGTATGCTGAGTTGTGTTAAATAAGGCTTGAATAATGAATGAGATGTTTTCAATCTCAAATTTCATATGTTTGGATAGGAAGAAATAAAAATATTGAAATGATAAACTATGATGTTTCTGTACATTGTTCATATTTAATATACTTTTTGATTTCCAGTTATATCACCAATGGCATAAAAATTCATGTGTTATTAAAACATTTGTCAGTCCTTATGGAAACTTTCATTCTCTAAAATTCTGAATACTTGTTTTACTTATTTATAGCTGGGATTCAAATAATTTAACAAGTAAGGAATTCCACATTAAATATTTTAATTTTTTTGTTGTAAACAATGACAAATTTTCATTAAACAAACTGTGTAAAAGTTTGTTTCATTAAACAAACTGATGTTTAGCATTATGATTTTAGCTTTTTGAATATTTTGTCTCAATTCTGTGAGGTTATTCTATGTAGCCTGATGAACTAGATTTTCACAGGAGTGAGAGTCTGTCACAATAATGTGCTTTGTATTTGGGCCTCTTTTCAAATGATTAATGTAGAAGAATACCAGTTAAACCTTGGTGTCTGGAATTAAGAAATAATGGTATTTTATAGGCTTTATATATTGTTGTGAAAAATGAAGAGTGCATTGCTATAGATACTAGGAGCTGGTTTGAAATTTTGACTAACCAAATTCCTAATAGAATGAGGTACTTGAAACAACAATTTCTTTCTTTCTAGTACTATTTAAAATTGGAGATATTTTTTCCATTCTATGATAGGTAAACATTCAGGCAGGACAATAGAAATTTTAATAAGAAATTATAAAGGCCTACAATTAATCCCTGTAGCTTGAGTCAATTCATCAGAAATATTTTAAGGTAAGTTGCTTAAATTAACTTAAATCTTAGACTTATTTTCTTAATTAGATATTAATATTTAAATTAAGAGGTGAAAACATATTTACTGTTCTTTAATTCTGGAGTACATAAAAAGACACTTTGGTTTTTATCCTTCCCCTTCAGTGTGAATAAGCTATTAATTAATTAATAAATTAATTATTATTTTCAAATTTTATTTTTGATAATTAAATTTAACAGAGTGACATTGATCAATAACAGTACATAGATTTTAGGTAAACATTTTTATAACATATGCACTGTTGATTATGTTGTATACCCATCACCAAAGTCAGATCATTTTCTGTCATCTTATATTTATCCCTCTTTACACCCCTCCTTCCATCCCCTCACATATCCCCCTTCCCCGAGTAACCACCTCACTTTCATCTGTGCCATAGGTCTCATTTTCATATCTCACCTATGTGTGAAACCATATCGTTCTTAGCTTTTTCTGACTTACTTATTTCAATTGGTATAATGTTCTCAAGTTCTCTCCATGTTGTTATAAATTACAATATATGATTATTTATTATCGCTGAGTGGTATTCTATTGTATATATGTACCACATCTTCTTTATCCAATCCTCTATCAAAAGACATTTTAGTTATTTCCACATCTTGGTCACTGTGAATAATGCTGTGATGAACTTGGGGTTAATGTGTATTTTCATACCAATTTTTTTGAGTTTTTTGGGTGGATACCTAGTAGAGGAATTGCTAGGTCATATTCTAAACTTTTTGAGGAACCACCATATTTTCTTTGATAATGACTGTACCAGTTTATTTTCCAACCAACAGTAAATGAAGTTTTCTTTATCTCCACAGCCTCTCCAACACTTATTACTTGTCTTGCTGATAATAGACAACCTAAGAGGTGTGAGGTGGTATCTCTTTGTATTTTTGATTTGCATTTCCCTAATAGCTAGTGAGGATGAACATCTTTTTCTATATCAGTTGGCCATTTGTATGTTTTCTTGGGAGAAGTGTCTGTTTAGATCCTCTCCCTATGTTTTAATTGGATTGTTTGCTTATTTGTTGCTGAGCTTTGTGAGTTCTTCATATATTTGGATATTAACACCTTATTGGAACTATTGTTTATAAATATCATCTCTCATTTAGTTGGCCGTTTTTTTGTTTTGGTGTTGGTTTTTTTGCTGTGCAGAAGCTTTTTAGTTTGATTTAGTCCCATTCATTTATTGTTGCCTTTACTTCCCTTGCTACTGGAGTCATTTTCATAACATGTTCTCTATAGCCAAGGTTCATGAGTTTAGAACCTATGTTTTCTTCTATGTAATTTGTTATTTCAGATCTTATATTTAGGTCTTTGGTTTATTTTGAATTAATTTTTGAGCAGAGGGACAAACTGTGGTCTAGTTTCATTCTTATAAATGCTGGAAACATTGGCTTTCCAATGTTTCCAGCACCATATATTGAAAAGACTTTCTTTTCTCCATTATGTGTTTTTGTCTCCTTTGTCATGTCCAGTATTTTCAAATGTTTTAATAGTCTGTCATTAGATGCATAAAAGCTTATAATTGTTATATCTCAGTGCTGTATTGAATATTTCATTAATATATGTCTTATCTCCTATGACATTTTGATTTTAAGTAATTTGTCTGATATTACTACAGCCAGTCCTGTTCTCTTTTGGTTACTATTGGCATGAAATACATTTTCCTATTTTACCACTTTTGAATTATTTGTATCTTTGGTTTGAACAGCATCTTGTGTAGACAGTATATACTTAGGACATGTATTTTATTTATTCTGTCAATTTTTGTCTTTTAATTAAAGTATTTAATCAATTTATATGAAAATAGTTACTGCTAAGGAAATACTTCTTCATTTTTATATTTGTTTTCCATGTCTTATTGTTATTTGTCCCACATTTTCTGCATTACTCTCTTCTTTTGTGTTTTGTTGATTTTGTGAAGTGAAACATTTAAATTTATTCTCATTTATTTTTGTGTATTTCCTTTAGCTAGTTTTATGGTTACTATAAAGATTATTTTGAACAGCCTAAAGTTATAACATTCTAATTCAAATTTATACCAGCTTAACTATAATAACATTCAACAACTGTGCTTCTTCACAGAACAATTATCTCCTCTTTCATTTGTGATGTCACAAAGTTACATCTCTATCCATTGTGTGCCTCAAACCATAAATTGATGATTCTTTTAAATGTATGATGTTCAAATTATGTAGGAAATGAAAAAGAAGTAACAAATCATGATTACAATAATATTATTTTTCTTCATTGCCCCTGTATTTGTTTTTACTAAAATTTTGGTTTTCTCAAACAGCTTCAAGTAACTGTCTAATATCTATTTATTTCAACTTACAAACTTGCTTTAGCATTTCTTGTAGTTCCTGCCTAATGGTAAAAAATTTCCTTGACTTTTTTTTCTGGGAATGCTTTATTTTCTTCACTTTTGAAAGATAGTTTATCTAGATGTAAGATTTTTGTTTGACATATTTTTTTCTTTTAGAATTTTGTATGATATTGGCCCACATGAGGCCTATGGCCTCAAATGTTTCTTATTGGATACTTTCTGATAACTTTATTAAGAATCTGTTTGTATGTGGTGGTCATTTCACACTTGCTTCTTTCAAGAATATTCCTTTGTCTCTGATTTCTGAAAATCTAATTATAATGTCTCAGTGTAGTTCTCTTTGAGTTCTTCTTTCTTGGAGTTCATTGAAATTCTTGCATGTTTATATTTACTGTATCACATTTGGAATGTTTCTGGCCATTACTTCTTCAAATAATTTTTGCTTCTTTTTTTTTTTTTTCTCTTTCTGAGAGTCATACAATGCTTATGTTGGGCCCATGTCACAAAGTTCTCTTAGGTTCTGTTCACTTTTCTTTATTATTTTTTCTTTCCTCAAAATTAATGATTTTCATTATTTTATTTTGAAATCTGGTTCTTTATTCTGAAATATGCATTTAAATTCTTTTAGTAAATGCTTTTATTATAATTATTGTATTTTATAGCTTTAATATTTCTTTTTGGTTTCTGTATTTTATTTATTGATATTTAAATTTTGTTTATGCATCCTTTTCTTGATTTAATTTACATTTGTATAGTTTCTGAGCATCTTTCAAACCAGTTATAAAGTCTTTGTATAGGAGATCTACTATCAAGGTCTTTCTCTGGGAAAGTTTCTTTTGACTTATTTATTTTTCAATTGGCCTGTCCTTTCCCATTTTTGTATGTCTTATCATATTTTGTTAAAATGGGGACATTTTAATCTAATAGTACGGGAACTCTGGATTCTGATTCTTCTTTTTCCTCAGGTTTGCCATTTTCGGTTATTTTTGTTTTGTTTTAATTATTGTTGGGTGTCCCTGTGCTAAGGATCAATCTGAGGTTTAAACTTTTGGTCTTTTCAGGTATTTTCTGAGCCTATTCTTTTTCTTAGGTCTTTTCAGTGGCTTTCTAATTTCCCTCAAATATACTATTGTTTTTGATGTCAGAATCATTAATGTCTGACTTCTGAAAAGAGAACATCAAACTATAAAGGGAGAATAAAAGGATAATAGATCCTTACATTCCTTAGATATCACTTCAGCCAGAGGGCAGGGGCTTGCAACAATAAGGAAGGTTAAAAATATAATTGCCATCTGTCTTCTTTCCTACATCTTTGAGATTAGAAATAGTAATAGTGGTCTGATTACAGAGTTTTGATATATGGAGAACAAGGTCATATTTATCCACTCTGCTTCTTTCCATAAGCTATGTGCAAGCTGCCACAGTAACACATGCACAGCTGCCTGGCATAAGGTTGGAGAGTGAAGGATAGGTAGCCACTGCTTAGCTAATAGCTAAAATTTACTAAAATTAACCTGTTTAACTATTCAAGATTTCCCCTGGAAGTGTTAAGCCTTTAATAATCTTCAAATTCCAAAAAAGTTACATGAGATAAATTATGCCAGTGTTATTTTTGTCCAGATAAACAACAGATTCCATTCCTGGTGCACTGTAATCTACCATCTTCCCAGACTTCTCTATATAGTGTTTTTAAAAAGACTAATGACAATACAAAGGTCTTATACTTGTAAGTTTATGACTATTTTGCTTTGTGTCTCTAAACCATTTTTTAATATTAAAGTAAAATGGGTTAATTTTATATATGTTACAATCTTAGAGGCTGTTTTCAATTAATAGATCTATATATTTAATTTTTATATCTTATTGCATTACAGTTTGAAATATTTCTTTTCTGTTTGTTTTACAACCTTTCTTCAGGAAATCTTATTATACTATATATATATAGGTCTGGATAGCAGTTCAGTTAATAATTTTCTGATTCTTCTTTTCTTTGTGTCATTTGTATTCTCCTTATTTTTTGTCAATGCTCTTATTAAATTTTATGTCAATTTATTCATCCTTTGAAACTCTGAAATTTGACATAATTTTATTTATTTTTATTTTTTTTCTTTTCTTTTCATTTTTCTGAAGCTGGAAACAGGGAGAGACAGTCAGACAGACTCCCGCATGCGCCCGACCGGGATCCACCCGGCACACCCACCAGGGGCGATGCTCTGCCCACCAGGGGGCGATGCTCTGCCCATCCTGGGCGTCGCCATGTTGCGACCAGAGCCACTCTAGCGCCTGAGGCAGAGGTCACAGAGCCATCCCCAGCGCCAGGGCCATCTTTGCTCCAATGGAGCCTTGGCTGCGGGAGGGGAAGAGAGACAGAGAGGAAAGCGCAGCGGAGGGGTGGAGAAGCAAATGGGCGCTTCTCCTGTGTGCCCTGGCTGGGAATCGAACCCGGGTCCTCCGCACGCTAGGCCGACGCTCTACCTCTGAGCCAACCGGCCAGGGCATAATTTTATCTTTTTATCCCATTTCTTGAGTATAATCTGTTTTATTTCTTCCTCTTTATTTTGGTTTATTTTTTTAAAAAATTATTGTTTATTATGTCTTCAAGTTCTTGTTAGTGATACACATTATTTTGCTACATGATTATGGCTCTCTGATATTTGCTTTTGAAATATTTTAGTTTTGGTTTTCTGCATGCTTCCTATATTCTTATAGTAACATTAAATCTATTTATTGAATGCAATTATATGCAAGATATACAATTTTTAGTTCAAGAGCATCTTCACTTATTGATAAAAATAAAAATTTTATTGATATTTTACTTTCAAAATGATGTTGCTAAGAGGGGTATGTGTTATTGACTGTTGTTGGTTCTCTTATGACTTGTAGATTTTTAAATTTCTCCTTATTAATATTTTCCCTTTGGAAGTTGAATCAAGAAGACATAACAATCCTTAATATATATGCACCAAACCAAGGAGCACCAAAATATATAAGACAGCTACTTATTGACCTTAAAACAAAAACTAACAAAAATACAATCATACTTGGAGACCTCAATACACCGCTGACGGTTCTAGATCGGTCATCCAAACAGAGAATCAATAAAGATATAGTGGCCTTAAACGAAATACTAGAACACCTGGATATGATAGACATCTACAGGACACTTCATCCCAAAGCGACAGAGTATACATTTTTCTCTAGTGTACATGGAACATTCTCAAGAATTGACCATATGTTGGGCCACAAAGACAATATCAGCAAATTTAGAAAAATTGAAATTGTACCAAGCATATTTTCTGATCATAAAGCCTTGAAACTAGAATTCAACTGCAAAAAAGAGGGGGAAAAACCCACAAAAATGTGGAAACTAAACAACATACTTCTAAAAAATGAATGGGTCAAAGAAGAAATAAGTGCAGAAATCAAAAGATATATACAGACAAATGAAAATGAAAATACGACATATCAGAATCTCTGGGATGCAGCAAAAGCAGTAATAAGAGGAAAGTTCATATCACTTCAGGCCTATATGAACAAACAAGAGAGAGCCCAAGTAAACCACTTAACTTCACACCTTACGGAACTAGAAAAAGAAGAACAAAGACAACCCAAAACCAGCCGAACAAAGGAGATAATAAAAATCAGAGCAGAAATAAATGAAATAGAGAACAGAAAAACTATAGAAAAAATCAATAAAACAAGGAGCTGGTTCTTTGAAAAGATCAATAAAATTGACAAACCCTTGGCAAGACTCACCAAGGAAAAAAGACACAGGACTCAAATAAATAAAATCCAAAATGAAAGAGGAGAGATCACCACAGACATCATAGAAATACAAAGAATTATTGTAGAATACTATGAAAAATTATATGCCACCAAATACAACAATCTAGAAGAAATGGATAAATTCCTAGAACAATACAACCTTCCTAGACTGAGTCATGAAGAAGCAGAAAGCCTAAACAGACCAATCAGCAGGGAGGAAATAGAAAAAACTATTAAAAATCTCCCCAAAAATAAAAGTCCAGGCCCAGACGGTTATACTAGTGAATTCTATCAAACATTCAAAGAAGACTTGGTTCCTATTCTACTCAAAGTCTTCCAAAAAATTGAAGAAGAAGCAATACTTCCAAACACATTTTATGAGGCCAACATAACCCTCATACCAAAACCTGGCAAGGATGGCACAAAGAAAGAAAACTACAGACCAATATCTCTAATGAATACAGATGCTAAAATACTAAACAAAATACTGGCAAACCGAATACAACAACATATTAAAAAAATAATACATCATGATCAAGTGGGATTCATCCCAGAATCTCAAGGATGGTTCAACATACGCAAAACGGTTAACGTAATACACCATATCAACAAAACAAAGAACAAAAACCACATGATCTTATCAATAGATGCAGAAAAGGCTTTTGATAAAATACAACACAATTTTATGTTTAAGACTCTCAACAAAATGGGTATAGAAGGAAAATATCTCAACATGATAAAGGCCATATATGATAAACCATCAGCCAACATCCTATTAAACGGCATAAAACTGAGGACTTTCTACCTTAAATCAGGAACAAGACAGGGTTGTCCACTCTCTCCACTCTTATTCAACGTGGTGCTAGAAGTTCTGGCCAGAGCAATCAGACAAGACAAAGAAATAAAAGGCATCCATATCGGAAAAGAAGAAGTAAAGCTATCACTTTTTGCTGATGATATGATCCTATACATCGAAAACCCGAAGGACTCCACAAAAAGATTATTAGAAACAATAAACCAATACAGTAAGGTCGCAGGATACAAAATCAACATACAAAAGTCCATAGCCTTTCTATATGCCAACAATGAAATATTAGAAAACGAACTAAAAAAAATAATCCCCTTCACGATAGCAACAAAAAAAATAAAATACCTAGGAATAAACATAACAAAGAACGTAAAGGACCTATATAATGAAAATTACAAAGCATTGTTAAGGGAAATCGAAAAAGATACAATGAGATGGAAAAATATTCCTTGTTCTTGGATAGGAAGAATAAATATAATCAAAATGGCCATATTACCCAAAGCAATATACAAATTTAATGCAATTCCCATCAAAATCCCTATGAGATTTTTTAAAGAACTGGAACAAAAAATCATCAGATTTATATGGAACTATAAAAAACCCCGAATAGCCAAAACAATCCTAAGGAAAAAGAATGAAGCTGGGGGCATTACAATACCTGACTTTAAACTATATTATAGGGCCACGATAATCAAAACAGCATGGTATTGGCAAAAAAATAGACACTCAGACCAATGGAACAGAATAGAAAGCCCAGAAATAAAACCACATATATATGGTCAAATAATCTTTGATAAAGGGGCCAACAACACACAATGGAGAAAAGAAAACCTCTTCAACAAATGGTGCTGGGAAAACTGGAAAGCCACATGCAAAAGAATGAAACTCGACTACAGCCTGTCCCCGTGTACTAAAATTAATTCAAAATGGATCAAAGACCTAAATATAAGACCTGAAACAATAAAGTACATCGAAGAAGACATAGGTACTAAAATCATGGACCTGGGTTTTAAAGAACATTTTATGAACTTGACTCCAATGGCAAGAGAAGTGAAGGCAAAGATAAATGAATGGGACTACATCAGAATTAAAAGTTTTTGCTCAGCAAGAGAAACTGATATCAAAATAAACAGACAGCCAACTATATGGGAACTGATATTTTCAAACGACAGCTCAGATAAGGGCCTAATATCCAAAATTTACAAAGAACTCATAAAACTCAACAACAAACAAACAAACAATCCAATAAAAAAATGGGAAGAGGACATGAACAGACACTTCTCCCAGGAAGAGATACAAATGGCCAACAGATATATGAAAAGATGCTCAGCTTCATTAGTTATTAGAGAAATGCAAATCAAAACTACAATGAGATACCACCTCACTCCTGTTAGATTAGCTATTATCAACAAGACGGGTAATAGCAAATGTTGGAGAGGCTGTGGAGAAAAAGGAACCCTCATTCACTGTTGGTGGGACTGTAAAGTAGTACAACCATTATGGAGGAAAGTATGGTGGTTCCTCAAAAAACTGAAAATAGAACTACCTTATGACCCAGCAATCCCTCTACTGGGTATATACCCCAAAACCTCAGAAACATTGATACGTGAAGACACATGTAGCCCCATGTTCATTGCAGCACTGTTCACAGTGGCCAAGACATGGAAACAACCAAAAAGCCCTTCAATAGAAGACTGGATAAAGAAGATGTGGCACATATACACTATGGAATACTACTCAGCCATAAGAAATGATGACATCAGATCATTTACAGCAAAATGGTGGGATCTTGATAACATTATAAGGAGTGAAATAAGCAAATCAGAAAAAAACAAGAACTACATGATTCCATACATTGGTGGAACATAAAAATGAAACTAAGAGACATGGACAAGAGTGTGGTGGTTACCAAGGGTGGGGGGGGAGGGAGGACATGGGAGGGAGGGAGAGAGAGAGTTAGGGGGAGGGGGAGGGGCACAGAGAACTAGATAGAGGGTGACGGAGGACAATCTGACTTTGGGCGAGGGGTTTGCAACATAATTTGATGACAAAATAACCTAGACATGTTTTCTTTGAATATATGTACCCTGATTTATTAATGTCATCCCATTACCATTAATAAAAATTTATTAAAAAAAAAAAAAATTTCCCTTTACTGTAGTTATACAGTTTTCACTTGTTATTTCCTTTACCCTGTTTTATTTAGAAACAATGCTTTTTTATCACCTCCAAGAGTGTACATTTTTAAGAAGTACTTTTATAATCGATGTCATTATTTACTAGAACATTTTTTCAGTATTTTTACATTTAGGGTAGACTTTATCTTTTTTGGGAGGATGATATTAATGGTATTAGGTCAATTTAGGCTTTTTTCTCCTACAATATATTTTGCTTAAGTGAAAAGTTAATTTATAATAAAAAGATTATCCTGTGTAGCACCTCTCCTCTCTTCCCCCACCCGAAATCATATTCTCATATTCCTAGTTGTGGCTGTTGTGATCATAACTTTTGATACCTCATACATTCTGTTTCAATAGATCCTTATGGGGACAGGCAATAAGCCATAGGTTAAGAAAATGTTAAATTCTCCTTTAATGTTAGTTATGTCATAGTTATGTATTTAGACATCATAAAAATTTTATGTGTATAAACATCAGAGATGGTCTCTCCTAAACAGGTGTGTTCTAATGGCAAAATAATTAAATTTATTTAGAAAGGACTACTAGATGCTGAAACTAAGGAAATAGCTGACTTCCTCACATCGTGTAGCCAACATTAAGTACATTCAAATGTGGGGGATGACTTTCTGGGTACTTTATTGCTGATCATAGACTCAATACTTTGCTATCTCTATATTTTGAAATCCCCCAGGCTCTACACCTCTTCTCCCAAGTTCAAGAGTTCTTTTCTCTGGGATCTCAACTTTTGAAATTGACATTCATATTATTTTCTTCAGTAGTCGTTATAAAGAATAACATAATAAAAAGTAGTATTTTTCTTAATTTTTTAAAAATTATGAGAGCAACTAATATTTTAATTATCAAATCATATATTAGAAGTGAAAAAAGTTACACACTTACTTTTTAATTCATTTTATAAAAATGTTAATTTCTATTTATGTATGTTAAATGTTCTGAAAGACTAAAGAAAAAAACAGACATCAATGAAGTATGAAACAGAAACCCAGAATATAAATGTCAGAGAGAGAGAGAAAGATTTATTTGATTGATTACTTTCCCCTTATAGACTGCAAGTATTGGGCCTGTTACCAGTGATTTTAGGGTATATAAGTCAAACTAGTGAATAATTCTACAATGTTAAGTGATTTTATATATGGCTCAAATACTTGGGAACTTTGATATGCCAAAATACGTTATAAATTTTTATTAAGAAGACAATGTGTTATCTTTATAAAATTTATATATTTGAACATGGGAATATTTATTTCATATGACTGATATCCTGTGGGGCCTATTTTTGGAGAAGCTGTTTTAAAGGGTTGAAAATGTTTGTTTTTTTCATTCCAAGAAATAACCAACTGATTGTTGGGTATGCATCCAGCCTGACTGCAGCACCAGAGACATGTATACTTGAACTTGACTACTCTTTTAAGTGTGAATGGAATATTCTATTTAAGCAAGTCAGTTTAAGCCCATGTTTAATTTCAGAGTTCTTAGAAAAGTGACTATCTCCTTTTGGTTAGATTTATATTTAATCTGTTAGGACACTAGCAAATAAGTTGGCATGTCATTAATTTAGACCAGTGGTAGTCAACCTAGTCCCTACTGCCCACTAGTGGGCATTCCAGCTTTCCTGGTAGGTGGTAGCAGAGCAACCAAAGTATAAATAAAAAGATAGATTTAACTATAGTAAGTTGTTTTATAAAGATATCTTCTGCCAAACTTAGTGAAAATTCAACATAAAGTACTTGGTAAGTAATTATTATTATATGCTTTAAATTACTGTAACTCTGCTTTATAAATTTTATAAAGTGAAGTTATTTCCCTACTTTATAAATCACCATTACTGTAGAACCAATGGGCAGTTAGAAAACTTTACTACTAACAGAGATACAAAAGCAGGCATTAGGTATAACAAGGTTGACTACCCCTGATTTAGACAAATTCTGTATAATGATTTAGAATTTATGAGGCCCATTTTTATTTCATTTTATCTTCAAAAAAGCTCTGTTAGGTTAGAATTATTTTACCCTCATTTTATAGATGAGAAAACTACACAGATAGTAAATAATGATGTAGTAACTCAAGTGCAGCACTTCGAATTCTATTACTTTTAAATTATTATATTAATTGCCTTTCCCCCAAAACACACACTTTCTCTTGCTAGGAGTGTCTAGAGAATATGCACTCAGTTTTCTTCTTCTAACTCAAGTAGAAAATCAGGACATTTCTCTTGGCATTTTATCTTTACTCTTCATTAACTTTGCTCATCTCAACTTTCCTTTCCTTTTCTTTTCCTCTCTGTACATATTTTCTAAAAACCCCGAAACATACCAAGATAGCTGTATTTTCAACATTATCTATTCACATATCACCAACTTCTATTGTAGTAGCACTGAAGCTTCTAGCCCATGGATTTTTTTTTTTTTTTTAATGACAAATCTGAAGAAAGTTTCTTTCAGTGCTTGAGAGATTTTTGGTTTTCCTTTCTCACAGGCTGACTGTTAAATTTGTACTATACATTTATCACTGATGCTCTAAATGGTTCTAAGACTGACAGAGAACAAGCTGGGGTTGACAGCTTTACTCTGGTTACAGCTGATGAAAGGCTGCTGAGGCCTAAGGGCTTGGTTTCTAAAAGAGAGGACCACTAAAACCAGCCAAATGATTCCAGCTTGCATATTTTATTCTGGCTAGAGTGGAAATGTCTATTTTTGCACTAGTATAAAGAGCTAATCAGAATAAAAGCCGATAGTTTAATAGCACTTACTAGAAGAGAAATGCGTAGTTAGATTGGAAAAGAAAATAAACGAATATACCAATATACTCAAATGTACAGGTATGCTATGTACACAAACACAAAGACTGCATATCAACTTATAAACATGCCTACATTGCTAACAAAGCCCCTAAATGAGTACATGTACTACCAACTATTATAATGCTAAGTAATTGGTACACCAGAATACATGTCAATGATCGCCTTACATTTGCATTGCACCTTTAAATTCCCAGTGTTTTTACATCTATTATCCCATTTGTTCTTATATAATAATCACACAAAAAAGGAAGTAGTATCCCAATATTACACATAAGGAAATTAGAGTACCTCAAGTTTAGGCAAATTTAAAAGCTACTGCATGGCAAAGCTGCTATTTAATTATTTTAACTTAACTGCCTTGCTCTTTCTGAAAATCTAGTGCTTATATTTTATAATTAAATCTTTAGGTCATTTTCTGCAAGCATTAGCTGCATTACTTAAATCACTTTGCTTGTTATTGCATATATCAAATAAATGTTTATGTGCCTATGGCATTTGAAGATTCTAAGTCCTTTGAAGGCAGGGACTATGTTTTCTACTTAGTTTTTGTATCCTCACTTCTTGGAACAAATACATTCAATAACTACCTGTTGAACTTGGCCAACTGAAAGATTCATTAAAAAACAGTTAATTATAACAAAAACTACTTTCAAAATGAGATGCTTAAATAACTTGAGTAGGCCCTGGCCGGTGGCTCAGTGGATAGACTGTCTGCCTGGCATATGGATATCCTGGGTTCTTCCATGGTCAGGGCACACAGGCAAAGTAACCATCTGCTTTTCTCCCTCCCTCTCCCCTTTCTCTCCCTCTTCTCTTCCCACAGTCAGTAGCTCTGTTGATTAGAGCATTGGCTCCAGACTGGGGTTGCCTGGTGAACCCTGGTTGAGTTGCATGCAGGAGTATGCCTCTCTATCTCCCTTCCTTTCTCCTAAACATAACAAAACAAACCAAATCAAACCAAATCAAAACAAAACAAAACAAAAAAGAGTCTACAGAGACAAGTTCTAGAAACCTGCAGCTCTTTCCTTAACAATGTTTTCTCCCCTCTCCTCTTAGATCCAAACTACTTCCCCAGCACTGGCCCCAAGCTAGGCAATAAAATAAAGAATAGTAATCAAAAAAATAATAGACTGAGATTTCTAGGGTAAGAGTATATAGTACATTAATAGGACATTGGAAAATGAGATAAAAAAATTCAGAATCAAGACCAAACTAAAAAACATCTATGAATATGGTTTACAAAATTTCAGAGATGGTATTTTCTCTCCTGAAGCAAGAGAGTTGACCTGACAATTTTAATGTTTTTTTTAAATATAATATTTGATGATTATAATGTGATATAAAAAGAACGTTGGAAATTAGGAAAGAAAATTTTCAATCATTGCTTTGCCTGTAATTAACTACATATCGTTGAATATCCTCACCTGATTCTATTATTTATAATATAAGATAAAAATAGCTGCATCTACTCTGAGCATATCTATTTGAATATAACTGGGGAAAGTTTCATAAGCTATACAAATGCTGAAATTTTCTTCTTTATTACTTAATTTAACTAAGTATAAAATCACTGTGAAAATGTAAAAACTATTAGATCTGGCACCACCACCACATGAAAAAAATAATCTTTGAGACATTGAGGGTAAAAGTGAGCAAGGTTAATGGGACATCTCTTACTGGAAGCGCTCTGACAAACATCATCTTCACAGCAGCGAGGCTGAGGATAGCGTTGTCTCACTAACAGAGCTTTTCCTGTGTAAAATTCACATCACATCATAGTACAAATCAGAAGTAATCATAATTAGGACTGTAAATTCTGATCAATTAAAAAAATATTTCCACAAACAGATGACCTTTTTTTACAAACGTTTTTCTGTTTTGAGTAAGTCAGTCATTCTCTTGGGCCATTTGTAGCCTCATAGAGTCTAATCTGGAGTTTCCTCAAGGATAGATAGAGTAAGAAGCACCATCCTAATGCTGTAATAGACTCTGTCAGAACAAATCATTATTTCTTCCCAACAACTCTGAAATGTAGGTTTTATTGCTCCCACAATATAAATGAGGAGATAGTGACTTTCAAAATATTGAAGGAAGATTTTTCCAAGGGCATATAACTAACACTGACATAAGGAAGCTCTGAATTAACTTCTATGTAATGAGAAAGATAATATTTAAGTGAACACCTGTTTGTGTGTGTGTATAGATGGATGCATTTGTGCATGTGTAACTTATTGAATGATGATGTATAATAACATCTCTTGGTTATATAAAGTTAGCATAGATTTAACAATTACATGGCTGCCTTTTTTTCATAAATGTAAAAAAAGATTTGTTCATTTTAAAAAGACCTTCTCCCTCTAATCAAATAATATTGAAGATAGAATCCATTTATAAGAAATATACACAAAAATGTCATTTGTTCTGAAAATGTTTATACTTGGATATGGAAATCAAAGTAAGAAATATATTTTAAAGAAAATCTATACAAGTTCATTTTGGGAATTGTTTTCAAAGTATACTAAATGAAGGATTCACCTGTCTCCTAATAGTGATTTTCTATCCAGTTACATGTCTTGGTGTTTCTATTAAAATGATGTAGGTAGAAGAAGCTAAGTGCAAATGTACATGTCTACCTACTGTCTACTCATCTTCCTTTCTAATAATCTAGATTTATGGTGCATCTATCATTCTCCTTCATCTGCAAGGTCCTAGGACAGTCAGGTAGCCAATCTTCCCTTAAATACGTCTCTAAGGAAATGGCAGTACTAATTAGTATTGGATTTTACAGCCTTCCATTTTATTGACTTGTCCTACTTTCTTTGATAATTAACTAATGAGTAAAGTAATGAGCTGTGTTAGACAGTCATGCTGTTCAATTAAATGGCAAATCAATTATTGAAAATAGTTTCGGACAGCTCTACTGTTGGCATGACATGTGTATATATGTGTATGTGCATCTTGAGTGAAAGTGTAATTATGTCCTAGATATTACCAAGTCCATCTTTGTGAGAATATTGGGACTGGAAAAGTCTGACTACATGACAGATATGGTCAGATATCAAAATACAAGTAAGTCATTATTTGTCTATGTCTATTTTGCAGTTTGCAATTTTTACTTAATGGAGAAACCAGAGCTTCCCTGGGTTTATGTGAAATACATTACAAAGCAATATCTAGAGGATATATATTAAGAGAGATGGAAAAGAAACAGAAATAAACATTTTTAATTTAAATAAGAGTTAAGGTTTGCATGATTAAAGTGGAGGGAAAGTCAATCTAGTGATTAAGCCTTTTCCTTTTAAACTCAGGTTGCTTATATTAGATCTCTTCTAATTTTTTCTAATCATATTGGAAACATTCTTAACTTTGAAAATTTTGTCTACAATACAATGTATAAATATTTATTTGGTCTTCACTCTTCCTATATGCGGGCGCACGCACGCGCACACACACACACACACACACACACACACACACACACACTTGAGAAACTAAAAGCCTTTGTAAGTCTCTGGCGTTAAAGCATTCCTTAAGGACAGGAAAAGTGACTGTGGGTCAGTTCCTCACCAGCCGCTCTCTCAACCACACAACCATTTCTAACCTTTGCTACTTTCCGTTTCTCACTCAGTTCTTTCAGATGTGTCTGTCACCTGCACATCTTCAGTTAGTATTATCTTACACTGACAGTTTACTGAGTATTTTAGATAAATCACTCTATGTCTTTTCCACTTGCTCCTGAACTTGTGGTGATTTAATATTCTAATATACATAACTAGTTTAGCCTAGTGTATTTTTTAAAACATGACAGGTCTTAGTTCACAATTCTTCAAAGCTATCAGTTATAAAGCTATCCAAATTCATAAGCACCCATCACTAATTTTTTAAAAAGAATTTTTAACTTGAGATCTGCTCTGTTCTTATTTTATCTTCATGATGGTCTGCTGTCATCAGTATAGTAGAATAATTATTATATTTTCCAAATCAACAAAGTTAAAATGACCATGTTACCCAAAGCAATATATACAAATTTAATGCAATCCCTATTAAAATCCCAATGTCATTTTTAAAAGAAACAGAACAAAAGATCACCAGATTTGTATAAATCACCAGCTTTGTATAGAACATAATTTTAAAGTTCTTAAGATTATTAGGAATATCTTCTTTCACAGAAAACTTAAAGCTTTAACTGGTAAAACTTTTGTTAGCATGAGAATGCAATTTGTACATTTAAATATTCTCACATTCTTTAAAGGTGTAAATATGGTTTTAATTCCTTAAACACAGTTTAAAATTTTAACCTTAAATTCTGTTACCAAAATATCAAAGCTAGTTCAAAAAAGGTAACATCAAGGTTTTATTTCCAAACAGTTCTAATTCTTGTATTTTTGTTCTTGCCTGAAATGAAGCAAGGAATACAAACGTTCCCATATGAATCAAATTAGAATTTATATATGAATTACATTAGAAATGTGAGCTCCATCAAGGAATATATTAGCACTGTCCTGAGTTATGTGAAGGCGAACAAAATTAAGTAAGAACAATTTCAAAGGCAAGTTTTGGTTTGCCTATTCAACTAAGCTGGTTTAATCATTGATAATGACTGAAATAAATCTGCTCTATCCAAAGTAATGTACAGCCTATCATATTGTGTGAAATGCCATAACTGACTTAGTAAATCATAAAGTCAATGAGAGAACATCACTCACAAGTCTCTGACATGGTTACGTTGTGCTTAATGCCAGATGTAAAGATGGAGAACCTGATCCAATCAGAAAACCTAGTGAGGGCTGATGTTACAATGATATTCCAGGGAGACCTCATAAAGTCAAGGAGACTCTTAAAGTGACATGTAAATGTTTTCTCATGCATTTATTGTAGTTACTAATAGAATTGTTACTTTATTTCCACAGAGGAAAAAACTGACATTTTTCTCTGCAAAAGGATAGTGCTACTGAAGAAATAGAGGAATTGAAATAATAACTGGAATCAGCCTGGTGACAGAGAGGAGCTTCAGCCACTAAACAGGAATATGGTTTATGAGTGCCTCTCCTAATAAGCTAAACTCCAGTGACCATAAAACTGAAATATAATTATGACATTAAAGATGCCTATATTTGAACTTAATTATTAATTAATTTAATGAGAGGAGTTGAGGTTGTAAAATTGCTAATTAAATGGCTGTACGAAACTGCAGACGGTGGAGGATTTATCAAATGATGAATCCTACAACACTATTTTTGCTGTATCAAAATTCTCTTAATAACCAGTATGCCAGCAGTACTAGTTGGAAAGTGTGCAGTAAAAAATGACCTAAAATTCCCAAGGAAAGCAACTTTGAAGATACTTCAGTTTTTTTATTTAGAGCAAGTACTAGTATATATTAATGAACTGAGGAGATCAGAGGATAGCAGATGGGTCAAATGAGACAGTAGTTATTTGGAGACAAAAAAGTTTTGTGTGTGTGTGTGTGTGTGTGTGTATGAGTTTGAGCCACTGTCTTAGATCTTGTCCTGTGATGTTAAGAGTGTCAGGGTTAACTTGTTTGATAGCAATCAAAGGTGTGAATTTGCAAGAAGTCTAAATGTTAATCCATCCCCAGATCACTTCATGTAACATGCTTGTGGAAATGCAATTCAATTGATTGCGATTCTTGGGAATTAATATATTGGAACAAACAAATGAATTTTACTATGTGATAGATTCAAATTCTGGCTCTACTCTATACCAGCTTAATGATCTTGGAGGAGTAGATATACAGTACTACTCTGGACCTCAGTTTCTTAATCAGTAAAATAAAATAAATGTTCACGTAGTCATGGGGCTGTTGGGAGAATGATAATTATAAAATATATAATGCACCTAGCAAAGTACTTACTCCCAGAGATGCTTAAAAAAGAAAAATATATAAAACAAACACTATGCGTCGAATTAAAACTTGAGAGGGGCAATTTGTGAGATGCCCACACCACATGACATCAACAGATAAGAAGTACTATTTAACTAGTGGCAGGTCTTTCAACATAATAAATCTATGAGGAGAAAAATGTCACTAATCATTACTGAATCTAATTCAAAGTAATGTCTATTGAAGCACTTTTAACCCTACAGGGGTCAAATATAAGCAGGATAAGATACTATTTAAGAACACACTTCAAAGAATTGATGAATGTAATTCAAGATTCAAGATTATTAATGTAATATACTAATTGTTCATACAAGCTTAAAGTTGTCTCTATCAATATACAAAGTAAATAAATTTTCTTATTGTGAAAAGATGATTAAAAATGAATTCAGTCTGACCTGTGGTGGCACAGTGGATAAAATGTCGACCTGGAATGCTGAGGTCACTAGTTCAAATCCCTGGGTTTGCCCAGTCAAGGCACATACGGGAAGCAACTACTACGAGTTAATGCTTCCAGCTTCTTTCCCCTCTTTTTCTCTCTCAGGTCTCTAAAAATCAATCAATAAAAAAAATCTAAAAATGAATTTAAATTAAATGAATGATGTTGTTTGAATTACTTAAGTAAATTCAAAGTCCTTGCTTTTTTTTTTCATTCTGTCTTACTGTAAAGGTTTTCCTAGTCAACATGAACAATTGTTTTAAAAGCCACTGATAATTATAAAAATAAGAATAATCAATGAATGATATCTTGAGTCCTAGAGTGAACTTATGATTAGAATGAAAGTCTGAAAAGATTAATTAGTTAAATTTGGGTTAGAAAATTGCAAACTAATTGAACAAGAGAAATAATTTAATTCATCAGCCCTGATTGGTATCATCAGTGGTGCCAGATGATATGATATGCCATAACATGACATCATAAAGAACTTCGAAGGCCTGGGACGACCATTGTTTTTATGCTTAGATAAGTGGAAGGTTTATTATAACAAAAATTATTGAATTTGTAGTAAAAATAATTAGAGAAGATATTATGAATAATTAGGGTTACATATAAAATTTTAGTCTCTCCTCACCCTGCACACACATATATGCACCCTCTGATACTGATTCACAAATACTGCGTGAAAGAATGTAAATGTCAGAGTAGTGGATATTTATTCTAAGATTAAAAAGGTTTCCAAAAAATTAAGAATCTTATCCTGATGTTTATATTTTGTTTCAACTAAGCATAGACTTTCCTACTGATGTCTTTATCATTTGTAGAAAATTTTTTTCCAAAGCCATAATTGCACAGCAATATATATGTATTTTCTAAAAAATATTCTTTGTCTTATATGTTTTCCCAATATAAATTTTTTAAATAAAAATATGTACTTAGATTTTAAAACATTTAAGAATAGTCTCTGGATTTTGCATCATTCATAAAAGGATGCACAAAAGTCTATCTTTGGCGTTACAAATATATAAAAATTTTTCATGTATTATTGCTATAGTTAAACATAAATGTGCTTAAAATTTTTGAGTAAAAAGAAAGAGGCCTTTATCACATACCAAGTATTTGTTGGGGTCCATTATTGGAGTCTATTATTTCCATGATCTATTCCATACTAAACGTTTGTAATTATTATATCTTCTTATATATTTTTCTAGAATAGTCCTGAATATTTAAAAAAATTGTATTTAAAAAATTATATTTAATGGGGTTACATTGATCAATAAGTGTACATAGGTTTCAGGTAAACATTTCCATAGCATTTGAACTGCTGATTATGTTGTATACCCATATTTAATTTTGAATAGATGATGTAGTATTAAAATAATCATTACTTTAATTGACTTTTAATATGTACATAGATTAATTACAGGGGATAATTTGTGTCATAATTTAGTCTTACTTCATAATGTAAAACAAGTGTTTTATTTATTCAAAATTTTAAATTGTTTTCAGTAAATTTGTATTTTTTTCTACATAAATTACACATTTTTAATCTCCAGGTCCACCCATGCTGTTACAAAGGGTAATATTTCTTATCACATTGTATAAATTTACCACAATTCTACAATACTAATAGACAATTGGGCTGCTTCCATAGTTTGGCTATTATAAATAATTCTGCAATGAACACAGAGGTGCATATATTCTTTCCAATTAGTGTTAAGGTGTCCTCTAACTCTATTTCCAGTGAAATTTCTGGGTCATACGGCAGTTGCACTTTTAATTTTTTGAGGTAACTTCATACTGTTTTTCACAATGGATGCACTAATCTGCATTCCTACCAACAGTGCATGAGGGTTCCTTTTCCTCCACATCCTCATTAGCACTTGTTTATCGATTTATTGATGATAGCCATTCTGACAGATGTGAAGTGATATCTCATTGTGGTTTTAATTTGCATTTATCTGGTGATTAAAGACATTAAGCACATTTTCATGAGTTTTTTATCATCTGTACGTGCTCTTGGAGAAGTGTCTATTCAGGTTTTCTGACCATTCTTTAATAGGATTTTCTTCCTGGTTTTGAAATTTGTAAGTTTTTTATAAATTATGAATATTTAGCCTGACCATGTGGTAGCACACTGGATAGAGCATTGGACTGGGACATAGAAGACCCAGGTTCAAAACCCCAAGGTCACTGGCTTGAGCTCGGGCTTATTCAGCTGAGCATAGGCTCACCAGCTTGAGCGCAGGATCTCTGGCTTGAGCATGGGATCATAGACATGACCTCATGGTTGCTGTTTGGAGCCCAAGGTTGCTGGCTTGAGCAACGGGTCACTCGCTCTGCTGTAGACCCTCTGCCCCCCCCCCCATCAAGGCACATGGGAGAAAGCAATCAATGAACAACTAAGAAGACTAAAGAGTCGAAACAAAGAATTGATGCTTCTCATCTCTCTCCCCTTCCTGCTTGTCTGTCTCTATCTATCCCTCTCTCTGTCTCTCTGTCTTTGTCTCTGTCACACACAAAAATATTTTTTTCAGATATTTACTATTTATTTGATGTATCATTGGATAATATGTTCTCCCATTCGTAGGCTGCCTTTTCATTTTGTTGATGGTTTCCTTTGCTGTGTCAAAACTTTTCAGTTTGATGTAGTCTCATTTATTTTTCTTTTGTTTTCTTTGCCTGAAGCAATATTTCAAGAAAAAATATTGCTATGAAAAACGTCTGAGAAGAGGATGACGTCAGAGTATTGGCGGGGTAGGAAGCGATATCGATAAATCTCCCCCAAAACTCAACAAGATCTTCAACCAGAAACAGAAAAACCTATCCTTGGAGCCTCCAGATGTTTCGCAATGCACCCGAAGGTATGATCAAGCGAAAAATTGGCTAAATATATAACCAAATCCCGAAGGAAATAGGGAGTAAGAAATGCTCCGCCTTCCTCACTAACCTAAACAGGGCAGCTTTCACTGGAAACTGAGAATATAGAAAATAAGGTGGGCAAAGTGGGTGAATAGATCCAGGCCGCGGCATAAATGGCTGAACCAGGCTGTGGCACGGAGATCGAAGCCGAGGAAAAACTGTTCCTGTGGCAACCCGGGCAATACAACTAACACTCGCGCCAAACCCAGACAAAGAAAGACAAGTGGGGCAGCCATTTTACCCAATCTCCTGGTCGGCACGCGCAGATAGTGGGTGAGAGATTCTTTCCAAAGCCTCGGGAGTGTGCGCCGGTGTTGTCCCACAGAGAGGCAGAGTCAGAGGCCTTTGTGTGGGCCGAAAGTGGAATCTCTGGGCCAGCCCAGCGCCCTGGGGGAGCCGCGCATGGGGAGGGAGCGAGAACTAATTCCAACGCTGGAACTTTTCCGTGTGGGAGGGGGTTTCACTCAGAGGGTGAGGCCGCTGGTCTGATATCCTGGTCTGCGCGTGCAGATAGTGAGTGAAAGATTCCTCCGAGTGACTCGGCAGTGCCCGCCCGTGTTATCCCACAGAAGGGCAGAGTCAGGGGCCTTTGTGTGGGCCGAAAGCAGAATCTCAGGCCACCCCAGTGCCTTGAAAAAGCCGCACACGGGGACGGAGCGAGAGCCAATTCCAATGCTGGAACTTTTCAGTGCGGGTGGGGGGTTTCACTCAGAGGGCAAGACTTCCAGCCTGACATCCTGGTCTGCGCGTGCAGATAGTGAGCGAGAGTTTCCTCCAAGCACCCCGGGAGTGGGTGCCCGCCCGTGTTACCCAACAGAGTGGCAGAGCCAGAGGTCTTTGAGTGGGCGGAAGCCCTGGCTGATTATGCTAGCAGCTCTGACTGACTGAGCCTTACCCAGAGCCCTGTGCTGAGTGGGAATAGAGTGGGGAGTTACCAGCTCTTTGAGCCTCTTACTATCCAGGCAGAGCAACCCCATAGCTGGATTATCAGGCTACTAATTGAGGAAGAAAAGACTAGGAGAGAGGCTCCAGGAACACGGACTCTCTCACTGTTGGAGCCTATAAATGCTAATGAGCCTCGACTGCCAACGTGACTAAAGCACAATACATGACATCGCCATAGAGACTTATCAACTGCAAACCTCTACCTGAGCGTGCCACAGGGGCAGAACCCAGGGTACGGAGTCACCGACCAGGAAGAGGGAGAGAAAATAAAAAGCAAGAAGATAACCTCTCAAAATCAAGAATAATCCGCAGACTTTATAACCTATCCCATTTTATTATATTTGTTCATTTGTTTCTCTTATCTTCATTCTTGATTTTTTTTTCTTCCTCCAATTTGGTCGTTTAACTCTCTACTGGTCTTACTCTCTCCTCTCCTTGAACTACACTACCCATAAGTGTTACATCTCCCATTATCTTTTCTTTCCTCTTCCTTTCTCTCTATGAGGGTTGCACTCCAAAATCCTTAACTCTCTCTCTCTCTCTCTTCTCTTTTTTCTTTTTTCTTCTTTTAGTGGTTCTCTCTCTTTCTTTTCTCCCTCTATATTAGTTTCTTCCTTTCTCCTTTACGTCTCCTCTCATTCAAACCTCAATAATGAACAAATTATCTTATCTGGGACTCAAACTTATGTTTATGGCATTTTGGGGGGTTTTTACTTCACCTTTTAAACTCACTAGCAGTGCTCCCATCCCTGGCTCTCCATTTTATCAAGCTCTTGTTCCACTAAATACAATAGTAATTTTTTAATTTGTCCCCCCATTTTCCTGTTTCCCTCTTATTCCTCTCATCATAACTCTTAGTCAACCAACACCTAAACGCAAATCATTTTATTCTTGATCCAAATTTTTTCCTTATTTGCTTTTTGTGGGTCCATACCCCCCCTTTATTTTTTATATATTTTTTTATTATTATTTATTTATTTATTTATTTTTTGCCCCTTTATTACTTTTCCCCAATTCAGGCCCTCCATTACAGGCATTGTTTGTTCTATTTAATACAATATAATTCACAGTTCACCACAAGATTTTCTCAAGAAAGAGGGGAGAGGAGAGGAGAGGAAAAAAGAAGGGGGGGGAATAATTTCTTTTTTTTAATTTTTATTTTATTTAATTTTTCTTTATTTCATTATTAATTTAAAAAAACACAACTTTTTTCAATTTTTATTTTTTTAACTTTTTATTCTTTATTAAATCTTATTAATACTATCAACAAAACCACCCTCAGATGCCATTAAGGAAGAAAAAATCAAATATCATGGATACAAAAGAAAGAAAGGTAACACAGATAGATGAGGAAAAATCTATGGAGAAAAAATTTAATATATTGGAAACCTTGGAGCTAAATGACAGAGAATTCAAGATAGAAATCCTAAAAAGCCTCCATATCTTTATGGGAGGTTTTTTTTCTGTTATTTTTTTTCTAGTTTTGTACTATTATGGTCAGAGAAGATGCTTGGTATAATTTTAATCTTAAATTTATTAAGACCTTTTTTGTGTCCCAATATGTGATTTATCCTAGAAAATGTTTCATGTGCACTTGAAAAGAATTCATCATCTACTTCTCTGGAATAAATGGGGTGAAATGCTTTGAGGATATTAATTAAATCCAACTGGTCTAATATGTCATTTAAGACCTTGGTTTTTCCTTATTTATATTTTTGTCTGGATGTCAATGGAGTGTTAAATGTCCTACTGTCATTTTTATCAATAAATGTATTGCTGTAATCTTTTTTTTTATGTCCATTATGATTCCTTTTATATACTTAGGTGCTCCTATATTGTGTATATAAATATTTATAAGGGTTATTATATCCTTTTTTTGAATTGCACCATTTATCATTTATGTGTCTTTTTCTTAGCTTCTTACTATAGTCTTTGTTTAAATGTTTATTTTGTCAGATATAAGTATTGCTGCCTTAGTTTTTATTCTTTGAATTAGCATAAAACATACTTTTCTACCCCTTTACTTTTTGCCTGTGTGTCTTTTCTATTCTGATGTAGGTCTCTTGTAGACAGCATATATGTGGGTCTTGCTTTCTTATCCATTTAGTCACCCTATGTCTTTTGATTGAAGCATTTAAGCCATACACATTTAAAGTGATTATTGATAGGTATATATTTATTGTCATTTTATTATTTTAATTATGTTTCTCTGGTCTTCTTCTTCTTTTTCTTCTTCTTCTTCATCTTCTTCTTAAAGCAAGCCTTTTAACATTTCTTGTAATACTGACTTGATGACAACAAATTCTAGCTTTTTCTTGTCTGTGGAGTTCTATAGTTCTATAATTTTTAATGATAGTCTTGCTAGGTAAAGTCATTTTGGTTGTAGGTCTCTGTTTTTTATTACTTTGAATATTTCATGCCAATATCTTTTGGCCTGAAATGTTTGTGTTGAAAAATCAGCTGGCAGTCTTGTGTGAGCTCCTCTGTATGTAACTGTTTTCTCTTGTGGCTTTTAGGATTCTCTTTGTCTTTATCCTTGTCATTTTAATTATTATTTTTTTATTGTAGGCCTCTCTAGATTTATCTTGTTTGGGATCTTCTGTACTTTCTAGATTTGTGTTTCTTTTCCTTCACCTTCTTAGGAAAAGTTTTGGTCATTATTTGTTCAAACAGGTTCTTGATTCTTTGCTCTCTCTCTTCTCCTTTTTGTATCCCTAGATGAGAATATTGTTACTCTTCATGTTGTCCCAAATTGCCCCTATATAATCTTCATTTTTTAATATATTTTTTCCTGCTTGGATTGGGTGTTTTTTTCTACTTTGTCTTTCAAATCACTGATTTGAACTTTTATTTCATTCAACCTATTACCTTGCTCACAAAAATTAGGGAATATTTTATTTCTTCATTCTCATTTTGAAATACCCTCTAATTTTTGTGAGCAGTATATTTATTCCATCCAATGTATCCTTCATTTCAGATGTTGTATTTCTCCTTTCTAACTGGTTCTTTTTAGTCATTTTTATATCCTTTTCTTGCTGTTATAGTTCTCACTTAGTATGTTGTAATTCTCATTAATTTACTTGTGCATCCTTATAACTATTTTTCTTAACTGTATATCAGATAAGTTGTTTGCCTTCATTTCATTTAGCTCTTTTTCTGTAAGTTTTTCTTGTTCTTTCATTTGAGGAATCCTTCTTTGTCTCCACATTTAAGCTGTCTCTTTGTGTTTGTTTCTATGTATTAGATAGATCATCTATGACTCCCAGTTTTGGTGGATGACCTCATGCAGTAGGTGTCCTGGGGGATTCTGTAATGCAGTCTCATTGGTCACCTAATCTGAGTGCTTCAGGAATGTCCCTTGTGCAAGTAACATGGGCCTTCATATAATAATGAAGTCTTGATTGCTATATGTCTGTGCATGAGATCAACCTTCAGGCTAGCTGAGAGTGTGGTGCAACCCTGACCATTGCATCAGAACAGCTGTTCAGGTGCTGAACACATAAAGCTGAATTTGCCTCAACAGAATCTGTTGCCTGCTGATATCTCCCTTTGGATATGCAGGTTCAACTTATTGGATCCTGTTCTGATGTTGTTGGAAGCTGACCATTGGGTATGTTGGTTAAAGTTCTCACAGTTCCACATTTCCTACTAGTATTGATGTGGCTTCTTCTTGGCTATAAATTCTTGACTATAATACTTCTCTTTAATTAGTCTTTAGTTAGTTATTCAGATAACTTTTTCTATAATTTAATTGTAATTCAAGTTTTATCTTGGGTAGTGATGAGTGTAGCTTCCACCTACTTGATGCTATCTTGGATATTGTTTTCAGTTACTGATTTAAATTAACTTTATTAATTTATTGAAGTCATTTCTATTTTTAATTTCTCAGTTATGACTATTAGTTTTCTAAATGGATAATATTATTGGAAACATAATAATTTTGCCTCTACCTTATTATTTTTATAGGTAACTTTTTCTCTTGTTTAATTGCACTAGCTAGTACCTTCAAATATTATTATTATTATGAAATAATAACATGATAATAGTAGAAATACATTTTAACAATTAAATATTAAGCTGACAGGATATGTTAGATACTTTAAGAAAAATTAAAGGATGCCTCATCATATGTGGATGATGTTATTAGAGAATTTATTACATAAAAGAAGAGTTATAAGTTAATAACTCTAATTTGAAATAAAAGCTCTGTGTGAGATAAAGATTAAAACCATCAAAATTTAGATATAAAAGAGATGTTTTCTTAGATTTGCTAAGTTTATATGGCACCAGTCCAATGTGTTATTAAGCCTTTAAAAGCTTCATTTGAGATCAAGATATCATATGAATCAAGGTGTGAATGTCAAATTGCTCATATAAATAATAGGAGCAGCAGCTTATGATGAAGAGACTGGTTATCCCCAGATTTGCTGTTTAACATAGACACGTTAGCTCAATAGTTACGTATTAGGGACCATCTTCCTCTGTATGCACAGGCTTCCTCCCTGGCTTCATTACTTGAGTGGTTCTGATCTAAGTTTTTATAATTAATAACATTGATTAATCTGTTTTTTTCCTTTTGTAGTTTTTTTTCTTTTTTTACAATGAGGAAAGTCTATGAAAGTAGAATAAACCTTACCCCTTAACGATCTATGTTACTGTGTAGAAAGGAAGTGCAATTTTAGAAGAAAAGACCTTTACAAACAGGGAAAACAAAATCTCATACAAGAAATTCTTTAGTCAATAGAAATATTAGTTTATTGAGTGAAACAACATGCTGGTAGTCAACATACATTCAGATATAATAGAGTGGTGAAGGCAAAAAAATGGGAGATATAGTGGGTTGTGACCTGTATTTCTTGAAGCGGAGTGAAATGGATGCAGCAAAAACAAGAGATTTTGGAGTTCTCATCTCAGTTTTGTCCATTTGATTCAATTTCCACATGTACCTCATTTAAAAAAAAAAAAAAAAACAAAAGCAAGGAAACAGCTTTAAGTCACCTTTCCTCTAAAGTTAAAGAAACAATGAAATATATGTATATTAAGTACTTTAGAAATAAATCACAAAAATATAACCACAGCAACAGACATTCTGAGTTGCAACACATGTTGGTTTTTATCTATGGCCCACTGTCACTTGGAGGGAGAACTTTATTTTAAAAACTATGGTTTTATTAAAAAAGACATATGGGAACCCAATACATTCTTAAACAAAGAGCCAAACATCTGGTATATCAAATGCAGAGGGAGAAGAGAATGGAACATTTAGGGACACCATCTTTTAACAGTGCAGGTGTATATTGATAATTATTTAGCTAGAAAAATGTTCCGCCAAGCCTGATTCCGGATTTCTACTTTGAAGGAATAGTAGATAATTGAGGATAGGTTATAAAGGCTTGCTCTCCATTCCTAATTATGATATAAACTTTCTACATACCAGGTTGTTTTACATTTATGCCCTGCATTTGAAATCTGAGAAGTGTTAAATCTGCTTTTCTTTACAAGCACTTGATCCATCATAAGTTAAAGGTTGCATTGGGGAGGTGATGAAATGCCACATGACATGGGTTCATAATGAGAAGAGCGAGTCCTTCTTATACAGAAGAGAATAATCAAAAGTGAGCTGATCAAACTGTTGAGCCAAGCAACAATAAAAAGAAATTTGGAGTTGTGATGTTACCTCATTACTACCTTCTTAAATGGTTGCAAGTCACATAGAATATCAATAAGTAATATGAGCAAGAAAAGAGTCATAGTATGTCTATCTCTCATCAACAGTCATAAAATAACATATTAATGCTCTTATGTACAGTTCAAATTTACCAAGTAATTTGAAAAGATATTACTTTAAAATCTTCATTGGCTATTTAATAAGAAGTATTTATCTTAGAATTAAATATAAAAAATACTTTTCTATCAATATTCAAGAAAATATGTACCAAGAGATTAAAAGATATTAATATTATTCCCCAAACCAGTTCTGTGATAAAAATTATTTAGAAAATGCTAAGAATTTCTTCATAGAAGGTATTCTAAGACTCTTTAATATATTAATGTACATTATGAATCTACCAGAGAAAATTAATTTTATGCTATAGTTCTCAAAGTATTTTAGAACAGAGCCCTTGTACAAAGACATAATGGGGCAAATCTCTGAAATTTTGTGAAGCTCCATGACCCAACATTTCTCTGAACTTCTATTTACTCAAAAGACTATTGAGGTTTACTCTGTATGGAGCACTACATTAGAAGCTGTAGATAAGCACAAGACAACATTAAATTTAGTCATTGTCCTCAGAGTTAGCAAACTACGAAAAAGAAGGGTGCTAGAAACTAGTAGTTTAAAAGACAGTGTTTTGTTATCGTTTTAAACCACTGATGTATTCCCAAGTGTTAGACAAGATCCTGGTCACAGTATGTACTTAGGAAATATTTATTATATGGATGATGGCAAGGTTGTGAAATTACTAGAGTGCTCAATGAATGTACTTAGACTCGTCTGTTTGTTTTGAGTACATAGGGAGTGACTGGACTTGAGCAGGAAATACTGAGTTATCTCCCTTTTTCAGAAAGGATTGTACATAAGCTGCCTTAGATCTTGGCAATGAAGCATAAACCTAGATTCATATGTGGCTAATAGAATAGTTTAAATAAAGTTTGCATATTTGATTTTTCACAATATGTAATATTAATTAACATAAAATTCTCCACACACTGTTTATTCATTTTTCACACAATGCTAAGGCCTCAGAAAGATAAGTTAATTCTATTTTTTAAAGATTTCCAAGTGACAAAAATTTCTTCTAAAATGATTTTGCATGACACGCCGTATTTCCCCATGAATAAGATGTTACCATGTATAACAAGCACTTGATTTTGGGGTCCGAAATTTGAAAAAAAATATATTACATAAAGTTATTAAACTCAAGTTTTATTCATTATAGAATTTATACAACTCCACCTCATTGTCAAAACTCCCATCCATTAGCTTATCCTCATCTGTGTCTGATGACAAATCACTGTCTTCAACGAGTGCAAAAACAAGCGCAAAAAAGCGGGAAATGCAAGTAAAAAAATCTACAACTACTGTATAAGACACACCCAGTTCTTAGACCTCAAATTTTTTTAAAAAGGTGCATCTTATACATGGGAAAATACAGTAGATGTATTCAGGGACTTTACAGTGAAGTAGAACTGGAATCAAATCTTAACTTTCTCACTTACTGTATTCGTTTTCTTACATTAATTTTATTCACTAAAATGTTTCAATAAACCAGACATCCAAGAATAATTTTTATTGTGTCATCAATCAAGAAGAACTAGTTTCTATTCTCTGTATTGAAATGTTGTAATGAACATATAGTTTTATATATTTTGGAGTTCTTTTCTATGTCTTAGTCATAGATTATATCTTTTTTAAATTCTGCTCATTTGTCTTCTTTTTTTCTAACATATTTATATTCTAATATTGATCAACTTAGTGAATAATTAGTTGCAGGGTGGCATAGATCCAAGGTTCACAAGAGAATCTAAATTTATACATGTATAACTAGGATTTTTTTTCAGAGACACAGAGAAAGTCAGAGAGAGGGATAGACAGGGACAGACAGACAGGAATGGAGAGATGAGAAGCATCAATCATTAGTTTTTTGTTGCGCATTGCAACACCTTAGTTGTTCATTGATTGCTTTCTCATATGTGCCTTGACCACAGGCCTTCAGCAGAGTAACCCCTTGCTCGAGCCAGCAACCTTGGGTTCAAGATGGTGAGCTTTTGCTCAAACCAGATCAGCCTGCGCTCAAGCTGGCAACCTTGGGGTCTTGAACCTGGGCCCTCGGCATCCCAGTCCGATGCTCTATCCACTGCGCTACTGCCTGGTCAGGCTGGGAAAATTTTAACAATCACAACTACAACAATGACAAACAGATGTGAAGACTAAAATGAGACCCATAGCAAAAGTAAATTAAGTAAATCATCTGTAATATATCCGGCTACAAAAGAAGCACCATAAGCAGACCTGATCCACTGGCAGAGTTACTTAGATAACAAATCATAATCTTAGTGAGAGATCCTTAAAATGCATTTGCATCTAACACACCAGGTAAATATAAAAATCCTGCCAAATCTTCCCAACAATCTCCTACATGTACATTTTCTGTATCTGACAATAATAGCAACAAAAATAAGAGATATTTCAATTGATAACAGAAAATATCGATCATAAAAAAGATAAAGAAAGGGGCTGTTTTGATATTGAAAATAATACTTAATATGTATTGAGTGCTTATTTTATGTCATGTAGTCTATCTTATTCTTTGTATTCATGATTTTATTACAGATTTATAATAACCACATAAGGTAGATATAATTAATACCACCATTTCAGTGTTTCTAGGAACTGGGTCTGGGTAACTTGCTGAGATTATTAGTCTAGTTTGTGACTGAGCTGGGATCTGAGAGTAGGACTGGCTACCTGAAAATGACTACATAATCTTCCATGACAGAAGTAATTATTTTTCTTAGATTTTGAATAAAAATTAAAGAATGATGTGTTGAAAAAGAGTATTATAGAGACAAACTCAGTAAAGTTTTTCTCCATCTAGCCACTTAGACCTTAAATATTAGCCAAATCTGTAAAGTGTATGTATGGTCCTAACTATTGCAGTTTCTCATTTTATTCACCATTTCCCTGTGGTGTTCCTTGCTTCTTATTTCTGCTTTCAAGTATACCAACCCAAGAAGAAGCACTTTATATTGTTAAGAGGGTCTGGATGCTGTCATACAACTCTAAATTTGTTACTGTTACTCAATAACCAACTAAGCCAGATGTCATCAGAAAATAACCAGCAGCACCAAACATACAGTTGGCTGAGCCTCTAATCCCAGTTTCTGGCTTACTAGTTTTGGGGTAAAACTCTACCATCGTTAGCATCACTTGACAACTGCATGTGCTGAGCCAATGCTCTATCCACTGACCCAATCGGCCAGGGCCCCTCCCATTTCTATTACCCATTTTTGATTCCCTTCACCTTTGGAAAGCAAGTGTACTGAAGTAGGGTTACCTGGATCTATATCCTTGAGGGATCACCATGATCTTAGAATGAGGCAGCTACAGATGCCTATTTTCTGTCAAAATTGAGCAAAGGACTATCTAGAATTAAGTTAGTGGATTATTTGAGGGCCAACACGTTCTTCTTTGCCACAATTGCAAAACAGCAAGCTTGTTTCTTTTTAATAAGGGTAAAGCAATGGAGACTCCTTTCCCTGACCTCTTAGCATGGGAATTCTGAAAAAAAAATAATAAAGGGTGAGAGTCATAGTTTAAAGCTTCTGAGACTCTGGCTCTTTCCCCTAATGGGAGAATTTTCTCTTGGAAATCTGGACCTTTAGCCTCACAAAGTCCAAAATGGAATGGAAGAAAAACATAAATTGCCTAAGCGAATATTTAGAAGTGAAAGTAAATAGAGCCCCTACTAACATATCCTACCAAATTTAAGGCATTGCGCCACATAGTGGCCATTGATCTAAGGTGCACACTGCATCTGGAAGACGGCATCTTATCTTTTCTGGGTGTCATCTGAAAGCTGAACCTTAGGTGTACCTCTAAAAGGTTTTTCATTTGTCTTTAAAAAGTTTATTTTTAAAGAAATACTTCTAAAACTTATCATTTCTATCAGACTAGCAGATTCTTCATAGGGTGGTATATAATAGAAAACCAGATTCCATGACCATGTACATATTGCTACACTTACTTTGCCAGAATTTTGACCCTTTTGTGGATCCCACATGAGATTCCAATAGACCAAACACCATGTAAGCCTTAATATAATGGGGTTAACTGGATACCTGCAGGCGGGAAAGACAAACTGATATCTGGAATCTGTGTCAATTCCAGTCAGGATACTTTTCTGTTGTTTTTAGACTAGGGACAAGTTAATCAACTCACAACTAAGTGGTTAATTAATCTCTTAAAAGTACCACGCAACATATCTTCCTTCAATAGGAAGCTAGGTCATTCAGAAGCACCCCTCACAAGATTAACTTTGTTGATTAGAAGCCCATGCTGTTGGATAGCTTCCATTTCTGCCATTGTGGTTACATTGTGGTTACTCCATTCATGCATTCAGAAGAACCAGCACTGGGATTGCCAGTAATACAGGATGACTGATGTCCACTGGCTGAGAAATGCTGTCCTCTAGTTGGTTACTGTTTGTTCATGGTGATTTCCTATCGGTGAAAGATAACATGTGATACAAAGGTCATCAACTTTTAGTGTGCATCTCCAAGATTTATATGCATGCCTCTAACTCAGATCTCCTTATCGTAAATTTTCCAGTATTAATGGTTCAGAGGCCCTATCCAATCACCCAACCTTGGCAAAGTCCCATGAGTCCATATGTGTCCTTGCCACAAGTCAGTCCTATTCCCATGCAAAAGCATGCGTAGGTGCACTGTGTGATGTTTTTTCTCTTGGTAGCATTTGTTTCAAGTCTGTCCTTCATAGCCCCCATTTAATGGAACATTAATGCAGCAGCAATATACCTTTTAGCTTTCCCTTACATAGAGATTCAACCCATCCTTTAACCAAGTTTAGGCTTTTTCATTCACTATGAACTGGTCATCAAAGGGCACTCCCAACACCACCAGCACCAATGCAGTCATGGATTTAAGTTGAAGAAAAATTGATGAGCTATATAAGGGACAGAGAGTCCTGCTGGTGAAGTTTAGTTGTGATTTCTGGTCTTAAAACATTTTTTTTGTATTTTTCTGAAGTTTGAAGTGGGGATGCAGTCAGACAGACTCCTGCATGCGCCTGACATGAATCCACCCAGCATGCCCACCAGGGGCGTTGCTCCGTTGCGGCAGGAGCCATTCTAGACCTGAGGTGGAGGCCATGAAGCCGTCCTCAGTGCCCAGGCCAACTTTGCTCCAATGGAGCCTTGGCTGCAGGAGGGGAAGAAAGAGATAGAAAGAAAGAAGAGAGGAAAGGGTGGAGAAATAGATGGGTACTTCTCCTGTGTGCCCTGACCGGAAATTGAATCCAGGATTTCCACATGCTGGGCCGACTTTCTACCACTGAGCCAACAGGCCAGGACTTACTCACAACTTTTTATCTATAAAACACAAAGATATATTTCTTTGTATTCATTATATATATGTGTGTATGTACATGCATACACACACATACATATATATACATGCAAACATATAATGTATTATGAATGTATGTGAATATATATAAACATAAAAATAAATACAGCATATTCAAGGAAATTGAACTAAAAACTTTCTACAAAAGATAAAGAATATCAAGAGGTAGCTAGCTTTAGTAATCTCTTTTTTAAGAACAATGGGTATTACAAACTTCATACCTTAGTGCAAAAAAATTAATTTATATGATTTTATTTTAGTTCCCAATCTGGAGACATTTATGATATAAATACTAAGAGTTCATACTCAGGTATTGTTATCAACTAAATCACTGAGCATATATTATATGCTCAGCACAGTGTGAGGAAAGAGTATTTTTTAAATACTGAAATATCCAAAACCTATTAATATATATATTATATTAATATTATATTATATTAATGCTTACATATATATATGTAAGCATTCTTTAAACATGCCTTAGTGAGATTCTGGCAGTATATAATAATGTAATTTTTTGTAGAATAATAGATTAATGTTAAAGGAAAGATATAGTTGATATCACTCTTGATTTTGTAGTGAGAAATTTGAGTTTCACCAAGTTTAATGACTTGCTTCAAATCATACAACTTGTTTGTGGCAAAACTGAGACTTGATTTTTTAGCACAATTCTCTTTACATGGAGGTCTTGAAATTCTTCCCCTCCCTCCTCAGTTATTTCCCTTTAACAACCACTAAACAGATAGTTGAATTTGAAAATGCATTTTGGTGTGTGAAATGTGATTCTCTCTTGTTGAAAAGATTGCTATTACTATTCTCCCATTAACTGAAATCACAGATGCAATATTGTATAATTTCTACTTTAGAAATGGTAAGGAAATTTGTAGGTTCTAATTAAACTCCTCCTCACATTTCATGGGAAGGAAGACATATTCAAAATTATATTTTATAATTTGATACATACTTTGGAGAAGAACATAATTCAGATCATTTAGATATTTTGCTGCATTTTTGGATCAACAAAAATATAAGGTCAGTGACCTTAAAACATGCAAATAAATAAAAAGAGGAAAGAACTAGTTGATTGACTTCTTAATCCATTTAGGTTCTGACACCAGATACCAGTGGCAGGCATATGAGGGTGAAATGGGTAAGCTTCTTCAAGTACTTGAAAGGCTTTATAATAATAGGTAACTAGGAAGGGCAGTGTGGAAAGGAAAAATAGAGCACTTAGAGCACTTCAGAAAAGATGGCAAATCATGTTTAATTCCAAAGTCCAGCATTTATAAAATTTTTCTATATTTTCTTTTCATCTTTTTATTTATTTATTTTTTTAAATTCTAATTACCTCCATGAACCATGAATTCTTCTACCAGAGAAAGAGCACAGCATAGAGAAGACCAATGGCAGGGAAGGCAATAATGTACACTGATCTAAGGTCAATGAATTTTAAAGAAACAAACTATCTATAACATCTCACACTTCAAATCATGCTCCTAAGTCCTGAAGTCAAAGCAGGGGAAATCACACACATATAAAAACTGCTAAACACATAAAGTCCATGTGTTCCTATTACTTTCCTATCATCTCCATTTAATACTATTTTAAAGTAAAATTCTGAAAGATTCTTTATCTCTTCCTGCTTTAATTAACTTATAATAATTTACTCATTCAACAAATAGATATTGAATAATATACAATCTCAGTGACAAATGGTTGAAGGAATGGTATGAAATAAGAATTTCAGCATTGGAGGTCTAAGTTTAAAATAAAATTGGATTATTTATCAGGGACAGTGAAACTTTAGTAGACAATGACCTTCTAAAGTAAACATTTGTAAGGTATGTTATTCCAGGTAAATTGAGAAAAAAGTTTAACACATACACACACACACATTTCTTTTTTGTATTTTTCTGAAGTGAGAAGCAGCGAGGCAGAGAGACAAACTTCTGCATGTGCCCAACCAGGATCCTCCCAGCATGTCCACCAGGGCATTGCTCAGTTGCAACCAGAGCCATTCCAGTGCCTGAGGCAGAGGCCATGGAGCCATCCTCAGCACCCGGGCCAACTCTGCTCCAGTGGAGCCTTGGCTGCATGAAGGGAAGAGAGAGACAGAGAGAAAGTAGAGGGGAAAGGGTGGAAAAGCAAATGGTCACTTCTTCAGTGTGCCCTGCCTGGGAATTGAACCCTTGACTTCCACATGACAGGCTGATGCTCTACCACTGAACCAGCCAGCTAGGGGGTAACCTTATATTTTAATTATTCACTTTATTCATTTGAAAAAAATTATAAACTCACTATCAGCAATAAAAAATAAGCATAATGACTGGATTCTTACAAGTGCAATACAGAGTTAATTTTGACTAGAAGGAATTTTGACAAATTCTATCAAATGCCTGTTCTTATAACAGATTCAGATTCCTGAAAAAATGCATAAATATTTTACACATTGGATTAAATTTAAAATTGTTGTTCTGTGTATAATAACAAGCATTTTGGAACTTTAAGTACAATTTTAAAAGCTCTGTTCATAATTGCCTACAATGACTACCAATCTATTATTTATTACCTATCTATGGCTGTATTTATTAAATAATTGGCAAGGTTTAAAATGATTATTGATTACTTGGCATTCATTGCCTAAAGTAATGAATGAATAAATTCCATGACATAGACTTATATTGAAATTCACTGAAAGGCAAATTTGGAAAATATACTTAAAATAGCACACCCTAATGAACCTTGAAGAAATGTTAGCCTTATGCCTGTATGCTTGTATTCAATTGTGTATTAAGTAGTCAATTAATCACCAAAGGTTATATCTATTATGTACATAATCTCATTTAATCTTTACACTGACCTACAGATTAGGTATTATTTCTTTAGTACATAGAGAAATAAACTGGAGCAACAAAATATTGTTCAATATAGACTTTGGGAAAAGCCCCTTAATATAGTTTCTCTGACACCAACAATAACAGTTTTATTTTATCATGGGAAGTAGATGGGGCCATTGTACAGCTTTGTAAGTGAGGTATATAAGCTTCTTTGTCTTTTCTGAAAATATAAGTTTCTAAGAAAGAAAGTAGTATGTCTTCAAATTTCCCTAACAAGTCCTTTTTTTTAGACCTCCTTAAACAAAAATGTTATTTTTAATTGCACATATTTCTGTAAATTGGAAAATTTTCTCTTTGTTTTCTGAATAAGTGAAATAAATTTAGGGCCCTTAATTCTAAGGTAAGCATGGTTTCTTTTCCATTTAGGCTACAATGACAAACTATCACAAGCTCAGTGGCTTATAAAAATGAGAAAATGTATTGCTTACAGTTCTGGATGCTAGAAATTCAAGGTCAGGTTGCCAACATGGTCATTTTGGCAGCTCCTAGGAGACAGACTTCTCATTGTATCTGTATGTGGCAGACAAGGCCAAGGACTATTCTGGATTTTCTTTTATAAGAGTATGAATCTCCTAATAAGAGCTCAGTTCTCAAGACCTAAGCACATATGAAAAGCTTCCTCTTCTATTAACATCAAATCAAACATTAAAATTTCAACACATGAGTTTTGGAGGGACATAAACATTCCAATCATAGTAAGAATGCCTGCAAGGTTATGCTGACAGAGACGCAGATGCTTGAAGTCTTGCTTATTCTACTGTCCAAGATCACTCATAGACTTGAATATTTTTGCATTCAGAGAAAAGAGAGCTCTAAATGTAATCCTTTGATATTACTGGATAATAAATTTTGTAAGGAGAGCTGTAGTCTTGTCTGATTTCTGTCTCTCTGAGGCCAGTAATATTCACTTTGTGCATAAAAAGTCATATCTGGTGAGAAAATTGAGACCTACTTTTCAAAAAGACAATTTGACGGAAAGGGTTGGAGAACTGGGTGAAACGGTGAAGAGATTAAGAAGTACAGCCTTCAATATATCTGCTCTTCATACAGTGAAGTTTTGTATTATCTATTTTTAGACAAGGTAGGTAACAGATAATAACTTTTTAAAAATGATTTTCTCCAAATGCATACAATTCTTTAATATTTCAGACAAGACATAGTTCTTTATGTTACATATCTATTACCAACAGTTTAAAGATTTTATTTATTGAATTTAGGGAGAGGATGGAGAAAGAGAGAGAGAAGGGGGAGCAGGAAATATCAACTCATAGCAGTGCTTCTCAGATGTGCCTTCCCTGAGCAAGCCCAAGGTTTCAAACCTGCAACCTCAGCATTCCAGGTCAACATCTATCCACTGTGTCATTACAGGACAGAAAAATAAAAAAGAAATTTCTTTTAGCAAGAAAGAGAGAAAGAAAGAGAACAAGAGAGATGAGGAGCATCAACTCATAGTTATGTCACTTTAGTTGTTCATTGATTGCTTCTAATGCTTGCCTTGATGGGGGCAGGGGGGCTCAAGCAGAGCCAGTGACAACCCTTTGCTCAAGTCAACAATCTTGGGCTCAAGCCAGAAATCTTGGGCTTCAAACCAGCAATGTCATGTTGATGACCCTATGGTCAATCTGGCAACCTTGGGTCATTCTACAAAACAAAAAAGAAACAAAGACAGAAAATAAGGCAGATTAAAGGTGACTAAAGAAACTAAAGTAAATGCAATGCATAATCAAGGCTTTAATCTTCAAGTGGCAAAAAAAAAGTATATATAAAGGAAATAATTTGAATTAATGATAACATTTGAATATGAACTATAAATTGAACAAAAATAATACAGAAATGTGCAAAAATAGGTTTATGGTTGTAATTATGCAAAAGTTTATTCTTGTAATACTATAATTTATTCTTGCATTTGTTATTTGTCTTTTTATTATTGTTGCTATTATTTCATGTGTTTGCTTATGATTTGTTTATCTCTTAGGTAATGATGGCTGGTAATTTAACCTACTTTTGCCCACCACTCTATATATTGTCAAATTTCCTGATATTACCTGACCAGGTGTCGGTGCAGTGGATAGAGTGTTGGCCTGGGACACAGAGGACCCAGATTCAAAACCCTGAGGTTGCCAGCATAAGCACTAGGTCACCAGCTTGAGCACAGTGTCACTGGCTTGAGCATGGGATAATAGACGATGCCATGGTCTCTGGCTTGAGCCCAAAGTTTACTGGCTTGAGGCCAAAATTGCTGGTTTGAGCAAGGGGTCACTGGCTCAGCTGAAAGCAATCAATGTACAACTAATTGCTACAATGAAATTGATGTTTCTCATCTCTCTCCCATTCTATCTGTCTGTTCCTACCTGTCCCTCTCTCCCACAAAGAAAAAAAGAATTTCTAATATTGTTAACTGTACTATGGTTATATCATAAAATGTTTTTGTTCTTAGAAATGCAGACTGAAAAATTTACAGGTAAATGCACTTTTTTTTTTAAATTTACTCACTGGGTTCAGAAAAATAAGTATCTATTTATCTCTCTCTCTGATCTGTCATCTATCTTGTATCTAGAGGTGTAAGAAGAGAGAGAATGATAAGTAAATGGGAAAAAATACAAACCAATAGTGAACAGTCATAGTGCACAATAAAGGGAATATAGAAGTTCATTTATGGATTCTTGAAAGTTTCCTTTAAGTTTGAAATTCTACCAAAACAGGTTATGCAAACAATATACAGTGACATGAAATTTCTATGTAATGCATGTGGCACTCTTTCCTGACAGTAGTATGAAAGTTGTTTCCTCATTGTTTCTTAAACCAGTGTTTTTTGCTCATGAGTTTGAACTGAGAACATTTATTTCAATCCTAACCTCAAATATATTTCTTACTTTTATCTATGGGCAAATGTGTCATTTGATAAAAAAGCTTATTTTTGTACCCACAGCCTACTGTATATGGTAACAGAATCCTATCTTCTTTATTAACAGTAAACTTTCAGAGTCTAAAATTCATGTTTTCAAAACAAAAACAACCCAGAAATTTTTATAAAAGTAAATAAATGTGAGAATTCTCTGGATAGTAAATATAGACCAATACACATGAAAATTAGATAAAAGTCAATTTTCTAGTAAAAGGTAAATAGATAAAAATGACCACAGACACAGAATAATACAAGAGTGGACCCAGATGGTTTTCTAGGCCAGTTTCATAAAAAATTCAAGAAAGAGATAATCTATAACTTATGCACTCTGTCCCAGAAAGTAGGAAATAAAAAACTTGGAAATTTCTTATGTAGAATCAGTATCAAACCTAGCTAAGAACAGTACAAGAATGAAGTCACTAGTTTACTTTATATACATACATAGATAAAACTAAATCTACACAACAGTGTAGATTTAAAAAATTATAAAGTGAATTTAGGGTATTAGAAATATTCTGGCCCTGGCCGGTTGGCTCAGTGGTAGAGCATCGGCCTGGCATGCAGAAGTCCCTGGTTCGATTCCCGGCCAGGGCACACAGGAGAAGCGCCCATCTGCTTCTCCACCCCTCCCCCTCTCCTTCCTCTCTGTCTCTCTCTTCCCCTCCCGCAGCCAAGGCTCCACTGGAGCAAAGATGGCCCGGGCGCTGGGGGTGGCTCCTGGGCCTCTGCCCCAGGCGCTAGAGTGGCTCTGGTCGCAACAGAGCGATGCCCCGGAGGGGCAGAGCATCGCCCCCTGGTGGGTGTGCCGGGTGGATCCCGGTCGGGCGCATGCGGGAGTCTGTCTGACTGTCTCTCCCTGTTTCCGGCTTCAGAAAAATACAGAAAAAAAAAAAAGAAAGAAAAAAGAAATATTCTGACTCTTAATCTTTTAAGTGGATAGTAATTACATGGCTGTATATGTATTTAAAATTACATTCAGTTCTATACTTAGGATCTGTGCAATTTATGCATCTACTTGCATGAAACATTATAACTCAATAAAGAAGTTTTTCAATGTTCTTGTGGATGAAGTGAGCAGTATAACACCTTTGTTATTGTAACCACTTAATTTTATGATGTTTTAATATACATTTTCTCATTTTAGATGTTTCGTGGGATTTAAAAAAAGTTTTATCCCATTTCCTCATGCGTTCCTGTAAAAACCCATTTAACCTTTGCTCACAGGCATTAAATAGTCTAAATATACAATCCGAATTGCAGATGTTGAAAGACTGTGAATGAAAAAATAAAAAGGATGAAAGATGTTTCTTTAGTGTGTGTAAATGGCATTTTTGGTTTCCCCAAACTTTATTTTCCCTTCAAATTTCCAGTCTTTTATAACGAGTTGTATGTCATGGCAGTCTTCCAATGCACTTAAAAAGCTCAAAAGAGCCATTCAATGTATATTAATCTACTATAAAAACAAATAATGTGAGTGCTCTCTCTCCTGCAGTTCAGCCATTAACGTTGGTGGTTGGTATTGATAGTATGATCTGCATACCGCCAACCCAAAGACTTGTGGAAGGAAACTCTCCATAAATATTTCAACAACTTTTGTTTTTTTTCTCCTGGTCTTGTGCACAGGATACATTTGATATCAGTTACTTTCTCCTCAGTACAAATTTTGTCTTAATTCCTCAACTGATAGAGAACTATTACAAAACAACAAATGGTAGTTCTTTTTGATTTATGCAGTTAGACCCTAGGAAGGATCTGGTGACACCAAAGAAATTATCTGCATGGTTGGAATGCATCATATAAAATGTAGTCAAACAAAGAAAAACATGAAGTTCTCTTTGCTTTCCAGCATTACATATACTGTGATGTATTTTCTGAAAGCCACCCAAGTATAACTATTTATTTTAACTAAAGTAATCGAGATTAATGTCAGCAGTTATGACACTGTTTGCTAAAGAACACATAGAACAATTGCTCAGGGCAAGCTTCATTAAGAAATCAGATAAAAATAGTAAAACTGATTATATTTCAAAACTCAGTAGCAGCTAAAATTGCCATTCAGGAGCTTACAATTAACACAATTGGGCTTGTTCACAATCAGCTATTGTAATCTCATTAGCTTATTATATTTAATTATCATGATAACAGCACAGCAAAATTTATTCTATTTTGCATGGGTGGAGAGTGGCCAAATTGGGTATGTAGCTTTTCTAATATTAGAAACACGCAGGCTTTTGGGTTTTGGCATCTGTCTCACTCTGTATGGAAATGATCTTGATCAAGGGTTAAATGTACATAGATTCTTCCTGCTCTAGCAGTGAGAGAGCATTATGGAGGCAGACTTGTAATCCATTGATGGGAGAATTAATTATACAACAGATACAGTGACTTAGATGATTTGGTAGTTGAATTTGGAGAATTGACAATTTATGCAAGAGAGAGAGAAAGAAAGAAGATTGAGGAGGAAAGAATAAAAGGAGATAGAGTTCTTGGAGTACCTACATATAAATACTATACCTCTTTGTTATACAACCTTGTTGTAAATGAAGATACCAGTCATTGCAAAAACAAAATCTTTTTGTCCTTCATGTAGGAGCAATCTGCACATATCTAAAAAAATGCTCGTGTTTCATTGCTACCAAATATTGCCTGCTGCAATGAGATTATGTTCTATTGATGGGAATTGGGATGAAGTAGCCATCTACAGAAGGCAATAGGTTGTCCTATTTTCTGGCTGAAAATGCTGTGTGTTTTATGAATTGTCTCTATCTTACACACCAGGGATGTGTCTGTGGTTAAGGTCATAATAAGATTTTCCTAAATGATATAAGAATACAAATATTCTGACCAACCAGGTTGTACAGTTTGATTATTTTCCAGTAAGTCTTAACAATGCATTTTGCTACCATCTTTAAAGAATAGTTTTTGGTTTCATATTTATATTTCGAATGCTTCCTGGAAAGTCTTCAATGATCCCTAATTGTGTTCTGTAAGAAAGGAAAACAACAGAGGCAGTGTGCCAGCATACATGCACATCTTTTTTCTTGGCAGGACCCTATACAACAGGAAAGCTATGGAGAGGTAAACAGGCAGAGTGCACACTGGGAAATTCAGAAATCCTTCTGTAGTCTCAAAATGCCACTAAATTTTTTTTGAGTGGTTAGCATTAATTTTATCTTTAAAAAATAACCACTCAACTTCTGATACTATTTTTATCCATAAATAAATAAATGAGAAAAAGTGCCCTTATAAGTCCCAAGAGAGAAGTTAAATGAAAATGAAAGATGGAGTCCTTCTGTGACTCTCATATTACCATACCTACACACTAAAAAGCTGAACTTTCATCATTATTAAAATCATTCAATTTGTGTCTTTAATTATAACTTTTGGGGGCATGAATTGCTCCAGAGAAATTAGTCTTCTATTTGCTCTATGAAATAATTTAATAAGTAATACATTATGTTAACTGATTTTTAAAAATCCATTTAATTTTTCCTGAATTCTATTTTAGGATGATTGAGTTTCAATATCACAAAAATTCTTGTCCAGCATCTTCTACTGAGACAGTTACAAATTTTTGTTTCATAAATCACAAGTTTCTGGGCTTTGTATATTTGTGGTTTGACATATAAATTACTTGTCCTCCATTATTTGAACCATGGCCTACTTAGCCATATATTAATCACTGCCATCTCATATTCCCTTTATAAAAATTCACACAACTTGTTTGAATGATAATGTCAAGGAGCCTCCAAGTCAGTGTTTGTTTCCAGTGGTGACACCTGCATATTTACAGCAGCTCAGGTTGTACAATCAATAAATCTCTCCCCCTCTCTGTGACTCATTTTCAGCTTTATATCCATGTGTTGAGATCTATGTGTGTTTAAAGACAGAAAGAACTTCAATAATTCTTCACATCTACTGTGATGATAGTAGATAGATAATTATGTTGAGTTCTTATGTGCTATAGAACTTACAAAGCAGTTTTAAGAATGTGGCTTTGTAAGCACATGATGAAATTTACCAAATGCAAGTAAGAAAGGCAAGCTTTTAATATTCAACATCTTACTTTATGTAATTTTAGATAAAGATGCTTTTTTATAGGCAGAATATGTGTACCTGTTCGTATAAATATGGATGTACATGTTAAAGATAAAAATATTGTGATAACTGATAAAGCATTTTTATTACATTTGTTAAAAGAGAGTAAAGTAGATTTTATTAGGTGGGGAGGGGTATCTTATTGGATGTAGGGACCACTACAATGATATCTTGCCAGGGATACTGGACTCAACTCTGACTCCAATAAGGACAGGTGGATATTTACAAGAAAGATCAGGGTGGCACTTGGTGGGTGAAAAATTACAAAGAGGAGACATCAGGAATAAGGAAGATCCTTGTTAGATCGATGCACCAAAGTTTTTGCTGAAGGCAGGCCAGGATGCTATGATATAAAAGGTAATCAGATATCAGTGGTGTAGGGTTTTTCCTAAACTGAATATCAAGATTCTTGCTCAAATGAATTCTACAAAGACAAAGTGGGAAGCCAGGTCAAGTTTAGTTCAACAGAGCTCAAAGGAACCTGAGTAAAGTAAGGTCAAGGTAAGTCTTTCGTGTGTGTGTGTGTGTGTGTGTGTGTTTATAAAAGGTTAAATAGGCCCTGGCTGGTTGGCTCAGCAGTAGAGCATCAGCCTGGCGTGCGGGGGACCCGGGTTCGATTCCCGGCCAGGGCACATAGGAGAAGCGCCCATTTGCTTCTCCACCCCCCCCCTCCTTCCTCTCTGTCTCTCTCTTCCCCTCCTGCAGCCAAGGCTCCATTGGAGCAAAGATGGCCCGGGCGCTGGAGATGGCTTCTTGGCCTCTGCCCCAGGCACTAGAGTGACTCTGGTCTCGGCAGAGCGACACCTCGGAGGGGCAGATCATTGCCCCCTCGTGGGCAGAGCATCGCCCCCCTGGTGGGCGTGCCGGGTGGATCCCGGTCGGGTGCATGCGGGAGTCTGACTGTCTCTCCCCGTTTCCAGCTTCAGAAAAATACAAAAAAAAAAAAAAAAAGGTTAAATATATGAAACTTTCTACATTTGCATACATGCATACATAGATATTGTTTGGTAAAAAAAAATTGACAAATATGGATACACTAAGTTTTGAATGTTCAGCATGAAAAATATTATTATCATCAATCACCATTTATTTTATGCTTATTATAGGCCAAAGCTGTTTTGTTCAATAAATGCCTTTTGTTTTTAAGCATTATGTTTGGTGTATGACATCAAAGATATCATAAAAATGTCATAGGCAGGTGCTGTTCAGGGATACTATTCTTGTTGATGTTGCTGCAGAGAACTATCATTAAATGAAATCTTATCTGGCTGATCAATTTTAAAATATATAAAAGAAAATTTTTAATGTTTGAGGTGAACTGAACTTAGAATCCTATTTTCTTCTCTCCCTCACTTTTTGCTCACAATAAAACTTTAATAAAATAACAGTTTAATGAAAATTTTAGGATCATCATAATATTGTCAACTTAATGCCCTGGCTGGTTAGCTCAGTGGTAGAGCATCGGCCTGGCATGCAGGAGTCCCTGGTTCGATTCCCGGCCAGGGCACACAGGAGAAGTGCCCATCTGCTTCTTCACCCCTCCCCCTCTCCTTCCTCTCTCTCTCTCTCTCTCTCTCTCTCTCTCTCTCTCTCTCTCTCCTGCAGCCAAGGCTCCATTGGAGCAGCGTTTGCCCCGGTGCTGAGGATGGCTCTGTGGCCTCTGCCTCAGGCGCTAGAATGGCTCTGATTGCGGCAGAGCGACACCCCCTGGTGGGCATGCCGGGTGGATCCCGGTCAGGCGCATGCGGGTGTCTGTCTGACTGCCTCCCCGTTTCCAACTTCAGAGAAATACAAAAAAGAAAAAAATAAATAAAAATTAAAAATATTGTCAACTTAATGAAGGTACATGTTGCTATTGAAGAAAAGGAAAAGAAGGCACTTGGTCTAAACATAGGGTTTGGCAATCCTACATGGAGAAGATGATGCCTGAACTATATGAGTTCAGTATGAGTAAGAGTTGAACAGAAGAGTAAAGAGGAAGAAGGCTATTAATGGCCAAGAGAAGAGTTTGAGGAGAGGTTTGGAGGTATGAAATGACACATGTGGGCAGGAAAAGAAAATTAGTATGAAAATATCAGAGTAAGAGAAAGTGGTGAAAGATTAAGGAACAGAGGATGGTACTTTCTGAATCAGAAATGGCACTGACAACAATTCTAAATAACTGAATTTCAGCATATAGATTATGGGGTTGAATGAATATTTTTAGGTAGGGGACAGCTTGATTAGACTTTTAGTATAGATAATTAGCTCTGACTAAAACATTAAGAATTAATTTAATGGAGGCAAGAATCTTCTCTAGGTGAAATTATTTGAAGATTTAATGAAGTTAAATGACTAATCCAAGGTCATACAGCTAAAACTTGTGGCAACGGGAAAGCAAGGACAGACTTGAAAAGTATAGGAGGTAAACCTAATTTAGCCAACAGTGGAAGTAAAACAGAATAAAGAATAACAAACAGATTGGTGGTAGTGAGGAAGGTACAGTACTTAAACATTTAGAGCTGTTGAGTTAACTTGTAAATATACTGAATTAGAGGAATTAGGTATGTTGGCTGTTCGTGTTCACAGCTTAAGAAAAACATAAGGATAAAGAAGACTGATTAGTGTGTAATCAATATGCGACATACAAAGAAATAAAATTATGAATGTAGCATGGACTGGTCCTATTAAAACTATAAAAGGATGTAAAGATTGTTAAGATGGTTTCTTGAGGAATTTCAATGTTAAAGAAATAAGGTAGATGAGGGGAAAAAATGAGAATTTATACTGAAGCCCAATGAAAAGAGTCTTAAGAAATGGTTTGAACTTACCTTGTACAGTTTCCTAAGTGTTCTTTAGGAAGTTTTATTTGCTCTATTGCATGTTTCTGCCTAAGAGTCTCTCACTATAAACTAAGGCCAGGCACTTCATATTTTTCACAGGTGGGTTTCTATAAGCAAAACTAAATACCATATCTACAGTTAGTATTATTTACATCCAAATTTTCTAAGCCAGCCATAAGATTTGAACTTTCTCAGATATATATAATAGCCTAGAACTGACCTTAAATAGCCATAACAGGTCTTTATCCATGGCAGGGTGTTCCTCTTTAGATTAGAATTTCTACTCCTTTTCCCAGATTGCTTTCTCTCCTATCCCATATTCTCTCCCTGCACCTGATTCACAACTGCATAGTGGAATAGATACATATGAATCAACTAAAACTGACATGGTTAGCATGATTATTGATTAGGAAAACTTTTTACAGATTGTACAAAGACATTGTATATAGTTTAACTTATTAATCTTAAACTTTTTTATTTAGGTTGAACCATATTATTGCTATTCTTGTAGATCAAAAGATTGAGTATTAGTAATTGCATATGTTTTGACTTATTTTATATTTCTAACTTATTTTCATTCTTTAGTCTTTAAATTAATAGGCAAAGAAGACAAAGTACAAATATCCATGCAATTTTTGTTAACAATTAATTTTGAACATGCTGCTGATCACAAAACATGAAATGCTCAGGGTCTTAAATTTATGCATCTGCATATACACTATCAATCCTCTATTGCATTGTACGTATTATACAGGTGAGCCAGCTGCTTTTGTGTGTATCAGGAGCTCTGAGGTCTGCACCTGCCCCTTAAAATTTCTAAGGTGTTTGTCATTAAACTATTTCTGGTGGGCTTAGAGACAGAAAAAAAGTCAGTAAGCCACTCTAAATGCAGAAATCCAGAAATAGCTCATTTGTTATTCATTCAATTGAAAAGCAATTATTCTTTTATTTGTTAAATTAATATTTATCTACTACTGACCAGGTGTTATTTAGTAGTACCTGGTTCATGGGTGTCTACAGGTTTTAATTTAAGCAGTTGTGTGGCTTTTTTTTAATCATATAAATTATTATTAAAATATAATTTTAAAAAATTTCCAAGCTGGGTAGAAAAACCCTTGAAGTTCTTTTAGGTTTAATCCTATAACACCTAGGTGAACCACACAAGCAGGTTTCAGCCTTTGTTCAATGCCTAGTTGAAAAACTGATAGCCTTGGCCAGTTCTGGTACCACTTCACTAATTCCATTCTTCCAATTTGACATGAGTTCTCATTTTACTATTTTCATTTTTTTTAAAAATTTTGAAATTAAATTTAATGGAGTGATATTAATCAATAAGAGTACATAAATTTAAAGTATCTCTATAACATTTAAAATGTTGATTGGTATTGTGTTGTATGCCCATCACACATTTTTCATCACTGTATATTTGTCCCTTTTTACTCCCCTCAACCCCACCCACTACCCTGGGTAACTATTTCACTTTTATCTGTGCTCAAGAGCCTCAGTTTTGTATCCCACCTGTGTGGGATATATATTTGTCCATTTTAACTGGAGTTTTTCAACCTTGCCATTTTTGGAATTTGGGGACAGATAATTGTTGTGGGACTATCCTTTAGTGCTGTGTAGGATGTTTAGCCACATCCCTGGCCTCTATCAAGTAGATGCCAAGAATATTCCCAAAGCCCAGAGCAATGACAATCAAAAGGTCTCTAGATATTGCTAAATGTCACTTGTAATAAAGGGTATTATCAACTCTAGTTAAGGATACAGCTTCAGATTTAATAACAGTGTTTTCTTATAAAATACAGTTCAAGGGTTTTTCTCCATCTGCATTATGTAAAGCTACCATAGGTAAACACCTTTTCTCATTCAATTTAAGTTTTATTTGTCTATTTCTCAGGCAAAACATATGCTAGCCACAAGTGGTGCAGGGGGCTACAAATAGGCAAACAGGATTAGTACATAATCTTTTTATAACCCCCAAACTGCAATGGCTATGTGTAAGGCCAGTGCCACGGCAATCATCACAGCTCCCTGGCCTGTGCAGGTTCACATTTGATTCGGACAGTCGATAATGAAATCAAGGAGCCAAGAACTGGTGAGCCATTACCTTTAATTCTAGCTCACACCCAGCGGGGCAGAAATACACACAGTGAGAAAACACTTCCCTTTCCATTCAGGGCTCCCAAAGCCACTGACTCATCCAAGTATTTCTAGAATTAAAGGCCCCACCAGCCTTACTCACCTTACTCACCTCTGTTCCCCATCTCCTTCTCTCTGCACAAACTGCACAAACTAGCTTCTCCTTTAGCACTTCACTATCTTAGCTGCCTCTCCTCTTCTATGCTGATGGCAGGATCTGAGCTAGAGAGCCCTCTCCCCATCTACTTCATTTTATAGTGTAGAAATTAAAGACTTTGAGCCAATATACAAATAAGGAAATCTCTGATACAAAGACACTTATCTGAGGCATAAATAGGATTCCTCATAAGAGTGCACCACCCCACATCATGCAACAGTCATGGGTGTGGGAAAAAGCTTAGTTTTGAGAAGATCTTAGTCTTAAAACTAATCCTCAGGCTATGAGGACCTTGCCAGCCTATAGCTTGTCTCCCACACCCAATGCAAACTATAAGCCAGCAAACATAAACATTGTATTTGCAAACTTATTTGACCTACACTATAAAAGTATTTTTTTAAATATCATTTTATTGAAAGCCAGAGAGAGCTATCTCATGTCATTTATTTATTTATTTATTTACAAAGACAGGTAGAGAGTCAGAGAGAGGGATAGATAGGGACAGACAGACAGGAACGGAGAAAGATGAGAAGCATCAATCATCAGTTTTTCATTGCAACACCTTAGTTGTTCATTGATTGCTTTCTCATATGTGCCTTGACCGCAGGCCTTCAGCAGACTGAGTAACCCCTTGCTCGAGCCAGCGACCTTGGGTCCAAGCTGGTGAGCTTTGCTCAAACCAGATGAGCCCACGCTCAAGCTGATGACCTCAGGGTCAAACCTGGGTTCTCTGCATCCCAGTCTGATGCTCTATCCACTGCGCCACCGCGTGGTCAGGTATCTCATGTCTTGAATCAAATTGAATAATGTGGAGATATTATTTTAGTTAGTATAGGCTAGTACAGGCTGACCGTGAACTCTTGTGAGCCAATCAGGTTGCTCCAGTTTGCCATGTTTCAAAGAATTATCATCATCAAGCATGATGAAATTGACTCTGTGACTGTAGATTCTCGAAGACTGTTTTTGGCTCTTCTTTGTTAATAAAACTGAAGTACAAATGATAAACTCTCAAAGTGCAAAGCCGTTCAGTAGTTTGCTTTGGCAGGCTGGAACCATAATCCCATTTTAACATTCAACTTTGCAAGTTTTCTCAGGGCTATTTGGGCTCCAGAACATAAGCTGAAATCTGCAGAAGAAAGTAGACACACAGTTAAAGACCTTTGTCCCCTTCCTATCATCTCTGACAGCTAAACTCTACGACACATTTTTCCAAGGAAAACAAAATTAATTTGGAGTCTTTCAAAAATCTTGGCATGTAAAAGAATACAGCAGAACCCCAATTTTGGGACTTCTGTGATTGCATTCCCTAGTTAAACACCCTAGATATCAATACTTAATGGTGTTCTCTAAGCTCAGTCAGTGAAGAAAATAGGGTTGTTATCTATCAAAGCACATTTTTCATTTCTGACAAGTAAAAAGCAGCATGGGGAATGCAGGAAGGCTGAAATGAAAGCCTAAAAGAAAACTTATTTAACATCTGGTGTCCTTTATCCCCTGTTGGCCTTTCATAGTACGATATGATGAGCTTGTTCTGATTTAAGACCTGATAATTTGGTTTGCCAAAACAGAAGGAGGAGGCAAAATGTAGCTAGGCTGGCATTAAATTAGGATACAAAAATCTGTTCAAATAAGTAGAAACACAACAGATGTTTTTGTAACTGAAGCCAGAGGCATCTTAGTTTATCCATCCTCTTAGTTGAATTTATAAAGTATCTTATTGGTTTTAAAGTTTTCATATTACTTATTCACAGGGAAAATGTGAGAAAATCAGTCATTAGGGATTGCTCAATTTTCTGGGCTAAATAAACTAGTTTTATGAAATTGTTGATTCTTAGGTTATTAATTAAAAGAAACACTGATCAATTTTTAACCTAACAAAAAGCTTATTAAATTATTGCATTTGAAATGTTTTATTGTTGTTACCATAGTATTGCTAATAAATATGATAATTAAATAATTGCAAAGGGTTTATAAAGGAGTTTTTCTTTGCTTTTTAAAAAAAATTTAATTTGAATGCTAAAATTGGCTTGAGCCACAGATGTCAGAGATTTAGTACTTACTGTACAAAATTAATCTTTGATCATAAGCCAGAGGAAGGGGTAGAAAAAAATCATTTTTACCTATAAAATATAGGTCAGGTTTAATCCATTGCAAATTTCTTACCACTTCACAAGAACCAGAAAATAAGAAGAACCAAATACTATGAAGACACATTTTTTTTTTTGTATTTTTCTGAAGCTGGAAACGGGGAGAGACAGTCAGACAGACTCCCGCATGCGCCAGACCGGGATCCACCCGGCACGCCCACCAGGGGCCACGCTCTGCCCACCAGGGGGCGATGCTCTGCCCCTCCGGGGCGTCGCTCTGCCGCGACCAGAGCCACTCTAGCGCCTGGGGCAGAGGCCAAGGAGCCATCCCCAGTGCCCGGGCCATCTTTTGCTCCAATGGAGCCTTGGCTGCGGGAGGGGAAGAGAGAGACAGAGAGGAAGGGGGGGTGGAGAAGCAAATGGGCGCCCCTCCTATGTGCCCTGGCCGGAAATCGAACCCGGGTCCCCCGCACACCAGGCCGACGCTCTACTGCTGAGCCAACCGGCCAGGGCGAAGACACATTTTTTTAAATTAAATAAATTATTTAAGGATCATTTGCTGTGGAAGTACACTTGCTAATTAACAGAAGAAAAATTTTTATTGTTAATCTGAGCCTTTAATAAGGGGTTGCTTACATGAATGTTCCAAATTTTAATGCTTCAATAGAAGCATTTTTCTTAAATTTCCTTTAAATACCAAAAATACCTGATGCATTAATTAAACAAAAAACTATGTACCCAGGTAAAAACTCCAAGTACAAAAAATAAAAAAAAAATAAAAAAGTGCATTATTTTTTCTCAAATTTGAAGGACTAGACAGTCACAGAAGTAAAGCTCTTTGTTTTGTTATCTTTTTTTTTTTTTTTTTTTTTTTCTGAAGCTGGAAACAGGGAGGCAGTCAGACAGACTCCCGCATGGCCCAACGGGATCCACCCGGCACACCCACCAGGGGGCGATGCTCTGCCCATCTGGGCCATCGCTCTGTTGCGACCAGAGCCACTCTAGTGCCTGGGGCAGAGGCCAAGGAGCCATCCCCAGCGCCCGGGCCATCTTTTGCTCCAATGGAGCCTTGGCTGCGGGAGGGGAAGAGAGAGACAGAGAGGAAGGAGAGGGGGAGGGGTGGAGAAGCAGATGGGTGCCTCTCCTGTGTGCCCTGGCCGGGAATCGAACCTGGGACTTCCGCACGCCAGGCAGACGCTCTACCACTGAGCCAACAGGCCAGGGCGTCTTTGTTTTGTTATCTTAATACAGAGTTATAATAACTATGTCACAGTGGCTCAGGACTATCAACATAAATTCAGGCATCATTTTTTTTTTTATAAAAAAGGGTATTCCTGTTTTTACTTCTTCAAATCTTTCTCTCTCTCTCTCTCTCTCTCTCTTTCTTTCCTTTTCTTTTTTTTCTCTCCCTCCCTCCCTCCTTTCTTTCTTTTCTTCCTTTCTCTCTCTCCCTCCCTCCTTTCTTCCTTTTCTTTCCTCTTCTACCTTTTTCATGAGTTGCATCCTAGTGACTATAAATTCTTCTCAGTGCGAATCACAAGTGAAGGAAGTAGTTCTTCTATAAAATGAAAGAAAGGAGTTAAAAAAAACTTTTATGCAAGTAGACTTTACTGTGAAATGTTATCTTTTGTTAGTTCAAAGGTTCCTGAAGATATAAATTCTTCAGAACTGCCCTGAGGTGCTGGGAATGTAAATTGAATACTTTACAATTTGTAGACAGTTCTTGCAGTAATGTGTATCTCCTCTGTGAGTAAGTGTTTGGGGAGTTTTCAATTACTGGAGTCTGAAAACTCAGAGATTCTTTAGGGCAGAAAAAAATATTCTTCTCCGAGTTGAGTCACTGATGCTCAAATTAGCTGCCAAAAGCACTATAATGATCAGTGTTCCAGATTTCACTAAACAGGAAAAAATGGCACATTTTTGTCAAGGAGAAAATAACCTCTTCTAACCACATCCATGAATTACTTTAGAATGGGTTATGTGATGGGTTAAAAGTAAAATAAATTGTTGATATGTGCTGTATACAATAGACCAATGTTATCTCTAAAGGACTCAAATGAGCTTCTCTCTATTTTTGTTTTTTAGAGTGATAGCTTAAGTATGGCCTTTATAGGCTTACTGTTAACAGCTTTTTTTTTTTTTTTACAAAATAGTGAATAAAAAATGAAAAAAATATTTATATATTTAAAATTAAAGCATACATCATAATTTTTTTTTAAAATTTTTTGACAGAGACAGAAAGAGTCAGAGAGAGGGACAGATAGGGACAAACAGGAAGGAGAGAAATGGGAAGCATCAATTCTTCCTTGCAGCTCCTTAGTTGTTCAGTGATTATTTTCTCATATGTGTCTTGATGGGGGGGGGGGAGCGGCGGGCTACAGCAGAGCGAGTGACCCCTTGCTCAAGCCAGCGACCTTGGACTTAAAGCCAGCGACCATTGGGCTCAAACCAGCGAACATGGGGTCATGTCTATGATCCCCTGCTTAAGCCAGTGACCTGCACTCAAACCAGTGAGCCCATGCTCAAGCCAAAAGAGCCCATGCTTAAGCAGGTGATTTTGGGCTTTTGACCCTGGGTCCTCCACTTCTTAGTTTGATACTCTATCCACTGCACTACCACCCAGTCAGGCCACAATTAGTTTTCTTAACATTGTGCTTTGACAATTATAACCTCCAAATAATATTAATTATGTGGCAAAAAAATTATAATTTTAATGAAAATATGTAAATATTAGACAGAAATTATTAACTTAAATAAATTGTAAAGCCTTTTTCTGTAATTATTGAAGACAGAAATTACTAGTTTATCTGAGAGGTAATGTACATATATATTTTGAGTTTTCTACTACTGTGTTTAATGCAAATAAAATCAAGTTAATTTTAACAATTTGATTCTGTAGTAAAATATTCAGCCTGACCAGGCAGTGGTACAGTGGATAGAGCGTCTGAGACATAGAGAACCCAGGTTTGAAACCCCGAGGTTGCCGGCTTGAGTGGGGCTCATATGGTTTGAGCAAGGCTTACCAGCTTGAGCCCAAGATCGCTGGCTTGAGCAAGGGGTCACTCAGCCTACTGTAGCCCCCTGGGTCAAAGTACATATGAGAAAGCAATCAATTAACAACTAAGGTGCTGCAACAAGGAATTGATGCTTCTCATCTCTCTCCCTTTCTGTCTGTCTGTTTCTGTCCCTCTCTCTGTCTCTTTCCCTGTCACAAAACAACAACAACAACAAAAAAAACAAAAAACAAAAGAAAATCCAGAAAATTTTTAATTAAAATTTTTCTTTTGGTGTGAATGTCATAAATTATTTATAAATTTTGGGTATTAATCCTTTATCAGATATATAAGCAAAAGTGTTTTCCCATTCCATGTTTTTTTTTTTTCATTTTATTGATGGTTTCCTGTGCTGTGCAGAAACTTTCTAGTTTGATGCAACACTATTTGCTTTTTTTTTTCTCATTTTTTGCCTGAGGAGATATGTCAGAAAAAATATTGCTATGAGAAATGTTCAAGATTTACTGCCTGTTTTCTTCTAAGATTTTTTATGATATTAAGTCTAATATTTAAGTCTTTAATGCATTTCTGGTTTATTCTTGTGTATGATGTAAAAAGTTGGTCTAGTTTCTTTTTGTTTTTTTGCATGTATCTGTCTAATTTTCCCTACATTATTTATTGAACAGACTATCTTTATCCCATTTTATATTCTTGCCTCATTTGTGAAATATTAATTGACAATATATGTGTAGTTTGATTTCTAGTCTCACTATTCTGATCCATTGGTCTATATGTCTGTTTTTATGTCACTATGCTGTTTTGGTTTCAATGGCTTTTTACCATAATTTGATAGCAGGTAGCCTAATTCCTCCAACTTTGATCTTTTTCAAGATTACTGTAGCTATTGGAGGTCTTTTGTGATTTTATATAAATTTTTGTAATATTTGTTTTAGTTATTTGAAATATACCATTGATATCTTGATAGAAACTGCACTGAATCTATAAATTGATTTTGATAATATAAGCATTTTAATGATGTTAATTCTTGTATCCATGAAGAAGGTATATGCTTCCATTGTTTGTGTCTTCTTCATTTTCTTTATTCAGTGTCTTATAATATTCTTTTACATCTTTGGTTAAATAATTTATTCCTAAATATTTTATTCTTTTTGAAACAATTGTGAATAGATTTTTTTTTGTTTCCCTTTTTGGTAGATCATTATTGGTGTATAAAAATGTAGTTGCTTTCTAGATATTTATTTTTGTATCCTGCTATTTTACTAAATTCATTTATCAGTTTTAGTAATTTTTTGGTAAAATATTTAATGTTATTTTTATATAGTATTATCCCATATGCAAATAATGACAGTTTTACTTCTTCCTTTCCAATTTAGATGCCTTCCATTTCTTCTTGTTGTCTGATTGCTGTGGATAAGACTTTTAGTAGTATACTGAATAAGAGTGGTAATAGCAGACATCTTTGTCTTATTCCTGATCTTAAGGGAAATGCTTGTAGTTTATGCCCATTAAGTATGATTTTGGCTGTGGGTTTGTCATATATGGTTTTTATTACAGTGAAGTATATTCCCTTGATTTCCATTGTGCTGAGAGTTTTTAACACAAATGGGTGCTGGATTTACAGTGGTCCCACATCTCTCGTGAGGGTTAGGTTCCAGACCCCCTGCAATAGGTGAAAATCTGTGAACTAGCAACCTTGTATTTATTTATTATTTATATATTTTTTAAGCCTCCCCACACTCTTATAAACCTTTTCATTTTTTTAGGCTAGAAAATGCTTCTTTTACCACAAAAATAATTAAAATAATAAATATATAAAAATACCTATATTCCACAAAACTTCATGATATGGCGAATAAATTAGATATATACAGTTGCAAAGTCCATGATACAGTAAGACCACAAAAAATGAACTGTGATATGGTGAGAGATGACTGTAATTAAATGTTTTTCTGTTGTTGCTGTTTTTGTGTGTGTATGACAGAGACAGAGAGAGGGACAGATAGGGACAGACAGACAGTCAGGGAGAGAGATGAGAAGCATCAATTCTTTGTTGTGGTGTCTTAGTTGCTCATTGGCTGCTTTTCTTATATGTGCCTTGATGGGGCAACTACAGCAGACTGAGTGACCCCCTTGCTCAAACTAGTGACCTTGAGTTCAAGCTGGTGAGCTGTGCTTAAACCAGAGGAGCCTGCGCTCAAGCCAGCGACCTTGGGGTTTCAAACCTGAGTCCTCTGCATTCCAGTCCATCACACTATCCACTGCGTCACTGCCTGGTCAGGCTCAAATGATTTTTTTAACTAGGTTAGATTGACAGCTTTTAACAATCACTTTTGCTTCTAGGTACATTCACAATTTTGAAAACCCATTTAACAAAAGTCAACTTGCCTGGGGGCTACTTACTGAAGAGGTGATAAACCAAACAACCATTTTGCCAAAAGGCAAATGATCATTTTTTTTGGAATGAAACACCTTGCAAAACATTCCCAATGTATTCAAGAATATGAAAATGATATCATTTATAAATTTTAGCTTTCCACAGTTTATTCTTCTTTAAAATAAATATTCAAAAATAGCCCCTAATTTAAGTATTTGGAAAGTTGAAAAAAGTGGTTAAAGTTATAATATCGTCTTTGGAAAAATGAGAATTATTAAACCATATATTTATTTTTATATTAATAATTATATGTATTTAATATCTAGGTCTATTGACAGAATTTGCTCTAAAATTGTATAAAAATTTACCAAGTCTGGCTAAATAGATATTTAACAATGCAAAGTTTAAAGAACAAAATAAAAATGACATGTTAGTTCTTTACTACCAAAGCAGGAATATAATCTTAAAAATAGTAACATATTGTGGGTTTGGAACTTTCTAATACAAAATAATGTTAGCAGTCTTTAATTAATTAAAGGAGCTAGTATTTTCTTTAATATAAGTTCTTCAAACATAATATTTTCTATGCCAAGGGCAGACTAATATTTTTTCTTTAATTAATGTTAAATTCTGAAAATCACAAACCATTTTCTGTACTCTAAGATTTGGTCGGCAACTGGTAGAGCACTCTGTTTTTGTCTTGAAACATCCTGCCAAGTAGTGCCAGACTGTGTGAATCCCGAGTGAAGCCATGACAGAAGTGCTGAGCTTTCCTGTTTTCTGGAGATGCCAGCATCTCTCCCTGCTAGCTCCCTGACCACGAAGATGACAGAAGCAGCGGTGCTCTGGTGTTTCCTGGTGAGTGTGTCATTCATGGCTTTAGTCTCTGCTCAAATCCACTCGGCCTCAGTCCCACCACCCAGTTTTCTAGTATAACAAACACAGTGAGATTTCTACAGGCTCCTTAGCAGGAGGAGGCTTTCAACCACCTCAAGCATCGCAGCCAATGGCGTCCTAGCATCTTGCAAGGATGCAGGGGAAGGAGAGGAGGGGCGGGGAATGGGAAACCGGTGGATGAATTTCAAGACCAGGGTGTTAAAGGCCAAAGTAGCTCAAACTCTGCAGATGACCACTGAGAACCTCTCTTTCTAGCTGCTATTTCTCAGACGGACCGGCTTCCCCAGGCCTCTTCTTGCCCAGAGCCTCCTGCTTTCACTCGGCCTCCTGCTTTCCGGTGAAGGTAGCAATGCACAGTGACAGAGAAAGAGCTCATCTACCTAAAGCTCATCTATCTGTGAGGAAAGAAGCCACATCGATGGTTCCCCAGTGGACATAATTGTGCTCATTACTGCCCATTTACATTTCATCACTCGATTATCACAAATGCCTCATTACTGTTGAAAAGGGGTTTCCAGTGAGCTACGTGCTAACTATTCATTCCTCTGCTCCAATGCTACCAGACAGGCTGATTGGAAAGGGAGGGAGAGAAGAGGAGCCAAAGAGGTGCGAAGGTGAAAAAGGTTCTCTATTAGATTTGATTAAAGGCCGTGATTTAAATCGATATTTAATAAAGTGGCTGCTACCACATAACACGGGCAATTCCCCATGCAGTCAGAATCATGATTAGGAGCCCCTCACTGCCTGCTACATAACTCAATTGGGTTTTGTGCACTGGTCTGCCACCTGTGTCCCTCAGCACTGAGCCTCCAAGGTAATAGGTTTATGAGCCGATGAACAGAGCTGATAGGTTCTAAATGGATTAACTAGGTGTCTGCAGTCTGGTGATGAATACATCAAAAAAAAAAAAAAAAGAAAGAAAGAAAGAAAAGAAAACAAAAGAAAAAAAAAGCCTGCATAACCAGGCAAGTGATAAGGAGTGTTGACAGACATTGGAGTGTCCTGAGCCCCACAGGGTAAACCGGTAAACACTGGCTCCATGCCTGTCATTCAAGTGTTCTCTCAGAGAAATGGTTGAAGATACCAGGCTGGGCTCCTTAACAGGCCTGCAGGTGTCAGGGAACAGAGAACTGCTGCTAAAAAAGCTTCTACAGGGCTTGCCTGGCCTACTGGCTGCATAGTCAGCATATGCCTCTGAAAGGCTATTCCTTTTTTGTTTACTTATTTGTTTTCTGCCCTTAGAATGACCAATAGATCAAAATTTCTGGGCTAACTATAATTCACGGTGCCTAGAGCATGGTGTTAAGAAAAATTCCATGGTTATACCTAGATTTAGCAGAAAACGGTGAATAAATAGTACTTCCTGCTATTTGGATACAGCCAGGAGGAGAGAGATACAATTTTCACATAGCTGTTATTTCTTCACTTTATTGGTAGATGCCGGAAATTGTTAAGTTTACATATCTTATTTTCTCAAAATGTTAATGCAAATAATTGTATAAATATATAGTTAAGAGGAATTCAAATTAAAATTCAATTTAGTAATCTTTATCAAGTGACAGTGAATAAAAGTGTGTGGTACAGTGGGTTTAGTCATGGATTTCCAGTATTCCTAAACTCTTTTTTTAACTTTAATTTTATTTTATTATTATTAATTTTAATGGTGTAACTTTGATCAATCAGGGTTCATAGGTTCAGAGAAAACATCTCCAGGTTATTTTGACATTTGATTATGTTGCATTCCCATCACCCAAAGTCAAATTGTCTTCTGGCACCTTCTAATCTATCTGGTTTTCTTTGTGCTCCTCCCCTCCCCCATCCTCCCTCTCCCCCCCATCCCCGCCGCCTCACTGAAACTACCACACTCTTGTCCATTACTTGAGTCTCATTTTTGTGTCCCACCTATGTATGGAATCATATAGTATTTAGTTTTTTCTGATTAACTTATTTCACTCAGTATAAAGTTATCAAGGTCCATCCATGTTGTTGTAAATGATCTAATATTATCATTTCTTATGGCTGAGTAGTAATGCATAGTATATATATGTACCACATCTTCTTTCTCTAGTCATCTACTAAGGACTTTTTGGTTGTTTCCATGTCTTGGCCACTGTGAACAATGCTGCAATGAACATGGGGCTGCATGTGTCTTTACGTACCAGTAATTTTGAGTTTTGGGAGTATATACCCAGTAGAGGGATTGCTGGGTCATATAGTAGTTCTATTTTTAATTTTTTGAGGAACTACCATACTTTCTTCCATAATGGTTGTACTACTTTACATTCCCACCAACAGTGGATGAGGGTTCCTTTTTCTCCACATGCTCTCTAACACTTATTATTACCTGTCTTGTTGATAATAGCTAATCTAACAGGTGTGAGGTGGTATCTCATTGTAGTTTTGATTTACATTTCTCTAACAGCTAGTGATGTTGAGCATCTTTTCATATATATGTTGGCCATTTGTATTTCTTCCTGAGAGAAGTGTCTGTTCATGTCCTCTTCCCATTTTTTTATTGGATTATTTGTTTGTTGCTGAATTTTATGAGTTCTTTGTATATTTTGGATATTAGGCCCTTATTTGTGCTGTTGTTTGAAAATATCAACTCCCGTTTAGTTGGCTGTCTGTTTGTTTTGTTGTCAGTTTCTCTTGCTGTGCTAAAACTTCTTAGTCTGATGTAGTCCCATTCATTTATCTTTGCCTTCACTTCCCTTGCATTTGGAGTCAAGTTCATAAAGTGCTCTCTATAACCAAGGTCCACGAGTTTAGTACCTATGTTTTCTTCTATGTAATTTATTGTTTCAGGTCTTATAGTTAGGTCTGATTCATTTTGAATTAATACAAGTACAAGGGGATAAACTGTAGTTGAGTTTCATTCTTTTGCATGTGTCTTTCCAGTTCTCACAATACCATTTGTTGAAGAGGCTTTCTTTTCTCCATTGTGTGTTGTTGGCCTCTTTATCAAAAATTACTTGACCATATACATGTAGTTTTATTTCTGGGCTTTCTATTCTGTTCCATTGGTCTGAGTGTCTATTTTTCTGTCAATACCATGCTGGTTTGATTATCGTGGCTCTGTAATATAATTTGAAGTCAGGTATTGTAATACTCCAAGCTTCGTTCTTTTTCCTTAGGATTGCTTTGGCTATTCGGTGTTTTATATAGTTCCATATATACCTGATGATTTTTTGTTCCACTTCTTTTAAAAATGACATTGGAATTTTGATGGGAATTGCATTAAATTTATATATTGCTTTGGGTAATAGTCATTTTGACTATATTTATTCTTCCTATCCAAGAACAAGGAATATTTTTCCATTTCATTATATCTTTTTCAATTTCCCTAAACAATGCTTTGTAGTTTTCATTATACATTATACATTATACAGGTCTTTTACATTCTTTGTTATGTTTATTCCTAGGTATTTTATTTTTTTTTGTTGCAAGCATGAAGGGGATTATTTTTTAGAGTTTGTTTTCGGATGTTTAATTGTTGGCATATAAGAAGGCAATGGATGTTTGTGTATTATTTTTTTTAATTTTATTTATTGATTTTACAGAGAGAGGAGGGGAGAGAACAAGAAGTATCAAGTCATAGTTGCTTCACTTTAGTTGTTCATTGATTGCTTGTTGAATGTGCCTTGACCGGGCAAGCCCAAGGTTTTGAACCTGCAACCTCAGCATTCCAATTCAATGCTTTATCCACCATGCCACCACAGGTCAAGCTGTATATTACTTTTGTATCCTGCAATCTTACTGTATTGGTTTGTTGTTTCTATTAGTCTCTTTGTGGAGTCTTTGGGGTTTTCGATGTATAGGATTATATCATCTGCAAAAAGTGAAACCTTTACTTCTTTTTTCCAATATGAATACCTTTTATTTCTTTCTCTTGTCTTATTGCTCTGGTTAGAACTTCCAGCACAACATTAAATAAGAGCAGAGAAAGTGGACAACCTTGTCTTGTTCCTGATTTTAGGGGAAAAGTCCTCAGTTTTAAGCCATTTAATATGATGTTAGCTGATGGTTTATCATAAATAGCCTTTATAATGTTGAGATATTTTTATATCCATTTTGTTAAGTATTTTAAACATAAAATGGTGTTGTACTTTATCAAATGCCTTTTCTGCATCTATTGAGAAGATCATATGGTTTTTGTTCTTTGTCTTGTTAATATTGTGTATTACGTTAACAATTTTACGTATGTTGAACCTTCCTTGTGATTCTGGGATGAATGCCACTTGATCATGATTAATTATTTTTTAATGTGTTGTTGTATTCAATTTTCTAGCATTTTGTTTAGTATTTTAGCATCTGTATTCATTAGAAATATTAGTCTGTAGTTTTTTTGTGTGTGTGTTGTCCTTGCCAGGTTTCAGTATGAGGGTTATGTTGGCCTCATAAAATGTGTTTGGCAGTGTTGCTTCTTCTTCAATTTTCTGAAAGACTTTGAATAGAATATGAGCCAAGTCTTCTTTGAATGTTTGATAGAATTCAATAGTATTGCTGACTGGTCCTGGACTTTTGTTTTTGAGGAAGTTTTTGATAGTTGTTTATAGTCCCACCATGCTTATGGGTCTGTTTAGACTTTCCGCTTCTTCATGACTCAGTCTAGGAAGATTGTATTGTTCTAGAAATTTATCCATTTCTCCAGATTGTTAAATTTGGTGGCATATAGTTTTTCCTAGTATTCTACAATAATTATTTGTATATCTATTATATCTGTGGTGATTTCTCCTCCTTCATTTTGGATTTTGTTTATATGAGTCCTTTCTCTTTTTTCCTTAGTGAGTCTATCCAAAGGTTTGTCAATTTTTTGACCTTTTCAAAGAACCAGCTCCTTGTTTATTCATTTTTTTCTAAAGTTTTTCTGTTCTCTATTTTGTTTATTTCTGCTCTAGCTTTTTTATTTCCTTTCTTCTGCTGGTTTTGGGTTGTCTTTGTTCTTCTTTATCTAGTTCCTTAAGATGTAATGTTAAGTGGTTTACTTGGGCTCTCTCTTGTTTGTTTATATAGACCTGTAGTGATATAAACTTCCCTCTTATTATTGCTTTTGCTGCATCCCAGAGATTCTGATATGTTGTATTGTTATTTTCGTTTGTCTATATGTAACTTTTGATGTCTGCTTTTATTTCTTCTTTGACCCACTCATTTTTTAATAGTATGTTGTTTAGTTTCCATACTTTTGTGGGGTTTTTTAACCTCTTTTTTGAAGTTCAATTCTAGTTTCAAGGCTTTATGACCAGAGAATATACTTGGTATAATTTCAATCTTTCTGAATTTGTTGATGTTATTTTTGTGGCCCAACATATGTTAATTCCTGAGAATGTTGCATATACACTAGAGAAAAATGTATACTTTGGCACTTTAGGATGAAATGTCCTGTAGATGTCTATCATATCCAATTGATCTAATCTTTTCTTTAGGGCTAATATTTCTTTATTGATTTTCTGTTTGGATGAAAGATCTAAAGCCATCAGCGGTGTATTGAGGTCTCCAAGTATGATTGTATTTTTGAAACTTTTTGTATTTAGGTCAATCAGTAGCTGTCTTATATATTTTGATCTCCTTGGTGCATATATATTAAGAAGTGTTATGTCTTCTTGATTCAATGTCCCCTTTATTATTATGAAATGACTGGTTTTGTCTCAGATTATCTTTGTCATCTTGTAGTCAGCATTGTTAGATATTGCTACATCTGCTTTTTTTTTTTGGATGTTATTTGCTTGGAGTATTGTTTTTCAACCTTTTACTTTGAATTTGATTTTATCCTTGTAGCTTTGATGTGTTTCTTTTAGGCAGCATACAGTTGGATTTTCTTTTTAATCCATTCTGCTACTCTGTGTCTTTTTATTGGTGAGTTCAATGAATTTAGTTTAGTTTAAATATTGACACTTGAGGGTTTCTTATTGTCATTTTATATTAATATATTGCTTTCTGATAGTTTTGTATCTTGTTTGTTTTCTTTTTTGTTTTTCTATCATTTGTTTTTGTTTGGTTGTAATCCATACTTCTTTTCTCTGTTATTTCTTTTTTCAAGCCACGTGCTTCTGTGGTGGTTTTTTTAGAGGTGATTAGAATTAATTAATGGAATGGATACATATCATGTTCATTGCAGTACATTATCTCATAAGTGCTTCTGCACTCTATCCTCCTTTGCTACTGTTAATCTTTGTTCTCTCCCCTTTTTTGCTTTTGTTGTCACAGATTAATCTTGTTTTATTGCAATCTTGATGGAGCTTTTACTTGTAGTTTTTTTTTTATTTTGTTCTTTGTTTCTGGTCCAACAAATCCTTTAGTATTTCCTGAAGTGGGGGTTTTCTTGTGATAATTTTTCTCATCCTCTCTGTATCTGTGAATGTTTTTATTTCTCCTTCATATTTGAAGAATAGCTTTGATGGGTACAGTGTTCCTTGCTGGAAGTTCCTCTCTTTCAGAAATTTAAATATTGGTATCCATTCTCTTCTAGCTTGTAGAGTTTTTGCTGAGAAATCTGATGATAATCTAATGGGCCTTCCTTTATATGTTGCATTCTTCTTTTCCTTGGCTGCCTTGAGAATTTTTTCTTTGCCATTGGTTTGTGCCAATTTCATTATGATGTGCCTTGGAGTAGGTTTAGGGTTAAGATAACTCAGTGTTCTGTTTGCTTCTTGAATTTGAGGCTTTAGTTCTTTCCACAGGCTTGAGAAGTTCTTGTCTATTATTTGTTTGAATATGTTCTCCATTTTATTTTCTCTCTCTTCCCTTTCTAATATACCCAGTATTCTTATGTTGCTCATTTTTTTGGACTCAATTTCTGTAGGTATTTCTCATTTTTTTAATATTCATGAGTCTCTCTCCTCTTCTCTCTGTGGTGCCTCTACTTGACTGTCTTCTTTGTCACTAATTCTCTCCTCTTTCTGGCCTATTCTATTAACTAAGTTTGTTACCTCATTTTTCAGTTCATGAATTGAGTTTTTAATCTCTGATTCATTTTTATAGTTTTAACTTTCTTGCTGATGTATTTTTTTGTTCATTAAATTATTTTTTGAGCTTCCTAAATTGCCTTTCTGTGCTTTATTGTACAGTGGTAATTTGAGATACAAATTTAATTCATTCTGTAACCGAGCTTTTATGTCATTCAACTTGTATCTGAAATTGCCAATACTAGACCCATGCACTAATGTGCCAACTAGCAGCATCTTCCTGAATCATGACTCATATCTTGGAATTTTGTTTGGATATGAAACAGAAATATGGACTGAGTCACAGCTCATATCTTAAAAAAAAATTGTATGTTGGTCTGTTCATATCTCTAGGTACCACTGTATATTCCTGAGTATTTTTAGGGCTTCAATTTTAAATTCTCTGTCATTTAACTCCACGTTTTTCAAAGCTATTGAAATTTTTTTCTATAGATTTTTTTCTCATTTATTTGAGCTATATCTCTGTCTTTTGTATCCATGATATTTGATTTCTTTTTCTTAATGGCATTTGAGAGTGGTATTGTTAATAACACTAATAAGAGTTTCTTTATAAAATAAAAAATAAAAAAATTGAGAAAATACAGTGAAATACTGAAAATTCTATTGTGCTAAGTGAAAAACACTACATAAAATGGAGGGCCTGAGTTGAGGGGGCAGTGACAAAGAGGCAAAAATCAAGGTAAGAACCCACAAAATGTTACAAGAAAAAAATTTGGATCAATAATAAAATAATTTGTAAATGATGGTCAAATGAGAGAAATAGTGAAAGAGGGAAGAAGAAAAAAAGAAAAGAAAAGAAAAAATACGGTGAGAAATGAAAATTCTATTGTATTAAGTGGAACAAAAACTACCTAGAATGGAGAGCTGGAGTTGGGGGGGAATGCTAATGATATGAAAAGTGAAGTAAAAGCACACAAAATGTTACAAAGAAAAAATTTAAATCCAGAATAAAATAATTTGTTTGTGAGTGAGGATTAAATGAGAGAAAAAATGAAAGAAAAAAGAAGAAACAAAAAAGAGAGAAAAAACAAGAAAAGAAAAAAGAGAGAGTTAAGGTTTTGGAATGTAACATAGAAAAAAATGAAAATTTAACACCTATGGGTAATGAAGTTCAAAATGAAAAGAGAATAGAGTGACGTCATGGAAATGGTGCTGTGAGCAGCGCATATGACAGATCTCCCCAAAACCTCAACAAATTTATCAACTAGAAACAGAAAAATTTATCCTCGGAGCATTCCAGAGTTCCACACACACTGAAGGTGAAAGGGCTATTATCACTTGAATCTGAGAGACAGGTTGGAGCTGAGGGTGTGGAGGAAGCTAACTACCACACGGACATTCATTCAAGCCGAGGAGGGAATACGCCTGTGGTGAGTCAACCCATGCGTGCAACTGCCCACCCACACTCGGGGAGGAAAAGCCTGAGGGCTGTGAGCAGCCGCCAGTGTGCCATGAGAAACCGCGCACACCCTGTGCCGTGGTCGGGTCACAGAGCGAGCTCCCTTGCACCGCGAGCATCCCCAGAGGCCCGCGCACTGCAAGCAAGCATCCCCAGCCACCGGCGTGCCCAGAGCACCCCATTCACTCGCGTGCCCAGAACGTCCCACTCGCCCACACGCCCAGAGCACCCCACTCGCCTGCACACCCAGAGTGCTCTCCATTCTCCCACGTGCCCAGTGCACCCCAGCCGCCAGCAGCAAGTCAAGCGGGAAGGGCGCCAAAGCTATCTTCCCTACCCCAGAGATTCTCTCTGTGGGCGGAGCACCTCACCCAGCCATTCAAGCTAACAATCAAGCATTGGGGGAGGGGCACATGGGCAGCATGAAATACTTTCTGGAGCACAGCTGCAGATCCAATCACTGAAATTAGCTTAACCCATGAAATCTGCGCACCCACAGGGCTCTAATTGATAAGATCTCTCTCAGTTCATCGATCCAAGACAAGAGGCATGATATATTTTAGTGCCTCTTGCTAAAGGGGCAGGGGCAACTTCTGATTGACAGAGCCTTCATATTCAGGGATATACACTAACAAGAGGGACTTGGCAGATGTTAAGATCTATACAGCAAGCAGCGACTAGTGCCTCTTCTTCCCAGCCAAAACAGGCTACAAAGTGTGGAAAACCTGGCTTGAGTGGTCCAACTGAATGCTAGGTTTTGAACAGTTACCTTGACAACAATTGGCTCCCAGCCCTGCCTAATTACGCTGGAGGATCTGACTGCCAGAGCCTTACCCAGAGCCTTGCGCTGAGTGGGGATAGAGTGGGGATTTCCCAGCTCTTTGAGCCTCTTACTCCCCAGGCAGAAGCAGTGGCATCCTCATAGCTGGATCACCAGGCTGCTAATTCAGGAAGGGGAGACTAGGAGAGAGACTCCAGGAAAGCAAACTCTCTCATTGTTGGACCCTGCAAATGCCAACAAGCCTTGACTACCAACGAGACTAAAGCCAATTATATGAAATTGCCATAGAATCCCATTAACTGCAAATCCCTACCTAAGCGTGACACGGGCAGAGCCTAGGGTACAGAGTCACCAACCAGGAAGAGAGAGAGAAAAGAAAAAGGAAGAAGTTAACCTCTCAAAATCAAGAAAAATCCACAGACTCTAACTTGTTCCACTATTTTTTTGTTGTTTTTGTTGTTTGTTTCTTCTATCTTATTGCCTTTATTATTATTACTTCTATTTCCTCCACCTCGGTCCTTTTATTCTCTGCCCATCTTATTCCTCCCTTTTCTTGAACTACATTACCCATGAGTGTTACATTTTATTTTTTTTCTTCATCCTTACTCTCCTTTAGGGTTACACTCCAAAACCCTTAACTCTCACTCTCTCCCCTTTTGTTTTTTTTCTTTTCCTTTTTTTCTTCCTTTGTTTTTCTCTTTTTTTATTTCCCCCTTTCTATTCGTTTCTTCTTTTCTCCTTTTACTTTTCCTCCCATTCAATCCTCAATCACGAACAAATTATTTAATTTGGTAATTAAGTTTTTTTGGGTTTTTTTTTTGCTTTTGTTTTTGGTTTTCTTTTGTTTGTTTTTGTGGCATCTTGGGTACTTTTTACTTTGCTTTTTAACTCATTAGCATTCCATCCAACCCAAGATCTACATGGTATTTAGTCTTTGCTCCACTTAATACAACAGATTTTTACTTTTTTAATTTTCTTCTTCTTTAATTATTATTTTTTCTCCTTTTTTCTGTTTCCCTCTTATCCCTCTCATTATATCTCTTAGTCAACCATCACTTACAAGCAAATCATTTTATACTTGTCTAAGGTTTTCTCCGTTTTTTTGCATTTAGTAGGTCCCTACTCCCTTTTTTGCCCCTTGAACTCTTCACGCCAAATCAGGCCCTCCTTTAGAGACAGTTTTTGTTCCATTTAGCATAATATAATTCACAGGTCATCACGATATTTCCCTAAGGAGGGGAGAGGAGGAGAAGAGAAGAAAGTAAAAGGGGGAAATAATAAATTATTACTGTTTTTTTTGTGGGTTGTTTTTTTTTTTCTTTTTTTTTTTACTTTTCATTCTTTATTTTTGTATTTTATATTTTTCTGAAGCTGGATACGGGGAGAGACAGTCAGACAGACTATCGCTTGCGCCCGACTGGGATCCACCTGGCACGCCCACCAGGGGCGATGCTCTGCCCACCAGGGGGCGATGCGCTGCACCTCTGGGGAGTCGCTCTGCCATGACCAGAGCCACTCTAGTGCCGGGGGCAGAGGCCAAGGAACCATCCCAAGTGCACGGGCCATCTTTGCTCCAATGGAGCCTTGGCTGCAAGAGGGAAAGGAGAGACAGAGAGGAAGGAGGGGGAGTGGAGAAGCAAACGGGCACTTCTCCTATGTGCCCTGGCCAGGAATTGAACCCGGGTCCCCCGAACACCAGGCCGACGCTCTACCTCTGAGCCAACAGGCCAGGGCCTACTTTTTATTCTTTATTAATTCTAATTAGTGCTATCAACAAGACCACCCTCAGATGCCAATAAGAAAAAGGAAATAGAATATTATGGATACAAAAGATTGAGAGGTAACACAAATAGATGTGGAAAAATCTATTGAGAAAAGATTTAACATATTGGATACCTTGGAGCTAAATGACAGAGAATTTAAAATAGAAATCCTAAAAATACTCAGAGATAAACAAGAAAACACAGAAAGGCAATTTAGGGAAATCAGAAAACAACTCAACGATCACAAAGAATATATTACCAAGGAAGTTGAAACTATAAAAACAAATCAAAAAGAAATGAAAAACTCAATTCACGAGCTGAAAAATGAGGTAACAAGCTTAGCTAATAGAACAGCCCAGATAGAAGGTAGGATTAGTGAAATAGAAGATAAGCAACTTGAAGCACAACAAAGAGAAGAAGAAAGAGACTCAAAAATAATAACGAGAAAGCCCTACAGGAATTGTCTGACTCCATCAGAAAGACTAACATAAGAATAATAGGTATATCAGAGGGAGAAGAGAAAGAAAATGGAATGGAGAATATACTCAAACAAATAATAGATGAAAACTTCCCAAGCCTGTGGAAAGAACTAAAGCCTCAAATTCAAGAAGCAAACAGAACACTGGGTTTTCCTAACCCCAACAAACCCACTCCAAGGCACATCATAATGAAGACGGCACAAACCAATGACAAAGAAAAAATTCTCATGGCAGCCAAAGAAAAGAATACAACATACAAAGGAAGGCCCATTAGATTATCATCAGATTTCTCAGCAGAAACTCTACAAGCTAGAAGAGAGTGGACCCCAATATTTAAAGTCCTGAAAGAGAGGAACTTTCAGCCAAGAATTCTATACCCATCAAAGCTATCCTTCAAGTAGGAAGGAAATATAAAAACATTCACAAATACAGAAAAGATGAGAGAATTTATCATCAGAGAGCCCCCACTCCAGGAAATACTAAAGGGGGTTTTGCAACCAGATTCAAAGAATAAAACAAAACAAACCACAAGTAACAGCTCCACCAAGAACACAATAAAACCAAATTTATACTGTGAAAAAAAAGAAAAAAAAAGGGGGAGAGGATGGAGATTAACAGTAGCAAATGACGATGAAGAGCAGAAATACTCATAAGAGAGGGTACTACAATGAATATGGTAGGTACCCTTTTCATTACTTAATGGTAATCACCCTTGATAAAACCACCACAAAAAACACTTGACTTAAAAAAGGTAGCAACAGAGGAAAGAAGTATGGAATACAAACAAACTAAAACAAATGATAGAAAACAAAAGAGAAGAATCAAACAAGATACAAAACTAACAGAAAGCAATTTATAAAATGGCAATAGGAAACCCACAAGTGTCAATAATTACACTAAATGTAAATGGATTAAAATTATCAATAAAAAGACACAGAGTAGCAGAATGGATTAAAAAAGAAAATCCAACTATATGCTGCCTACAAGAAACACATCTAAGCAACAAGGATAAAAACAAATTCAAAGTGAAAGACTGGAAAACAATACTCCAAGCAAACAACACCCAAAAAAAGCAGGTGTAGCAATACTCATATCTAATAATGCTGACTACAAGACAGAAAAAGTACTCAGAGACAAAAATGGTCATTTCATAATGATCAAGGGGACACTGAATTAAGAAGACATAACAATCCTTAATATATATGCACCAAACCAAGGAGCACCAAAATATATGACACCTACTTATTGACCTTAAAACAAAAACTGACAAAAATACAATCATACTTGGAGACCTCAATACACCACTGACGGCTCTAGACCGGTCATCCAAACAGAATCAATAAAGATATATTGGCCTTAAATGAAATACTAGAACACCAGGATATGATAAACATCTACAGGACACTTCATCTCAAAGCGACAGAGTATTCATTTTTCTCTAGTGTACATGGAACATTCTCAAGAATTGACCATATGTTGGGCCACAAAGACAATATCAGCAAATTAAGAAAAATTAAAATTTTACCAAGCATATTCTCTGATCATAAAGCCTTGAAACTAGAATTCAACTGCAAAAAAGAGAAGGAAAACCCATAAAAATGTGGAAACTAAACAACATACTTCTAAAAAATGAATGGGTCAAAGAAGAAATAAGCGCAGAAATCAAAAGATATATACATACAAATGAAAATGACAATACGACATATCAGAATCTCTGGGATGCAGCAAAAGCAGTAATAAGAGGAAAGTTCATATCACTTCAGGCATATATGAACAAATAAGAGAGACCCGACGTAAACCACTTAACTTCACACCTTAAGGAACTAGAAAAAGAACAAAGACAACCCAAAACCAGCCAAAGAAAGGAGATAATAAAAATCAGAGCAGAAATAAACAAAATAGAGAACAGAAAAAGTATAGAAAAAAATTAATAAAACAAGGAGATGGTTCTTTGAAAAGATCAACAAAATTGACAAACCCTTGGCAAGACTCACTGAGGAAAAAAGGCACAGGACTCAAATAAATAAAATCCAAAATGAAAGAGGAGAAATCACCACAGACATAATAGATATACAAAGAATAATTGTAGAATACTATGAAAAACAATATTCCACCAAATACAACAATCTATAAGAAATGGATAAATTCCTAGAACAATACAACCTTCCTAGATTGAGTGATGAAGAAGCAGAAAGCCTAAACAGACCAATCAGCAGGGAGGAAATAGAAAAAACTATTAAAAACCTCCCCAAAAATAAAAGTCCAGGCCCAGATGGTTATACTAGTGAATTCTATCAAACATTCAAAGAAGACTTGGTTCCTATTCTACTCAAAGTCTTCCAAAAAATTGAAGAAGAAGCAATACTTCCAAACACATTTTATGAGGCCAACATAACCCTCACACCGAAACCTGGCAAGGACGGCACAAAGAAAGAAAACTACAGACCAATATCTCTAATGAATACAGATGCTAAAATACTAAACGAAATACTAGTAAAACGAATACAACAACATATTAAAAAAATAATACATCATGATCAAGTGGGATTCATCCCAGAATCTCAAGGATGGTTCAACATACGTAAAACGGTGAACATAATACACCATATCAACAAAACAAAGAACAAGAAGTACATGATCTTTTCAATAGATGCAAAAAAGGCTTTTGATAAAATACAACACAATTTTATGTTTAAGACTCTCAATAAAATGGGTATAGAAGGAAAATATCAACATGATAAAGGCCATATATGATAAACCATCAGCTAACATCATATTAAATGGCATAAAACTGAGGACTTTCCACCTTAAATCAGCAACAAGACAGGGTTGTCCACTTTCTCCACTCTTATTTAACGTGGTACTAGAATTCTGGCCAGAGCAATCAGACAAGACAAAGAAATAAAAGGCATCCATATCAGAAAAGAAGAAGTAAAGGTATCACTTTTTGCTGATGATATGATCCTATACATCGAAAACCCGAAGGACTCCACAAAAAGATTACTAGAAACAATAAACCAATACAGTAAGTTCGCAGGATACAAAATTAACATACAAAAGTCCATAGCCTTTCTATATGCCAACAATGAAATATTAGAAAACGAACTCAAAAAAATAATCCCCTTCATGATTGCAACAAAAAAAATAAAATACCTAGAAATAAACATAACAAAGAATGTAAAGGACCTATATAACGAAAACTACAAAGCATTAAGAGAAATAGAAAAGGACACAATGGGATGGAAAAATATTCCTTGTTCTTGGATAAAAAGAATAAATATAATTAAAATGGCCATATTACCCAAAGCAATATATAAATTTAATGCAATTCCCATCAAAATTCCTATGACATTTTTTAAAGAAATGGAGCAAAAAATCATCAGATTTATATGGAACTATAAAAAACCCCGAATAGCCAAAGCAATCCTAAGAAAAAAAAATGAAGCTGGGGGCATTACAATACCTGACTTTAAACTATATTATAGGGCCATGATAATCAAAACAGCATGGTATTGGCAGAAAAATAGACACTCAGACCAATGGAATAGAATAGAAAGCCCAGAAATAAAACCACATATATATGGTCAAATAATCTTTGATAAAGGGGCCAACAACACACAATGGAGAAAAGAAAGCCTCTTCAACAAATGGTGTTGGGAAAACTGTAAAGCCACATGCAAAAGAATGAAACTCGACTGCAGCTTGTCCCCGTGTACTAAAATTAATTCAAAAGGGATCAAAGACCTAAATATAAGACCTGAAACAATAAAGTACATAGAAGAAGACATAGGTACTAAACTCATGGACCTGGGTTTTAAAGAACATTTTATGAACTTGACTCCAATGGCAAGAGAAGTGAAGGCAAAGATAAATGAATGGGACTACATCAGAATAAAAAGTTTTTGCTCAGCAAGAGAAACTGATATCAAAATAAACAGACAGTCAACTAAATGGGAACTGATATTTTCAAACAACAGCTCAGATAAGGGCCTAATATCCAAAATTTACAAAGAACTCATAAAACTCAAGAAACAAACAAACAATCCAATAAAAAAATGAGAAGAGGACATGAACAGACACTTCTCCCAGGAAGAAATACAAATGGCCAACAGATATATGAAAAGATGCTCAGCTTCATTAGTTATTAGAGAAATGCAAATCAAAACTACAATGAGATACCACCTCACCCCTGTTAGATTAGCTATTATCAACAAGACAGGTAATAGCAAATGTTGGAGAGGCTGCAGAGAAAAGGGAACTATCATCCACTGTTGGTGGGACTGTAAAGTAGTACAACCATTATGGAAGAAAGTATGGTGGTTCCTCAAAAAACTGATAATAGAACTACCTTATGACCCAGCAATCCCTCTACTGGGTATATACCCCAAAACTTCAGAAACATTGATTCGTAAAGACGCATGTAGCCCCATATTCATTGCATCACTGTTCATAGTGGCCAAGACATGGAAACAACCAAAAAGCCCTTCAATAGAAGACTGGATAAAGAAGATGTGGCACATATACATTATGGAATACTGCTCAGCCATAAAAAATGATGACATCAGATCATTTACAGCAAAATGGTGGGATCTTGATAACATTATACAGAGTGAAATAAGTAAATTAGAAAAAAACAACAACTACATGATTCCATACATTGGTGAAACATAAAAACGAGACTAAGAGACATGGACAAGAGTGTGGTGGTTATCAGGGGTGGGGGGAGGGAGTACGCAGGAGGGAAGGAGGGAGAGAGTTAGAGGGAAAGTGAGGGGCACAGTGAAAACTAGATAGAGTGTGACGGAGGACAATCTGACTCTGGGCTTGGGGTATGCAACATAATTTAATGACAAGATAACATAGATATGTTTTCTTTGAATATATGTCATCCCATTAACATTAATAAAAATTTATTTAAAAAATGAATGATAAAAAGAAAAGAGAATAATAAAATGGAAAGAGAATAAAATGACCAAAGTGGAAGAATAAAAAGATTTTAAAGAATGGAAAAACTTATAAAGTCTGTGGAGTTTTCCTGGTTTTGAGAGGTTATCTTCTTCCTTTTCCTTTCTTCTCTCTTGTTTTTGCTGGTAGCACTGTACCCCAAGTTCTGCCCCTGTGGTACTCTTAGGCAGAGAATTGCAGTTGATGTGTCACTATGGTGAGGACATAAACTAGGCCTTGGTCCCATTGGTAGGAGTGGCCTGTTAGTATTTGCAGGCTGCAACAATGGGAGAGTCCATTTCCCTGAGCCTCTCACCAAATCTCTCCTTCATGAACCAGCAGCCTGTGGACCCAGCTGTCAAGTTGCCTGTGCTACTGCCTGGCAAGTGAGAAGCTTTAAGATCTGCCAAATCCCCTCTTTATCCCTGCTGAAAGCAGAGTTCTAGGTAGGGCTTTGCCAGTCAGAGCCGCCAGCATAATTAGGCCTAATTGGAAGCTGATTGCTTTTTGTGTGTTTTTTTATGAGCCTCTGGGTATGTCTAGTATGCCTCAGCACCCCACGGGTCTACTTTCCCCTGGCTTTTTGCACTTTATAACCTGTATTGGCTGGCAGAAAGATGCACTAGTCACTTCCTGCAGATCAAGAGGCCCTAAAAGCCAACAAGTCCCTCCTCCAGGTCCATTCAAAGCACAGCTCTGGGTATGAAAGATCTGCCAACCAGAGCCACCAGCTTAAGTAGGCAGGAGAGTGAGCTGACTTCTGGTCAGGCTCCTTTCTAAGGTTCCCTGGGTCTATCTAGTTAAATTTGCCTCAGCACTCCACAGGTCTGCTGTCCACAGGCTTCTCCCTTGTTGGGAAGCCTACAACCCAGCCTGACCAACTTCCGCAGTGTTCTCTGAGGTCTGCTCTGTAGGAATGTGTTTTTTAACCAGTATCGGCTGGCAGAAAGTTGTGCCAGCCACTACATGCAGAGCAAGAGGTCTAAGAACTATTAAGTCCTCCTCTAAGTCCGCTTAATTCACAGGCCTGGGAAAGAAGGCTTTGTCAGCCAGAGCCGCCAACATAAGCCTGCCATGCAGTGAGCAGACTGAGGGTTTGGCTCCTTTCAGTGTTCTGAGGGTCTGTTCTCCAGAGGCTGCTTGCAAGATACCTGCACTCCCTTCTCCCCATCTCTTCTTCAGCTCTCTTCTGCGGGAATGTGCTTTGTTAGCCTGTATGGCTGGCAGAGGCGCCCCTCCCAAACAGGCGTATGGAAGCTGGCTCTCTGCACTTCCTGCGCTCCTTTGTTCAGGGAGTGGGGATTACAAAGAACCTCTGGCTACAGCCCATGCAGGCCACTGCTGACAGTCTCCAACCCAGCCCCTCCATGTCCAGGAACGTGGGTACCCATGTCCGAAGCACCAGGTGGAACCACTTGCACACTGCCCGCGAGACTGGGAGTAAACAAAGTGCAAAACCGCTCTGGTATCAGTCTCTGTAGGCAACTGCCTGCCCATCTCTGCCAGGGTTTTCTGCTGCCGTTAGTTCCATGAGAACTGAGCCACGGGCACACTCTTTCCTCAGCTTGAATGTCTCTGTCCTAGCCAACTTCTTCCATCTACCCTAACACTCCCTTCCTCTCAGTTTCGAGTGAAAGCAGGTCAGGTTAGGGAGGGAAGCGGAATACATCATTCTCTGTCTTATTTCCTTCAGAATGGATTAAATATCCAGCCACCTTTTCACTCAATCATACCTTTGTTTGATGTATGTGCATTTCAGATGCTCCTGGGATTGTTTTATTGTATTTAATTGTTGAATTTGTTGAAATTTCAGGGAGAGGTATCGGGAGCACCCCTCACAGTGCCATTTCTCTGACATCACTCCCTCCTAAACTCTTTTAAATAAATCCAAAGGGATATATAAATATATATATTTTGTACTAAGATAAGGCAATATGTAGAAATTTAATATATGACAATACCTCCTTTCAGTATTATCAAGCTATTAAGTTGAAAAACAGTGCCATCCATGTAAAAAGAGGGGAAAATGATTTGTTTCTAACACAAAAAGCAATTATTTGCACTGAGAATCTAACCATGAATGAATCAATAGATTTAGTCAAGACGTATATTGACATAAAAAGAAATGAATGGCATGGCCTTTGAAAATTATACAAAAACAATCCTGAAAAGGTAAACATTGAAAAGGTAACTATTACTTGATGAAACTGCTACTTGCATAATGTACAATAATATACAAAAAAAAACTGCTCAGGAGTTTCTTATAAATTCAGTCCCAATATCATCTGAAAATAAGAATTTTGTCTGACCTGTGGTGGTGGTGCAGTGGATAAGGCGTCAGCCTGGAACACTGAGGTTGCTGGTTCGAAATCCTGGGCTTGCCTGGTCAAGGCACTTATGGGAGTTGATGCTTCCTGATCCTTCCCCTTTCTCTCTCTCTCTGAAAAAATGAATAAATAAAAATCTAAAAAATTATAAAAGGTCTGCTCTTTCTCTCATCCTACAATGACCTTTTAAAAAAGAATTTTATTTTAAAATAAAACAAAACACATAATTAAATAGCTTCATGAATTTGGGAGAGTCTCAAGTCCAGTGTGTCCTCACAGTGAGACACTGTTAATACTTTTTTGACATTGTTGTTTCATTCATTGTAGCCTCAGTCTCTTTATTTTGTGATTTCAATTTTCTATTAGCACCAAAATACAAGTGGGTGCTGATGACATGACAGACAGCTATAAAATTTATGTTTTCAGTGTCCATGCAAAAAAAAGCTAAAGAAAACAGTAGGATGTCTTTAGGACCTAACAATTCAGAATGAACCACAGAGACTCATAAAAAACCTCAGTGAAGCAAGCTGAAAATAGCTGCTGGCATGGGGACATCACATAATCTATTGAAAATGAATATGGTTGATCAGAAATGGTATGAGCACACTGAGCTGAATGGGCTCTGGGGACCCTCCTGGCTCACCAGCCAAACTTTTCTTCCTGGAAATATATCTCACATGGAGGAGAAATGGCTGAAAATATAACAAATATGACAGTAGAAGTAATGACTGGTGGTGATGTACTAAGTAGAGTGTCAACCAAGATGCTGAGGAGACAGGTTTGAAACTGCAAGGTCATTGGCTTGAGCCCAAACATCACTGTTTGAAACCCATGATCACTGGCTTCAGTTCAAGGTTACTGGCTTGAGCAAGTGGTCCTGGCTTAGTTTGAGTTCCCAAGTCAAGGCATGTTTGAGAAACAATCAATGAACAACTAAAGTGACAAAACTATGAGTTGCTGCTTGTCTCTATCTCCTTTCCTCTCTGTCGATTTCTCTGTCTCTATATTTGTATGTCTGTTTTGTCTCTCTCCCCAGGAATAAATAAATAAATAAATAAATAAATAAATAAATAAATAACATATTTAAATAAAATTATGCATGTTTATGTATAGGTAGGGAAAGAGAGAACAGACTAAGGAGATTGAGACCGTAAAATGTAGAGTGTTACATTTTTTAAACATTTCACAAGAACAGAAGAAAAGACCTTTAGATTATCCTAGGAGTTTCCTAGAAGTTAGAAAAGCTATCTTAAAATAAATATTTCTTTTAAAATTAAGATAAATTAATTTTATGTAAAAATAAGCAATATAAGATTAGCCTATAGAATATTATCTTAAGGAAAAAGAGATTAGAAAACAAGTTTTTTATAGATTATAAATGTGTCCTAGCAAGTTATGTCCATAAAAGAGAAGAAAACTTATTACCAAATATTTTTGAAAGACCTAAACCTAAAAATTTTTAAGAAAGTGATAGAAATTATAGAGTAATATCACAAATATGAAATTTTTAAAACTCAGATATGAAGTGACAGATCTCCAGAAAACATTATAAATAAATGTTTTAGAAGTAAATATTAAACTAAAAAGTTGACAAAGTGAAAAAACTGAATAGATTATGTCTCAAGATTTAGAAGATAATCGGAAAATATTTAAAATAAAAAGAATAAAGATTAAAAAGACTGAAAAATGGTGACACATAGAAACTAGGTGATCAAGACATTAAGAGACAGACAATGGCAATCCCTAAAAAAAAAAAAAAAAAACAAAACAAACCAAGAAATATAACAATTATAAAAGTCACAATTCCAGAAAACTTTTTTGAAAATAAAAAGATTCAAAACAACATATTGAACATGCATAACACATTCCTAGAAAAATAAATTCATAATAATCAGAAATGACATGTAGTCTAGTAAAATTATTGAATTTATAAAACCATTAAATAGCCTGACCAGGCAGTGGTGCAGTGGATAGAGTGTTGGACTGGGACACAGAGAACCCAGGTTTGAAACCCCAAATTTGCTGGCTTGAGCGCAGGCTCATCCAACTTGAGCACAGGATCACTGGCTTAGCTCTGGGTCACTGGCTTGAGCATGAGATCATAGATGTGACCCCATGGTCATTAGCTTGAGCCCAAATGTCGCTGGCTTGAGCCCAATGTTGCTGGCTTCAGCAAAGGGTCACTCGCTCTGCTGTAGCCCCTTGGTCAATGTACATATGGGGAAGCAATCAATAAACAACTAAGGTGCTACAACAAAGAATTGATGCTTCTCATCTCTCTCCTTTCCTGTCTGTCTCGATCTGTCCATCTCTCTGTTTCTCCCTCTGTCTCTGTCACCAAATAAAACAAAACAAAACAAAAACATTGATTATTTTAAAAAAGAAAATAATTTGAGTGTCCTGTAACTTCTGAAAAATCAGGTTGTTATCTTACTTGCTAATATCAGTTTAAGCGAGAAGACAAAATAATATTATCATAAAATAACCAAGAATAGAAAATGTGAATAAAAGATTTAATGTTTAGATATATACAGGCCATAGACAAACTGAAATCACATAAAAAACATCAAGTAATATTGTTTTCATGAGCTATTTCTTGGGAATCAATTAGAAAAAAATTTCAGACAATCAAAATAAATGTAAAGACATGAATATAAATACTAGCTATAAGTATTAAGTATATATTTACCTATGGAACTGAAACTATAAATTTAAGAATTATAAGATAGAGATTATAACTAGAGTTACATGTATGCCCAATGTAACCATACACAATATGGTGACAATGGAAAGATTATACGCAAACTTGTTTTGGCTGTTTTTAATAATCATATTATGGTGGTAGCACAGGTATCTTACATTAAGAATGTTTTATGTAATAATATAATTCTGCTACTTCTGACATTAAGAATCAATATGCTGAGAGAAAAAAAGAACTATAGTTTAAGATACAAAGAGGTTATAAAACATACTATAGTTCTGAATTCTAAATAGAAGTCTCAATATTAAAACATGATATTTCTCTTAAAAGTAAGGAAGAAATTTGTGATTTAAAATTCAAAGAAAATATATGTGTCTATGTTTCATACATGTTTTCAAATTCAAACTTAAATTCAGATTTTAAGATGCTTTCTTCACTAAGAAGGATTGGAAATAACGATTGACCAATCCAGTAGCAATCAGTATCTCACCCTCAGTGCTCATTTCATATGGGCTTCTTAAGAAATAATTGATTGAAAGTCTTGAATTGAAAATGTGCAAATTGAGAAATCTAGTACATGTTATTTCATTTGATAAAAAAGTCCTCAGAAATTATAAAAAAGAACAGGAGTCTTTTTGGAAAGAATCTTATTTCCAAAAATTAAAAAACTTAAGCACCAACCATAATAATAACAGCAGTAGCTAGAAAAACATCATATATATTAAATACATGAGTTTTTAATCACATACATACATTCATGAGGACATACATGCACACACAATAAATAAAGAAAAAATATTATGTGTCACTTTGGAAGATACTAGGAAACTTATTATTTAAAAAGAGTAAATAAAGACATGGAATCAAAGATTTATGATTTCACACTAGGTAAGATATAAAAATGAGAATCATGAACATAGATATAAGTAAAGTGGTTTCCTGAGGAGGAGGTTGCAGGGCAGGGGGTGGGGAGAATGAAGTAAAGAGGGACAAATATAAGGTGACAGAAAATGATTTGACTTTGGGTGATGGGTACACAACAAAATACGCAGTTCAAATTTTATATAGAAATTATATTTAACAGAATGACATTGATCAATAAGAGTACACAGGTTTCAGATAAACATTTCTATAGCATTTGAACTACGTATTATTATAAATAAAGTTGTTACAAACCTTTGTGTACAGGTTTTTATGTGAACATAATATATCTTCAGTTCTCTGTGATAAATATCACATATAAAAAAAATTTGTTCTGAATTTCCTTTACAGAGTATATCTGTTGAGAAACCAAATAAAGAATGGCCTAAAGTTTTTCTTTGTACGAGTCCCGCAGCAAAGAAAGTGTTATCAATTAGCTATCACAGTAAGCATAAAGCATGATAAAACACCTTCTCAAATCTCCAAAGTCTTAAAATAGAAATTTAGTGTTCTCATAGATCTGTGTGTAAGCTAAGTGTTGGCTGGCTTAGGCTGGACTCAACTAAATGCATAACTTCAAGCTGCAGGTCTAGCTGGCCATAGCTGTGTATATAAAGAGGAGGTTCTTCTCATGGGGATGGTAGAAGCACAAGATAAAAAATAGAAAGAGTAGGCTGTTAAAACCTAGGCATGGAATTGGCATGCTGCCAGTCCCACTTACATACTATTGGCCAAAAGAAGTAAGAAGGTCAAGGTTAAAAGACAAGAGCCTTTGAAATACCAAAGCAAAAATAAAGTGTTAATACAAGAAAAAGTGTCTAACTAAGACTGATATTCAATCTTTCTTAGATATAGTTAGAATATTATCACTTAAAAACCACTAATGTGTTATGGATCTAGGCATAAATGTCAGTACTGGCAACATGAAACTGGAATCATAAAGAAAGACAGACATTGCACACCTCTTGGTGAAGAATACAACATCCCTACAAAGTGATCTTCCCCTCTCCCCTAAAAACAATCAAATTGTATAGAATTAACTCTGGATATAATAACTAATTTATAGGAAATGTAGAATGAAGAGGAACATGTTCAACTATATTGAGAGAACGTAAAAAGTAAAATCCAGATTTAAAATATTAAAATTGAATAAGAAAATAATCAGATTTCTTCAGTAACTAGATTTTTTAAAAAATAGAAAATTTAATTTATGTACACAAAAGTTTGTAACAACTTTATTTATAATAATCACAAAGCGAAAGCAATGCAAATGTTTTTATGGTGAGACTGAGATATTTGGTATATCCATCAAATGGGGCTACTCAGCAATGTACAAGGAACAAAATATTAATGTATGCAATAACTTGGATAGATCTCTAAGGATATGGGTTGCTTTTAAAAGAGCCAATTTTAAAAAGTTATAACTATATGATCCCCTTTATACATCATTTTCAAAATTATAAATTAGAGCGGATAGATTAGTGATTGCCAGGGATTAATAATACGGGGGAAATGAAGTCTCTTTCTGAGAACAATGGGGTAATTTGTGAGATACAATTTGTGAGATACAAGGGCTGAAACAATTCTAGATTTTGATTGTGGTGATAATCACAAAAATCTACATGTGATAAAACTGTATACAAACATATGAACACACACAAAGAAGGGAGTGTTCTGTAACACTGGTGAGATTAAATGCATTCTGCAGATGACCAATATTAATTTTCTAGTTTGATATTGTTCTGAACTTATATAAGATGTTATCAATGAAGAAAACTGAATGAAGACTAGTTACATGGGACCTCTCTGCACTATATTTTTGCATCATGCTCATGATCTATAATTATTCAAAAAAACAGTTAAGATAAAAATACTATTTAAAGACATATTCCAGTGATAAAATAATAAAGGCAAATAAGAGAATAACAGAAGTCCGAAAGTTATTATTCTTACTGAGAGAGAAAGGGTTGTGGTTGGGTGGCAGTATGTGGAAGGTTCTGCAATGTCTGGCAATACCATTTTCTCACAGCTGGTGATAATTACAAAGGTATTATCATTATAATAATTTGGTAAACTGTACATTTGTTTTATGGTATGTGAATTATATTCACCAATAAAAATATTTTTAATCACAAAGATCTGTTAGCTATAGTAATTTTTTTAGCTACAGAAGAGTAACCACAACACATTAAACAATATGATTATTTTCTGAGGCAGGAAAAGAACATGTTGAGTAGCAAGAAAATAGTTTCAGTTTGAAAGAGAAGTAGGTACATGGAGGCAACACCAAAAATATGTAGCCCTTGTGGTAAGGCAGTCATATATTTGAATCCTATATTGGTCATTTTCCCCATGTGTCCATAGGATTATTAATTTTTTTATAGAGACCTTAATTATATATTAGAATTAATAGTATTCTAATAGACTTTCAGGAGAATTAAATAGTGTATATAGTGTTCTTACATAGTGCATGATACATTACTAGTATTTAATAAGTATTAAAAATTGTTATTTGTTACTACTTACTTATGTGCACTTGCTTAGAATCATGAATATAAAGCTCTGGCAAGTGGAGGATTTTATATAAGGTTATCATGTTGGTAGCAGTTAGAAACCATAAGAGTAGATACGATTATCCTAGAAGAAGGCAGACAGTAAAACAAAAGAGTAAACCAAGTAGAGGATCTTTAAGATCATCAACAGTTAAATATCAATGAAGAAAGTTGGATTCTCAAAAAAAAAGCAGAATCAGGAGTGCCAGAAGGAATGGCAGCTTTTTGTTATTGGACACAAAACTTATTTTCTGAGATCATCTTCCTAGAGATGGACTGTCTCATAAGTTACTATAGATTATGCATGACACAAATCTAGGAAAGGATGTTCTACATAAATGAAGCCCTCAGAGTGCAGCATCCTAGGAAAGGATGTTCTACATAAATGAAGCCCACATCCTGCCTGGCCAAGATAAGACTGCCACATCGTCATACACTGAGGGCTTGTGGGATTCTTTTCACTTCTCAATGCAATATATTATTTGCACAGACATTATTTTTTTGTGGATAAATGTTTATTCTTTCCAAAATTCCCTTGTCTTGGGGTCTGATAACAAATTCATAGTACTCTGTGAAAAATTTTGTGAAAATCAACCTCACTCATTTCGATTGAATAAGTTTCTCAATGCTTGCATGGTCTCCCAAGAAAATAAAATATTTATATTTATATTTATTTTTTGTATCTTTTTCTTGATCTTTGGTTGAGAACTTCTGGAACACAAAGGCTATATCTTAATATCAAGAACCTTCACCACTGCCACATCAGATTTAGTGAGTGCTTGTCAAATATATAGATAACTGGGCAAAATAGCAATACTCACCTCTAGTTTTGACTGTTACAACATCATAACATAACAGTCTTATAAATAAAATTTTAACAAGATGCTATTTTTGAGCAATTTACTCTATTCTGTAAAGTTAGAAAAGTACAACTTACATGAAATATTCTAATCAACCAATATGCATGTGAGATTGAAGCAAAGATGAGCGCTGGCTCTCTGGCTTGAGTGTGGGATCATAGATATGACCCCATGGTCTCTGACTTGAGCCCAAAGGTCACTGACTTGAGCAAGGGTTCTCTGGCTCAGCTGGATCCCCCCCTAGTGATGGCACATATAAGAAAGCAATCAATGAGCAACTAGAATGCCACAACGAAGAATTGATGCTTCTCATTTCTTTCCCTTCCTGTCTGTCTGTCCTTGTCTGTCTGTCTCTCTTTCTCTTTCTCTCTCTCACACACACAAAAAAAGGTGGAAGCAGAAAGAAGATAAATAAGCAATAGTAATTCTATGATGTTGCTCCTGTATATGCTAAATCAGAATCAGATTTTTTTTATTTATTTAGAGACAATGCATGAATGAGCTATTGAAAAGCCCCTCATATAAAACAGCTTAAAATGATTTTCCATTTCTTGTGCCTAAAAATCTCAACAATAGGACAGGAATACTCAAACTTAATTAACATTCTTTAGATGCCAATCAGTGTGTTTTTTCACATTATTCTTTTTTTCTATTGTTATTTTTTTCCTCCTTTAGATATGTTAATATCATTCTTGATACCATAGTTTTAAGAAACAAGTAGGGCTAGTATCAAAGGGTAAATATTTCAAAGGAAATGACATGAACTATCCACTTTCCAAGAGTTGGTTAGGCTGATGATTTTGTAATTATCAGCTCACATAAAAAAGGTTTTAGGAATCTAATATCTTTTGGGGATATACCTCTATGTAGACATTAAGTAGCTCTTCTTTTTCTATTTTTTGGACTTCTGAGTAATATTTTTGGGAAAAGAGCTCCACTAGAGCTACAATTATAAATAAATTTTAAAATGTCATTTATTGATTTATTTTTTGTAAAACCATTCTTCTGATGACCTAGCAACTGCTTGCAAGGTGGGAAGATGGAATTAGAGTAGAACTTCTCAAGATAAGTAGACAAGCTTGGAAAATCAGTTCACCCTCTGAGGATAAAGTCTTTGGAAGCCACATTGCCCTCCATGATTTGTTCATTGGACTTAAAACTTGCACTTTGCCTTCTGAAAATCTCTATTTTGGTGACTCCTGAAGGCATGTATTTCCAGCTGAGTTCTTCAGCTTCTACTCTCATATCATTCATTTAATATCCTCTGTCTCAATGAACATTACATCTCTTCTACACTCTGCCCCAGCTGGAACCTAGGGGTGGGAGTGGAATTAGTTCTCTTCTTTGCCTCCCTCACAAGGATAACACATATTCATCTTCTTTTCCGTACTGTTTTATCCTCATGCCATTTTTTCTTCAGTCCCTCTTCATTGTGTGCCTGGATTATTACAATAGACTCCAGACTGTTCCCTGCCTATAATTTTGTCCTCTCCAGCCCACTTGCTACACTGCAAAAAACATATTTTTTCTAAAATGCAAATATTACCATGTGCTCCTTTCCCTCAAGATAAAATAAAATCTTTTCTCCTGATTCACAGGCATTTCAGTTCCTCAGACATGCTGTTTTGACTCTCTGTCTTCCTTTATATTGTTTCTTTTCCTAAGAATATCCTCCAGCAGAATCAGGTGGCCCAGTTGACATTTCCCACAATATATTTCAGGTACTTGTATAATCATGGTTAACCCATTACATTGTAATTATTTGTTAATCACTTCCCACCTCTCCGATTAAGCCCAACTCTTTTATACAATGAAACTTCAAAACAGGAACCAGATATATTCACTTCTATATGCTAACAACCAGTACAACATCCAACATATAATGACCACTCAATAAATGTGTTTAATGATTGGTATTTCATAAATGATTGTGAACTATTACTTTTAGTTCTCTGCTTGATTTTTTCTTTTTACAGAGACAGAGAAAGAGTCAGAGAGAGGGATAGATAGAAACAGACAGACAGGAACAGAGAGAAATGAAAAGCATCAGTCATCAGTTTTTCGTTGCGACACTTTAGTTGTTCATTGATTGCTTTCTCATATGTGCCTTGACCATGGGTCTTCAGCAGACCGAGTAACCCCTTGCTCAAGCCAGCGACCTTGGGTCCAAGCTTGTGAGCTTTGCTCAAACCAGATGAACTCATGCTCAAGCTGGAGACTTGGGTCCTCTGCATCCCAGTCCAATGCTCTATCCACTGCGCCACCACCTGGTCAGGCTGCTTAATTTCTAATATTGGTACTTATTTCTTGAGAAAATTTTTTTCTAAATTCTTGCACTGCTTTCTCATAGTCAAGTACTGAGGAATATCATTCCAATGCAGCTAGGAATGTATGCTGTTTAAAAACCCAAAACCTGCACAATTCAATGCAAAAAGACTATATATTAATTTTTGTTTTTTCCCCAAAGTCCAAATTTTTCTTCAGTTCAGTTGGTATCAATGGTTAAATCAAACTAAAAATATATTTAAAATAACATTATTTACTTGTCATCACTTTTGTTAAATACTATATTTATTCATTTGTGTGTATGTGTATGTGTGACAGAGACAGAGAGAGAGGAGGGACAGAAAAGTACAGACAAACAGGAAGGGAGAGAGATGAGAAGCATCAATTCTTTTTTGCAGCTCCTTAGTTGTTCACTGATTGCTTTCTCATATGTGCCTTGACTTGGGGCTACAACAGAGCGAGTGACCCCTTGCTCGAGCCAATGACCTTGGGCTCAAGCCAGTGACCATGGACTCATGTCTTTGATACTACGCTCAAGCCAACAACCCAACACTGATGGCGACCTCAGGGTTTCAAACCTGGTTCCTCTGCATCCCAGTCCAACACTTTATCCATTGTACCACCGCCTTGTCAGGGCACTTATTAATTTTTTTATGCTTTATGACATTTAGGAATATAAAACACCTATCTGTCTGAATAAAGATGAGTTGTTAATAAAGAGAAAGAGTGCTAAATTGAAATACTACAAAATAAATGGAAAGAAGACTCAGAAACTATTGTGCATTTCTGATTCTGTCTTCATTTTCTCATGTTTGATAGACCTGCAGCTTTCTGGCAATTAGCATTTTGGGAAGGCACTCAAGTCTAGAGTCAGCATTGTGTCTCAGTTTCCTTTGGTAAGTTTTGCCATATTTATAGCCAACATGTCTGAACTGCTGTGCCATAAATACACAGAGAAGGCAAAAGTGTGAATTCTTGCCAGCCACATATGTAGCTGCTCTCCTGTGAGCAGAGCTGAAAGTAGTAGTCAAGATGTATAGGGAAATTATGGTAGATTTATTTACAGAAAGAATTTATGTTGAACTAGCAGTTTCCTATTGTGTCAGTAATTTTTTATTGCATTTATTTGTCACTACAGTGCTTGGCAAGAGTGCAATCCTATTAAGCTTATACAATACATTTCACAAAATTATAATCATTTTCTACTTTATAAAATAAAAAGAATTGTAAAATTTATGTAACTGTGGAGTCTTAATAGATTTCAAAACAAAATGCATACTCTTAGGCAAGCTAGTTCCAAATGCAATTTTAAGTTGTTGGTTTGTTTTTTTTTTATCACACTTCCAATTATTTCTTTTTACTTTATGTGAACAATAACTTACTTATGAGACTTGATTTCATGAAGCAAAATGAAAAGAACAAAATTCTTGAAATTAAGCATTTTACCCCCATGGAACATTGGCTCAGCTGATTTTCTATAAACCAATATCTAAAAACTTATTTTAAAATAAGTAGCTATTGGTATTGTTCAGTTTTCTATTTTACATGAATGTATTACTTTAAAATTAGAATAAAGTTTAAAATAAATCATTTCTTTATGTAATATTTTCATTTTACCAGCCAATTGCTGACTGTTCCTGCCATGTTCTAGAGCAGGTACTGATCAACTCTGGCTTTAAGTCATTAAAGGAAATCCATACCCAGTATTTAGTGGGGTGATCAATTAATGTTGCTATTTTAAAATATATTTGGCAAACCTGTTGCAGCAGGCCCAGTTCCTATACGTCAACAAAACTTATAACATTTCCTTTTATGGCCCAGTAATTTAGTACAACCTATGTAGGTGAGGACTCCGAATTGATTTTCTAATCAGTGCTCATATTTATCTCTGGGACTTGAGTTCTTCCCCATAATAATGCACTTTGGTGGGTCACTGACTTATTACCTAAGGAAGGACAGTTCAGATTTGCAATTCTTGCCCTAAAACTATATAGTTAAAAGATTGGGGCCAATTAACTAATTTTTTCTTTTTTCCCTTAATACTTTCACCATTAAAATGGAATAATAATACCTCCTTTGTTATGAGGATTTCATTTTTATAGATTATATTAGATGTATTTATTTTACATAGTGCACCTACTGAGAGAATTAAGCAAGATGTAGGCAGTATGTTCTACTATCTAAAGTGTGCTGTGCTTACAGTTATTACTGAGGTGGAGATGAGTAGATATTTCTGATGAAGGATACCAAGATGTGCTACTCCAAAATATGTTGCTTTGTTATATTGATTATTTTGAGCTGATATCATTTGAAAAACAGCACATATAGGGAGAGGTATTTTGTGAAATCCTCTTCTCTACTTAATGGCAGACCCTTGAAAAGGAACTCAATTTTTATAGATCACCTCCCTGGCTCCTTTGTCAAAAGTTAAATGTCTATACACACATGGGATGATTTCTTGGCTTGCAGTTCTATTCTGTTGATCTCTGTGTCTGTTTTTCTGCAATACTAAACTGTTTGGATTATTGTACTTACATAGTATAATTTGAGGCCAGGAAGTTGATACCTCAGCTTTTGTTCTTTTCTTCTTAGGATTTAATTATAATAATTGCTCAAATCAATAACATAAAATACTGTATTATTCCTCTTATATGGGCCATCTATGATAGTTAAAGGTATAAAAATAGGCAACAGAATGGTCATTACCAGAGGATAGAGAGAGATATAGGGTGTTGGTGTTCAATGTATATAATGTGGTAGTTATACAATTTAAGTATGTTTCAGGGATCTGTTGTACAACATAGTGCCTATAGTTAGTAATAAGGTATTGTGAACTTAAAAATGTGTTGAATATAGATCTCATATTAAATGTTCCAAAAAAAATCTAAACAAAAAGAAAAATTTTTTGGAGATGATGAATATTTTTATTACCTGATTGTGTCAATAGTAGCATAAATATATGCATATGCCCAAACTCACCAAATTATATATATTAATTGTATTCAGTATTTTGCATACCAATTATATCTCATTGAAAGTGGAAAATATAAAATAAAATGAGATATATTATTTCACAAACAACCAAAAAAGAACATCTATGCCTAAGAAAAGGAACTTGAAATGGATCCCTTCATACACTATGGTTATGTGATAATCTTATACTATATGTACTGTCTATTGTTTCTCAATAATTCATTAAGATGGCATTACTTCTTTTTTTTTAATAATTTTATTTTTTTAATGGGGTGACATCAATAAATCAGGATACATATATTCAAAGATAACAAGTCCAGGTTATCTTGTCGTCCAATTATGTTGCATACCCATCACCCAAAGTCAGATTGTCCTCTGTCACCTTAATCTTGTTTTCTTTGTGCCCCTCCCCCTCCCCCTTTCCCTCTCCCATTCTCCCCTCCCCCCCGTAACCACCACACTCTTATCAATGTCTCTTAGTTTCACTTTTATGTCCCACCTATGTATGGAATAATGCAGTTCCTGGTTTTTTCTGATTTACTTATTTCGCTTCGTATCATGTTATCAAGATCCCACCATTTTGCTGTAAATGTTGTGATGTCATCATTTCTTATGGCTGAGTAGTATTCCATAGTGTATATGTGCCACATCTTCTTTATCCAGTCATCTATTGATGGGCTTTTTGGTTGTTTCCATGTCCTGGCCACTGTGAACAATGCTGCAATGAACATGGGGCTGCATGTGTCTTTACGTATCAATGTTTCTGAGGTTTTGGGGTATATACCCAGTAGAGGGATTGCTGGGTCATAAGGTAGTTCTATTTGCAGTTTTTTGAGGAACCACCATACTTTCTTCCATAATGGTTGTACTACTTTACATTCCCACCAACAGTGTATGAGGGTTCCTTTTTCTCCACAGCCTCTCCAACATTTGCTATTACCTGTCTTGCTAATAATAGCTAATCGAACAGGTGTGAGGTGGTATCTCATTGCAGTTTTGACTTGCATTTCTCTAATAGCTGAAGAAGATGAGCATCTTTTCATATATCTGTTGGCCATTTGTATTTCTTCCTGGGATAAGTGTCTGTTCATATCCTCTTCCCATTTTTTTATTGGATTGTTTGTTTGTTTGTTTGTTGTTGAGTTTTATGAGTTCTTTGTATATTTTGGATATTAGGCCCTTATCTGAGCTGTTGTTTGAAAGTATCATTTCCCATTTAGTTGGCTTTCTGTTTATTTTGTTATCAGTTTCTCTTGCTGAGCAAAAACTTCTTAGTCTGATGTAGTCCCATTCATTAATTTTTGCCTTCACTTCTCTTGCCTGTGGAGTCAAATTCATAAAATGCTCTTTAAAACCCAGGTCCATGAGTTGAGTACCTATGTCTTCTTCTATGTATTTAATTGTTTCAGGTCTTATGTTTAGATTTTTGATCCATTTTGAGTTAATTTTTGTACAGGGGGACAAACTGTAGTCCAATTTCATTCTTTTGCATGTGGCTTTCCAGTTTTCCCAGCACCATTTATTGAAGAGGCTTTCTTTTCTCCATTGTGTGTTGTTGGCCCCTTTATCAAAAATTATTTGACTATATATATGTGGTTTTATTTCTGGACTTTCTATTCTGTTCCATTGGTCTGAGTGTCTATTTTTCTGCCAATACTATGCTGTTTTGATTGTCGTGGCCCTATAATATAGTTTGAAGTCAGGTATGGTAATGCCCCCAGCTTCATTCTTTTTCTTTAGGATTGCTTAGGCTATTCGGGGTTTTTTATAGTTCCATATAAATCTGATGATTTTTTGCTCTATTTCTTTAAAAAACGTCATTGGAAGTTTGATGGGAATTACATTAAATTTGTATATTGCTTTGGGTAATATAGCCATCTTGATTATATTTATTCTTCCTAGCCAAGAACAAGGTATATTCTTCCATCTCATTATATCTTTTTCGATTTCCCTTAACAATGGTTTATAGTTTTCATTATATAAGTCCTTTACATTCTTTGTTATATTTATTCCTAAGTATTTTATTTTTTTTGTTGCAATCGTGAAGGGGATTATTCTTTTGAGTTCATTCTCAATTGTTTCATTGTTGGCATATAGAAAGGCTATTGACTTCTGTATGTTAATTTTGTATCCCGCGACCTTACTGTATTGGCTTATTGTTTCTAGTAGTCTTTTTGTGGATTCTTTGGGGTTTTCGATGTATAGGATCATATCATCTGCAAAAAGTGATACCTTTACTTCTTCTTTTCCGATATGGATGCCTTTTATTTCTTTGTCTTGTCTGACTGCTCTGGCTAGAACCTCTAGTACCACATTAAATAAGAGTGGAGAGGGTGGACAACTCTGTCTTGTTCCTGATTTAAGGGGGAAAGCCTTCAGTTTAGTGCCATTTAATATGATGTTAGCTGATGATTTATCATATATGGCCTTTATCATGTTGAGATATTTTCCTTCTAAGGATGGCATTACTTCTAATGGTCACATTTGGGTTATGGTTTCTCAATAGGTAGCACCCATATGAAAACAGAGAAAAATTAGTACATATTTACTAAATTTCCTATGAAAACTATAAGGCAGTGCATTTTTTATTGACATATACTTGATATTCAATTCCTTTAAGTTTCAATTATATATCATTTTGATTAAATATTTATATATATTTCAAAATTATTTTATAATTCTGGTTAACATTTGTCACCATTAAAGTTATTACACTTTTAATGACTTTATTCACTATATTGTGCATTACTTTGCCTTGGATTGTTTTTTTACTTATAACTGAAAGTTTGTATCTTAGTGTCCTTTATAAATTTCACTCACACCTCTCAAACCCTACTATCTCTAGTAATCACCATTTTCTTTCCTTTATCTATCTGTCTGGTTCTATTTATTTTTGCTTGTTTATTTATTTTGTTTTTCTCAGTTGCACATATAAGTGAAATAATATGCTATTTGTCTCTCTCTGACTTATTTCCCTTAGCATAATACTCTCTAGGTACATCTATCCATATTATTACAAATAACAGGGTTTTATTGTTTTCAATGGCTGAGTTATTATTTCATTGTATATATGCATCACATCTTCCTTATCCATTTATTTATCAATGGAATAGTAATTTATTTTTATGAAAATCAATACCACACACTAAATTATAATTAAAACAGTTAACTTACATTTTTTTCCTACTTTTTCTCTCTTCAATTTGTAGTGACAGTATTTCCTATTTGGCAAACTGTTTTTTTTTTTTAAGGTGTTTTGAGTGGGTAGAATTAGGACACAAAGGAAAATCATGAATTTATTCTGTCTCATTTTCATGGATACTCTAATCAAGTTTCAAATCCAGAGTAGTTATGATTTGTGTGATTATATAAATTGTTTTAACTGTACTTTATATTAACCTGAGTAGATAATTTATTTATATATAAGTATTTAATTATTTAGATTCTTGCCAATTAGTAAGTACTTAGGAAACTATACTTTGGATTTTAAGTAATCATGAGACTCTAGATTTTTTAACTTTCATTTTAGCTATCATCAAAGTCTGTTCCGTTTGGTCCCAACATTTTATTAAACCACCCGCTCAAAGGGCATTCCTTATAAACCTGAATGGGCCCTGGCCGGTTGGCTCAGCGGTAGAGTGTCGGCCTGGAGTGCGGGGGACCCGGGTTTGATTCCTGGCCAGGGCACATAGGAGAAGTGCCCATTTGCCTCTCCACCCCTCACCCCCTCTTTCCTCTCTGTCTCTCTCTCCCCCTCCCGCAGCCAAGGCTCCATTGTAGCAAAGATGGCCCGGGCGCTGGGGATGGCTCCTTGGCCTCTGCCCCAGGCGCTAGAGTGGCTCTGGTTGCGGCAGAGCAACGCCCCGGAGGGGCAGAGCATCGACCCCTGGTGGGCAGAGCATCGCCCCTGGTGGGTGTGCCGGGTGGATCCCGGTCGGGTGCATGCGGGAGTCTGACTGTCTCTCCCCGTTTCCAGCTTCAGAAAAATTACAAAAAAATAAAAATAAATAAATAAATAAACCTGAATGAAACTTCTGCATTCTGTTATGTAATGCCATTCTGTATTTGTGGTTTGCACTTCATGATGAAAGAGAGATTTACAGCATCTGTGGTTATGTGACTGGGCTTTCTACCCCACAAAAGATCCCAGGAAAGCTATTTTACAGAGCTCATAAGTCAAAAGTAACAATGAATCACCAGCCTCATAATCTCAGTGCTATTACATTAAAAAAAAAAAAGTAATGTGCTGATAAACTGAGATTGGGGTTCCCATTCTGTCAAGGACTATAACTTGGTCCTTGGAGCAAATGCAAAGCAAAACAAAATTGTTTGATCTAAAATAAACAATCTCAACATATTGGATTTGAGGTATAGTCAAATTGAGAAGATAGTTATTTTACTTCCCACTGGCAATATATTACTATGCTTGGAAGCTGTATCTTGAAAGCACCACAATTTTTTATTAATTGTATTAAATCTATCTCCAGAGATATTTTTCTATTTCTATTTATAGGAAAACTTCTATGTGTCTAGTAATATATTTTAATATCTGGATAAAAATCTTTTGAACTTTCGTTCAGCAGATATTATTTTTCTCCTAAACTTCTGAGTACAAAAAAATAAGAAAAGAAAAAAAATTATAAAATCTATTTTTACAAAACTATCCTCTGAGTAGCCAATTTTGTGTTACTGCTATATGAGTAACATATAACTCTATCAGAACAAAATAAAGCCTTCTTTTGATATAAAAATGTAGTAAGTGACATAAAACATTATTTTATCTTTAAGATATGAATAAAAAAGTTTAAGTTGGCTTGAATGGTATACTTTAATAATAAAAAGGAAGGAAGGAGAGTTGATTGAATGTGGCAAAGAGGGAAAAAAAAGCAAGTAAGAGAGAGGATAGACAGAGGAGAAAAGAGAAGGAAAAACAAGATATAGGAGAAATGAGAAAGAACGAGTTGAAACATGTCTATTGGAAGCATTGTAGAACTTGTACATAAAAGTTAGTGTTGACTATCTATGGTTTTGATGTGTTAAGGAGGCATAGGCTATATAAAGGTGTGATGTTTGGGCTCATAAAACTCAAATGTAAAGTTACATTAATTGAAAACATTAGCGACAGGTGTTTACCCTCTATCTTGCAGCATTAAAACTGCCAGCCTAAAAATATTAAAATATTTTTCTCCCGTGGTTGACTGTTGTTCACCAAATGATAATTAGCACTAGTCAGATTAATCTTATTTGCTTATATTTCTTTCACTTTAATAAGTTGTTATGCAAAGCAAGGTGTGTGAACATGTTTTCCCAATTATTTCTTTTATATATTTTTAAAAACTTAGTCTGGAATGTTAAACCTCATACAGAAGAAATAACAGATTAGTATTGAAAGCATTTGCAAACCTATATGCTATGAATCATGTGCTAACATGATAATTGTTTCCACACAGACACACAACATTAATAATAGCAACCACAACAAGAATTATTAGAATAATTTAAGAGAAACTTGCTGGAAATATTTAAAATCAATTTGTTATAAAAGAAACTCTTTTGGCTAGTTGGTAAAGAGAGAAATAAGTTTGTAAGTTTTTTGAATGTTTATTTATGCTAGCCGTTTCTTATATCTTTTGAAAGAATCTCTTCCTAAACTCTCTACAGACAATTGTGACTTTAGAATGTTTGTAATTATGACCTGCAAACATGGAATATGGTGAAAACTATCAAATCATTGACTAACAAAAATAAAGTATATATATTTTTTCCAGACCATGCAGGTAAAAATGTCAGGTTCTGAGGAGAATGAGAAAAAGAAAATCCTAGAAAGTATTCTATTTTACTGAAATGAAGAAGGCCTGCAACTTATCCCCCCCACCTTACATACTTTCTCTACTCACCTTCCACTTATGTTACTGGAAAAACAAGGAAAGGCCTTTGGGTCAATAAGATCAGTTTTTAAAATGAAAATTAGAGCATGTTAACCAATAACATATGAACAGGCACAGCACAAGCATTCACTGATGGAATTTGAGCCAAAGATACTCTGGGTCCAAAATATCAGTTTTACCAAAATACATATTGTCTTTCTAAAGTTATAAGCAATAGTACTCCATTAGGTTTATAATATTCAATAAACAAATCAGAAGCAAGTTTCTAGATATGAAACTATTTAATAAGGCCAGGGAAACATGACAGTCCCATTTTAAGGACAAAACAAGTTTAAAGTTCTCATTTGATTACTGAGACTTTTATATGAGGATGTATTTTGTGTGTGTGTTCTTATTTTTTCTTTTCACTATTACCAGGTCAGGGTTATTAAAAAAAAAAGCCAAGCAAAAATCATTATTTCCTTTTAAAAACAATAATATAAAAGTTGGCTAACATCTTAACATTAAGGGAAATTTAAATATGGAGAACCACAGTCATCTTTCTTTTCCACAATACATTTATTTCTTTCATAAATATACAGTGCAGTCAAATAGCTAACATAACTGACTTTTAGAAACTTTCATTTTTCTCCCTGTCTTATCAGTAGTCTTAGGAAAGTCTCAGTATTGAAATTTCCTCACACCCATGATTTCTTTCCATCTTCATATTCATCAGAAAATGCCTACTCATTTTTCTTAATTCTTTGCAAATAAAAGTCACATAAACCAAAGAAAGGAAAAAACAGAGGCAGGAACTCTAAAGAGGATCCCAAGAAAAGTAGAGTACGTGAGGAATGTAATATTACAATGTTTTTGACATAAAAAGACATCTAGAGAGACCTGAAGGTGGCAGCAGAGTAGGCAGACACATAGACTCCCAGATCACACCACTGAACTAGATTACAAACTAATTTAGGAACAATCAGTGTGAAAAACCAAATCTGGACTACAAGAACAGCTCTCAAAAACCAAGGAGCAAAGAAGAAGCCACAAAAAACTGGTAGAAAGTGCCTGAATCTCCCCTGCTTACAAGAACAGAGGGGGAGGGGTTGAGGCTGAGAGCCCAGAAAGGAAATCATTCCAAGGAAAAGAGCAGTAAATACTGCTCACAGCCACCTGCCTGGCGACCAGGGAACGAGGAGTGTTGAAAGGGCCAGCTTGTCTTCCAAAAAGAAAGAGAGACAGAGACAGACGGTGAGGGGCAGAGGAATGCAGGAGATGACCTGAAAAGCTGACTCATTCAGTGCTGGAAGCGACTATAGCTGGGGGAGAAGCTGATCCTTCCACAAAAGAGAATATGAAGTGCTTGCAGGTAACAGATCTGAGGACATCTCTCTAGCTCCAATCAGTGCAAGAAGACACAGCTGAAAAGAAGAAGTGGGGAGGAAGGACAGCAACTCAGGTCTCCAAGGAAATCTGAGATACACCTTCCCCTACTGAAGCTGAGAAAGCAACCCGCCCCCAGAGAGATTAACTGGCAGAGCTTAGGTTACACCCACCGCATTCCTAGATACAGTTTCAAATGTGCCCCCTGCTGAGATCAGCAAACAAGACAATCAACTGTTAAGAAAACAAACAAATCAAGAATACAAAGTGGCCCAAATCCAAAAGTGGATTACAAATAATAGCTGATGCCAACCCAAGAAAACCTAGAAATAACACAATTGAAAACTGGAGCCAGACAACACCAAGCCTAGACTCAACCAATTTTAAAAACAAAACACCCAAATATATAGATATGAGAAGACAGAGAAGTGCAATCCAAATGAAACCACAAGAGAAACATCCAGGAAATGAACTGAGTGATATGGATATAACCAAACTTCTGGATATGGAGTTCAAAATAATGATTGTAAGGATGCTTAGGGATCTTAGAACAACAACAGATGGTCATGACAAACTCCTAAATAAGTAAATAGCAAGTATAAAAAAGGATATTGAAATATTGAAAAAGAATCAGTCGGAGATGACAGATACAATATAAAAATAAAGACCACAATGGAAGGAATTAAAAACAGGATAGATAGAGCTGAGGATTGAATCTGCAAGTTGGAGAACAACTGGAATGAAGGCATAAAAGCAGAGAAGAAAAAAACAAAAGAGACTCCAAAGGTCTGAGGAAACTCTTAGAGAGCTCTGTGACAACATAAAGAGAAATAACATTTGCATTATAGGGGTTCCTGAAGAAGAGAAAGAACAAGGGATAGAGACTTTATTCAATCATATCATAGCTGAAAACTTCCCTAATTTATGCACAAAAAACTCTTACAAGTTCAAGAAGCACAGAGAACTTCATTAAACAAAAACCCAAAGGAACCTACACCAAGACACATCATAATTAAAATAACAAAGGTAAGAGATAAAGAGAAAATATTGAAAGCTGCGAGAGAAAAAAAGGCTATCACCTACAAAGGAGCACCCATAAGGATGACATCTGACTTCTCAACAGAAACACTTGAGGCCAGAAGGGAATGGCAAGAAATATTCAAAGTAATGCAGAACAAGAACCTACAACCAAGACTACTTTATCCAGCAAGGCTATCATTTAAAATTGAAGGAGAAATATAAAGCTTCCCAGACAAAAAAAAAAATCAAGGAATTCATTACAACCAAACCAATGCTGCAGGAAATGTTAAAGAACATGGTGTAAACAGATCAAAGTGGGCAAAGAATATAGCAAAAGAGAAATACAGCTTTAAAGAATAAAATGGCAATAAACAACTACATATCAATAATAACCTTAAATGTAAATGGATTAAATGATCCAATCAAAAGACATAGGGTAGCTGCATGGATAAGAAAACAGAACCCGTACATATGCTGTCTACAAGAGACACAGATTAAAACAAAAGATGCACATAGACTGAAGGTAAAAGGATGGAAAAAAACATTTCATGCAAAAGGAAATTAAAAAAAGCTGGGGTAGCAATACTTCTATCAGACAAAGTGGACTTTAAAACAAAGAATATAATAAGAGATAAAGAAGGCCACTACATAATGATAAAGGGAGCAATCCAACAGGAAGATATAACTATTATAAATATCTACACATCTTATATAGGAGGACCTAAATATATAAAGCAGACTTTGATGGATATAAAGGGTGAGATCAACAGCAATACTACAATAGTAGGGGATTTTTATACCCCACTAACATCACTAGATAGATTCTCAAGAAGAAAATTAACAAAGAAACAGTAGCTTATAGGAAACACTAGATCAACTCAATTTAATAGACATCTTCAGAACATTTCACCCTAAAGCAGCAGAATATACATTCTTTTCAAGTGCTCATGGTATATTCTCTAGGATAGACCAAATGTTAGGACACAAAGTGGTCTCAACAAATTTAAGAAGATTAAAATCATATCAAGCACTTTCTCAGATCACAATGGCATGCATGAAACTAGAATCAACCACAACAGAAAGGCTCAAAAATTGTCAAACACATGGAAACTAAATAGCAGGTTGTTAAGTAATGAATAGATTAAGAATGAGATCAAAGAAAAAATAAAAAAATCCTAGAAACAAATGATAATGAGCATACAACAACTCAAAATTTATGGGACACAGCAAAAGCTGTACTGAGAGGGATGTTCATAGCACTACAGGTACACTTTAAGAAACTAGAAAAAGCTCAAATAAACAACTTAACCCTGCACCTAAAAGAACTAGAAAAAGAACAGCAAGTAAAACCTAAATGTAGTAGAGGGAAGAAAATAATAAAGATCAGAGCAGAAATAAATGACATAGAGGCTAAAAAAGCAATACAGAGGATCAATGAAACTAGGAGCTGGTTCTTTGATAAGGTAAACAAGATCAATGAACCTTTAACTAGACTCACCAAGAAAAAAAGAGAGAGAACTCAAATAAATAAAATTAGAAATGAGAGTGTAGAAATAACAACTGACACAACAGAAATACAAAATATTGTAAGAAAATACTATGAAAAAGTGTATGCCAAAAAACTAGACAATTTAATTGAAATGGACAAATTCCTTGAAACATACAATCTTCAAAAAATCAATCTGGAAGAATCAAAAAATCTAAACAGACCGAATACACCAAATGAGATAGAAACAGTTATCAAAAAACTCCCAACAAAGAAAAGTCCTGGGCCAGATGGCTTCACAAGTGAATTCTACCAAATATTCAAAGAAGAACTAACTCCAATCCTTTTCAAGCTATTTCAAAAAATTCAATAGGAAGGAAAACTTCCATGCTCCTTTTATGAGGCAAGCATAATTCTGATTCCAAAACCAGGCTAAGACAACACAAAGAAAGAAAACTATAGGCCAATAACCCTGATGAATATAGATGCTAAAATCCTCAACAAAATATTAGCAAACTGTATCCAACAATATATAGAGAAAATTATACACCATGATCAAGTGGGATTTATTCTGGGGAGGCAAGTCTGGTACAATATTCACATATCAAACAATGTGACTCATCACATAAACAAAAGGAAAAAGAAAAACCACATGATAATTTCAATAGATGCAGAAAAAGCATTTGATAAAATCCAGCACCAATTCATGATCAAAACTCTCAACAAAGTGGGAATAGAGGAAACATACCTCAATATGATAAAAACCATCTATGACAAACCCACAGCCAACATCATAGTCAATGGGCAAAAATTAAAAGCAATCTCCTTAAGCTCAGGAACAAGGCAGGGGTGCCCCCTTTGACCACTCTTATTTAACATAGTCCTGGAAGTCCTACCCACAGCAATCAGACTAGAAGAAGAAATAAAAAGCATTCAAGTTGGAAAAGAAGAAGGAAAACTATCATTATTTGCAGATGATATGATATTGTATATAGAAAACCCTAAAGTCTCAGTCAAAAAACTAGTGGACCGGATAAATGAATTCATAAAAGTGGCAGGATATAAAAGTAATACTCAGAAATCAGAGGAATTTATATACACCAACAATGAACAGTCAAAAAGAGAAATTAAGGAATCAATCTCCTTCACTATTACAACCAAAAAAATAAAGTACCTAGGAGTACATTTAACCAAGGAGACTAAAGGCTTGTACTCGGAAAATTATAAAACATTGATAAAAGAATTCAAGGAAGATGCAAACAAGTGGAAGCATAAACAGTGCTCATGGTTAGGAAGAATAAACATCATTAAAAGGTCTATATTACCCAAAGCAATTTATAAATTCAATGCAATACCATTTAAAATACCAATGACATACTTTATAGATATAGATCACATATTCCAAAAATTTATATGAAACCAAAAGAAAACATGAATAGCCTCAGCAATCTTAAAAAAGAAAAATAAAGGGGAAGGTATCACACTTCCTGATATCAAGCTATACTACAAGGCCATTGTACTGAAAACAGCCTGGTACTGGCATAAGAACAGGCATATAGATCAATGGAACAGAACAGAGAACCCAGAAATAAACCCACAGCTCTATGGACAACTGATATTTGACAACGGAGGTAAGGGTATACAATGGAGTAAAAACAGCCTCTTTAATAAATGGTGTTGAGAAAATTGGACAGCTACCACCATCTTACATCATTCACAAAAATAAACTCAAAATGGATGAAAGCCTTAAATGTAAGCCATGAAACCATAAGCATCTTAGAAGAAAACATAGGCAGTAAGCTCTCCGACATCTCTCGCAGCAATATATTTGCTGATTTATCTCCATGGGCAAGTGAAATAAAACACAGGATAAACAAATGGGACTATATCAAACTAAAAAGCTTTTGTATAGCCAAAAACAATAAGAACAGAATAAAAGACAAACTACTCAATGGGAGAACATATTTGATAGTATGTCTGATAAGGGGTTAGTAACCAAAATTTATAAATAGGTTGTAAATCTTAACACTAGAAAGACAATCCAATCAAAAAGTGGACAAAAGAAATGAATAAACACTTCTCCAAAGAGGACATACAGATGGCCAATAGGCATATGAAAAAATGCTCAACATCACCAATCATTAAAGAAATGCAAATTAAAACCTCACACCAGTAAGAATGGCGCTCATCAACAAAACAACACAAAATAAGTGCTGGCAAGGATGTGGACAAAAGGGAGCCCTCCTGCACTGCTGGTGAGAATGAAGACTGGTGCAGCCTCTGTGGAAAACAGTATGTAGAGTCCTCAAAAAATTGAAAATAGAACTGCCTTTTTACCCAGCTATCCCACTTTTAAGAATATACTCCAAGAACACCATAGAACTGTTCCAGAAGGAGAAATGCACCCCTATGTTTATGGCAGCATTGTTCACAATAGCGAAGAACTGGAAACAGCCCAAGTGTTCATCAGAGGACGAGTGGATTAAAAAACTTTGGTACATATATACTAAGGAATAATACTCAGCCATAAGAAATGATGACATCGGTTCATTTATAATAACATGGATGGACCTTGATAACATTATACAGAGTGAAATAAGTAAACCAGAAAAAACTAAGAACCATATGAACCCATACATAGATGGGACATAAAAATGAGATTCAGAGACATGGACAAGAATGTGATGGTAATGGAGGCGTTGGGGGTAGGGGGTGGTGAGGGGGTAAAGAAGGAGAGAGAGGGAGTGGGGGGAGGGGAGTGGCACAAAGAAAACCAGATAGAAGGTGACAGAAGACAATTTGACTTTGGGTGAGGGGCATGCAGCGTAATCAAATGTCAAAATAATCTGGAGATGTTTTCTTGGAATTTATGTACCCTGATTTATCAATGTCACTGCATTAAAATTAATAAAAATAAGATAAAAAAGATTTCAGCTTCTGAAATCTCAGGTCCCTCTTAACATCCTCATGCACCATCTTTAGCTTGCAATGTTTGTTCTCATGCTCACAATATAACTGTTTCACTTCCAGGCATTGGAGCTGCATTCCAGGAAGAAAGAAAGAAAAATGGTAATGGTAAAAGGTATATATATGTATATTGAGTCTTTCTCTTTATCAGAAAAAAATTATTTTTTCAAAAGCTCTACCTAGTTGTGCTCTATCCATTCCATTTTTATCTCATTGGCTGCAGCTTAATCACAGGATCATCACAAGCTTCAGGGAAAAGGAAAATATTTCTACTAGTACAGTCAAGGTTCTGTGCATTATGGAGGCAGAAAGAGTGGACATCAGAGGTAAATAAAAATGTATTTCCACACCAGGAATAAGATTGTAATCCTATTGATTTGAAAGAGCGGTCACTCTAAGTATTGGGTAAGTAGAGAAGGCAAGAATGACTGAATGAGTTAAATTGGATATTCTTTTTTTTTACTTTTAATTTTAATTTATTGTATTGATATGGTTTCAAGTGTCCCACTAAATACAACACCTTCTACTCCATGCATCATGCTAACTGTGCCCCATATAAAGTCTCTTTCCATTTCCATTTTACAGAGAATATTATTGCTATTTATAATTCTCCTATTATATAGCAAAATGCTAGGATCAAAAATAGGCTTACAGCACATATTTTAAGAATTGAGCTTTAGAAGAGTAAGTGCTCTTTCTAAACACAGCATACACTAGTCCAGTCCTGTAATTCTCTAAATTTAAAGTACAGGGTCAAGGCAGATGCTTAAAGCAATTAAAGAGACTAAAAGAGAATGAGAGTCTGACTCCCTAAAAAATGTTCATGTTATAAAAGCACATATGCACATAATTAAATATAGAAAAACCTTAATTATAAGTAGTTTAGGGGTGACTTGGGGGATAGACATAAAATTTTTAGCTTACCTCTTTTAGGTTAATCTTACAATAATATAAAATATGACATTAATCTTGTTATAATTTATTTAGACCTAATTTCTTACTAAGTCACTATGTGTTTTTAGTAGTAGCTCTTTAATAAATCCCCACTCCTTTTTCTTTTTTTTAATTTTATTTTTATTTTATTTATTCATTTTTAGAGAGGAGAGAGAGAGACAGAGAGGGAGAGAGAGACAGAGAGAGAGAAGGGGGGAGGAGCTGGAAGCATCAACTCCCATATGTGCCTTGACCAGGCAAGCCCAGGGTTTCGAACTGGCGACCTCAGCATTTCCAGGTCAACGCTTTATCCACTGCGCCACCACAGGTCAGGCCCCCACTCCTTTTTCTTGAATCACATACTGGCTCAAAACAATTGGGCCTGTATTTTTTTATATTTTAATAATTATTTCTATAAATGCCTTAAATGAGCAATATAAATCTCAGTATTATTTATAAAAGCATAGAGAAAAATTCATAGCTCATGAATAAATACTGATTCCTGATGTTTTAAAATTTAACATCCTTTGCTTTGATAATTTACTATAATCATTAAAATTTTGTATTAATAAAATTACCAACTTACATTTAAAAAAATCTCTATAGTGACTGCTTTTATTTAATTTATTTTTTATTAATTTTAATGAGGCAACATTGATCAATCAGGGTATATAGGTTCAGTGAAAACATCTCCAGGTTATTTTGACATTTGATTATGTTGCATACCGATCACCCAAAGTCAAATTATCTTCCATCATCTTCATCTTTGTGCCCCTCCCCTCCCCCCTCCACCTCCTTCTCTTTCCTCCCCTCCCCCCCTCAATAACCACCACACTCTTGTCCATGTCCTTGAGTCTCATTTCTATGTCCCAGCTATGCATAGAATCATATAGTTCTTAGTTTTTTCAGATTTACTTATTTCACAAGGTCCATCCATGTTTTAAATGATCCAACGTCATTATTTCTTATGGCTGAATAGTAATCCATAGTATATATGTACCACTTCCTTTTTATCCTTTATTGAAGGGCTTTTTGGTTGTTTCTATGTCTTGGCTACTGTGAACAATGCTGCAATGAACACGGGGCTGCATGTGTCCTTACCTACCAGTGTTTCTGAATTTTGGGGATATATACCCAGTAGAGGAATTCCTGTATCATATGGTAGTTCTAATTTTAATTTTTTCAGGAACCACCATACTTTCTTCCATAATGGTTTTACTACTTTACATTCCCACCATCAGTGGATGAGGGTTCCTTTTTCTCAACAGCCTCTCCAACACTTGTTATTGATAATAGCTAATCTAACAGGTGTAAAGTAGTATCTCATTGTACTTTTGATTTGCATTTCTCTAATGGCTAATGAAGATGAGCATCTTTTCATATATCTGTTGGCCATTTTTATTTCTTCCTGGGAGAAGTGAGAGTTCATGTCCTCTTCCCATTTTTTTTATTGGATTGTTTGTTTGTTGTTGAGTTTTATGAGTTCTTTGTATATTTTGGATATTAGGCCCTTATCTGTGCTGTTGTTTGAAAATATCAATTCCCATTTAGTTGGCTATCTGTTTGTTTTGTTGTCAGTTTCTCTTTCTGTGCAAAAGCTTCTTAGTCTGATGTGGTCCCATTCATTTATCTTTGCCTTCACTTCCCTTGACTTTAGAGTCAAGTTCATAAAGTGCTCTTTATAACCAAGGTCCATGAGTCTAGTATCTACGTTTTCTTCTATGTAAATTATTATTTCATGTCTTTTATTTAGGTCTTTGATCCATTTTGAATTCATTTTAGTACAAGGGGTCAGACTGTAGTCAAGTTTTATTCTTTTGCATGTGGCTTTTCAGTTTTCCCAGCACCATTTGTTGAAGAGGCTTTCTTTTCTCCATTGTGTGTTGTTGGCCTCTTTATCAAAAATCATTTGACCATGTATATGTGGTTTTATTTCTTGGCTTTCTATTCTGTTCCATTGGTATATCTTTATGCCAATACAATGCTGTTTTGATTATCGTAGCTCTATAATATAATTTGAAGTCAGGTATTATAATGCCTCCAGCTTTGTTCTTTTTTCTTAAGATTGCATTGACTATTAGTGGTTTTTTATAGTTCCATATAAACCTGATTATTTTTCGTTCCATTTCTTTAAAAAATAACATTGTAATTTTGATGGAAATTGCATTAAATTTGTATATTGCTTTGGGTAATATAGTCATTTTGACTATATTTCTTGTTTCTATCCAAGAACAAGGAATATTTTTTTATTTCTTTTTCAAGTTCCCTTAAAAATGCTTTGTATTTTTTATTATATAAGTCCTTCACATTCTTTGTTATGTTTATTTCTAGGTATTTTTGTTGTTGTTGTTGCAACTACTAAGGGCATTACTTTTTAGAGCTCATTTTCTGATGTTTGATTGCTGGCATATAGGAATGTAATGGACTTTTGTATGTTAATTTTGTATCCTGCGACCTTACTGTAGTATTCATTTATTGTTTCTAGCAGTCTTTTTGTGGAGTCTTAGGGGTTTTTTATTTATAGGATCATATCATGTGCAAAAAGTGAAACTTTTACTTCTTCTTTTCCAATACGAATGCCTATTATTTCTTTCTCTTGTTTGATTACTCTGGCTAGAACTTCAAGCACAATGTTGCATAAGAGTGGAGAGAGTGGACAACCTTGTCTTGTTCCTGATTTTAGGGGAAAAGTCCTCAGTTTTATGCCATTGAATATGACGTTAGCTGATGGTTTATCATAAATGCCCTTTATTATGTTGAGATATTTTCCTTCTATTCCCATTTTGTTGAGTGTTTTAAACATAAAACGATATTGTATTTTATCAAATGCCTTTTCTGCATCTATTGATAAAATCATATGGTTTTTGTTCTTTGTTTTGTTGATATGGTGTATTATGTTAACCGTTTTTACATATTTTGAACCATCCTTGTGATTCTGGGATGAATCCCACTTGATCATGATGTATTATTTTTTTAATATGTTGTTGTATTCGATTTGCCAGTATTTTGTTTAGTATGTTAGCATCTGTATTCATTAGAGACATTGGTCTGTAGTTTTCTTTTTTCGTGTTTTCCTGGCCACATTTCATTATGAGGGTTATGTTGGCCTCATAAAATGTGTTTAGAAGTATTGCTTCTTCCTCAATTTTTTGGAAGATTTTGAGTAGAATAGGAAAAAAGTCTTCTTGGAATGTTTGATAAAATTCACTAGTATAGCCATCTGGCCCTAAACTTTTATTTTTGGAGTGGTTTTTGATTGTTGTGTCTATTTCCTCCCTGCTTATGGGTCTGTTTAGACTTTCTCAGTATAGAAAGATTGTATTGTTCTAGGAATTTATCCACTTCTTCTAGATTGTTAAATTTGGTGTCATACAGTTTTTCATAGATTCTACAATAATTCTTTGTATATCTATGATATCTGTGGTGATTTCTCCTCTTTTATTTTGGATTTTGTTTATATGAGTACTTTCTCTTTTTTTCTTTTTTTTTTATCTGTTTGTTGTATTAATTTTTTTCTATCGATTTTCTGTTCTCTCTTTTATTTATTTCTGCTCTAATTTTTTTAAAATAAATTTTTATTAATGGTAATGGGATGACATTAATAAATCAGGGTACATATATTCAAAGAAAACATGTCTAGGTTATTTTGTCATTAAATTATGTTGCGTACCCCTCGCCCAAAGTCAGATTGTCCTCCGCCACCCTCTATCTAGTTCTCTGTGCCCCTCCCCCTCCCCCTAACTCTCTCCCTCCCTCCCTCCCATGTCCTCCCTCCCCCCACCCCTGGTAACCACCACACTCTTGTCCATGTCTCTTAGTCTCATTTTTATGTTCCACCAATGTATGGAATCATGTAGTTCTTGTTTTTTTCTGATTTACTTATTTCACTCATTATAATGTTATCAAGATCCCACCATTTTGCTGTAAATGATCTGATGTCATCATTTCTTATGGCTGAGTAGTATTCCATAGTGTATATGTGCCACATCTTCTTTATCCAGTCTTCTATTGAAGGGCTTTTTGGTTGTTTCCATGTCTTGGCCACTGTGAACAATGCTGCAATGAACATGGGGCTACATGTGTCTTCACGTATCAATTTTTCTGAGGTTTTGGGGTATGTACCCAGTAGAGGGATTGCTGGGTCATAAGGTAGTTCTATTTGCAGTTTTTTGAGGAACCACCATACTTTCCTCCATAATGGTTGTACTACTTTAAAGTCCCACCAACAGTGAATGAGGGTTCCTTTTTCTCCACAGCCTCTCCAACATTTGTTATTACCCGTCTTGTTGATAATAGCTAATCTAACAGGGGTGAGGTGGTATCTCATTGTAGTTTTGATTTGCATTTCTCTAATAACTAATGAAGCTGAGCATCTTTTCATATATCTGTTGGCCATTTGTATCTCTTCCTGGGAGAAGTGTCTGTTCATGTTCTCTTTCCATTTTTTTATTGGATTGTTTGTTTGTTTGTTGTTGAGTTTTTTGAGTTCTTTGTAAATTTTGGATATTAGGCCCTTATCTGAGCTGTCGTTTGAAAATATCAGTTCCCATTTAGTTGGCTGTCTGTTTATTTTGATATCAGTTTCTCTTGCTGAGCAAAAACTTTTTATTCTGATGTAGTCCCATTCATTTATCTTTGCCTTCACTTCTCTTGCCATTGGAGTCAAGTTCATAAAATGTTCTTTAAAACCCAGGTCCATGATTTTAGTACCTATGTCTTCTTCTATGTACTTAATTGTTTCAGGTCTTATATTTAGGTCTTTGATCCATTTTGAATTAATTTTAGTACACGGGAACAGGCTGTAATCGAGTTTCATTCTTTTGCATGTGGCTTTCCAGTTTTCCCAACACCATTTGTTGAAGAGGCTTTCTTTTCTCCATTTTGTGTTGTTGGCCCCTTTATCAAAGATTATTTGACTATATATACGTGGTTTTATTTCTGGGCTTTCTATTCTGTTCCATTGGTCTGAGTGTCTATTTTTCTGCCAATACCATGCTGTTTTGATTATCGTGGCCCTATAATATAGTTTAAAGTCAGGTATTGTAATGCCCCCAGCTTCATTCTTTTTCCTTTGGATTGTTTTGGCTATTCGGGGTTTTTTATAGTTCCATATAAATCTGATGATTTTTTGTTCCATTTCTTTAAAAAATCTCATAGGGATTTTGATGGGAATTGCATTAAATTTGTATATTGCTTTGGGTAATATGGCCATTTTGATTATATTTATTCTTCCTATCCAAGAACAAGGAATATTTTTCCATCTCATTGTATCTTTTTCGATTTCCCTTAACAATGCTTTGTAATTTTCATTATATAGGTCCTTTACATTCTTTGTTATGTTTATTCCTAGATATTTTATTTTTTTTGTTGCAATCGTGAAGGGGATTATTTTTTTGAGTTCGTTTTCTAATATTTCATTGTTGGCATATAGAAAGGCTATGGACTTTTGTATGTTAATTTTGTATCCTGCGACCTTACTGTATTGGTTTATTGTTTCTAATAATCTTTTTGTGGAGTCCTTTCGGTTTTCAATGTATAGGATCATATCATCAGCAAAAAGTGATACCTTTACTTGTTCTTTTCCGATATGGATGCCTTTTATTTCTTTGTCTTGTCTGATTGCTCTGACCAGAACTTCTAGCACCACATTAAATAAGAGTGGAGAGAGTGGACAACCCTGTCTTGTTCCTGATTTTATGTAGAAAGTCCTCAGTTTTATGCCATTTAATATGATGTTGGCTGATGGTTTATCATATATGGCCTTTATCATGTTGAGATATTTTCCTTCTATACCCATTTTGTTGAGAGTCTTAAACATAAAATTGTGTTGTATTTTATCAAAAGCCTTTTCTGCATCTATTGATAAGATCATGTGGTTTTTGTTCTTTGTTTTGTTGATATGGTGTATTACGTTAACGGTTTTGCGTATGTTGAACCATCCTTGAGATTCTGGGATGAATCCCACTTGATCATGATGTATTATTTTTTTAATATGTTGTTGTATTCGGTTTGCCAGTATTTTGTTTAGTATTTTAGTATCTGTATTCATTAGAGATATTGGTCTGTAGTTTTCTTTCTTTGTGCCATCCTTGCCAGGTTTTGGTATGAGGGTTATGTTTGCCTCATAAAATGTGTTTGGAAGTATTGCTTCTTTTTCAATTTTTTGGAAGACTTTGAGTAGAATAGGAACCAAGTCTTCTTTGAATGTTTGATAGAATTCACTAGTATAACCGTCTGGGCCTGGACTTTTATTTTTGGGGAGGTTTTTAATAGTTTTTTCTATTTCCTCCCTGCTGATTGGTCTGTTTAGGCTTTCTGCTTCTTCATGACTCAGTCTAGGAAGATTGTATTGTTCTAGGAATTTATCCATTTCTTCTAGGTTGTTGTATTTGGTGGCATATAATTTTTCATAGTATTCTACAATAATTCTTTGTATATTTATGATGTCTGTGGTGATCTCTCCTCTTTCATTTTGGATTTTATTTATTTGAGTCCTGTGCCTTTTTTCCTTGGTGAGTCTTGCCAAAGGTTTGTCAATTTTGTTGATCTTTTCAAAGAACCAGCTCCTTTTTTTATTGATTTTTTCTATAGTTTTTCTGTTCTCTATTTCATTTATTTCTACTCTGATTTTTATTAAATCCTTTCTTCGTCTGGTTTTGGGTTGTCTTTGTTCTTCTTTTTCTAGTTCCTTAAGGTGGGAAGTTAAGTGGTTTACTTCGGCTCTCTCTTGTTTGTTCATATAGGCCTGAAGTGATATGAACTTTCCTCTTATTACTGCTTTTGCTGCATCCCAGAGATTCTGATATGTCGTATTTTCATTTTCATTTGTCTGTATATATCTTTTGATCTCTGCGCTTATTTCTTCTTTGACCCATTCATTTTTTTAGAAGTATGTTGTTTAGTTTCCACATTTTTGTGGGTTTTTCCCCATCTTTTTTGCAGTTGAATTCTAGTTTCAAGGCTTTATGATCAGAGAATATGCTTGGTACAATTTCAATTTTTCTAAATTTGCTGATATTGTCTTTGTGGCCCAACATATGGTCAATTCTTGAGAATGTTCCATGTACACTAGAGAAAAATGTATACTCTGTCGCTTTGGGATGAAGTGTCCTGTAGATGTCTATCATATCCAGGTGTTCTAGTATTTCATTTAAGGCCACTATATCTTTATTGGTTCTCTGTTTGGATGACCGATCTAGAGCCGTCAGCGGTGTATTGAGGTCTCCAAGTATGATTGTATTTTTGTTATTTTTTGTTTTAAGGTCAATAAGTAGCTGTCTTATATATTTTGGTGCTCCTTGGTTTGGTGCATATATATTAAGGATTGTTATGTCTTCTTGATTCAACTTCCCCTTAATCATTATGAAATGACCATTTTTGTCTCTGAGTACTTTTTCTGGCTTGTAGTCAGCATTATTAGATATGAGTATTGCTACACCTGCTTTTTTTTGGGTGTTGTTTGCTTGGAGCATTGTTTTCCAGCCTTTCACTTTGAATTTGTTTTTATCCTTGTTGCTTAGATGTGTTTCTTGTAGGCAGCATATAGTTGGATTTTCTTTTTTAATCCATTCTGCTACTCTGTGTCTTTTTATTGGTAAGTTTAATCCATTTACATTTAGTGTAATTATTGACACTTGTGGGTTCCCTACTGCCATTTTATAAATAGCTTTCTGTTAGTTTTGTATCTAGTTTGATTCTTCTCTTTTGTTTTTCTATCATTTGTTTTTGTTTGTTTGTATTCCATACTTCTTTCCTCTGTTGCTACCTTTTTAAGTCAAGTGTTTTTGTGGTGGTTTTTTCAAGGGTGGTTACCATTAAGTAATGAAAAGGGTACCTACCATATTCATTGTAGTACCCTATCTTATAAGTATTTCTGCACTTCATCGTCCTTTGCTACTGTTAATCTCCATCCTCTCCCCCCCCCTTTTTTTTTTTGTTGTCACAGTTTAAGTTTGGTTTTATTGTATTCTAGGTGGAGCTGTTACTTGTGGTGTTGTTTTCTTTTGTTCTTTGAATCTGGTTGGAAAACCCCCTTTAGTATTTCCTGGAGTGGGGGCTTTCTGTTGATAAATTCTCTCATCTTTTCTGTATTTGTGAATGTTTTTATATCTCCTTCATACTTGAAGGATAGCTTTGATGGGTATAGTATTCATCGCTGAAAGTTCCTCTCTTTCAGGGCTTTAAATATTGGGGTCCACTCTCTTCTAGCTTGTAGAGTTTCTGCTGAGAAATCTGATGATAATCTAATAGGCCTTCCTTTATATGTTGTACTCTTCTTTTCCCTGGCTGCCTTGAGAATTTTTTCTTTGTCATTGGTTTGTGTCATCTTTATTATGATGTGCCTTGGAGTGGGTTTTTTGGGGTTAAGAAAACTCGTTGTTCTGTTTGCTTCTTGAATTTGAGGTTTTAGTTCTTTCCACAGGCTTGGGAAGTTCTCGTCTATTATTTGTTTGAGTATATTCTCCATTCCATTTCCTTTCTCTTCTCCCTCTGATATACCTATTATTCTTATGTTATTCTTTCTGATGGAGTCAGACAATTCCTGTAGGGCTTTCTCGTTTTTTATTATTTTTGAGTCTCTTTCTTCTTCTCTCTGTTGTGCCTCAAGTTGTTTGTCTTCTATTTCACTAATCCTATCCTCAATCTGGGTTGTTCTGTTAGCTAAGCTTGTTACCTCGTTTTTCAGCTCGTGAATTGAGTTTTTCATTTCTGTTTGATTTGTTTTAATAGTTTCAATTTCCTTGGTAATATATTCTTTGTGTTCATTGAGTTGTTTTCTGATCTCCCTATATTGCCTTTCTGTGTTTTCTTGTATATCTCTGAGTATTTTTAAGATTTCTATTTTAAATTCTCTGTCATTTAGCTCCAAGGCTTCCAATATGTTAAGTCTTTTCTCCATAGATTTTTCCACATCTATTTGTGTTACCTCTCTTTCTTTTGTATCCATAATATTTGATTTCCTCTTTCTTATTGGCATCTGAGGGTGGTCTTGTTGATAGCACTAATTAGAATTAATAAAGAGTAAAAAGTAAAAAAAAAAAAAAGGTAAAACACCCCACAAAAAAAACAGTAATAATTTATTTTTTCCCCCTTTTTTTCTTTCTTCTCTTTCCCTCCTCTCCCCTCCTCAGGGAAATATCATGCCTACAATGGAGGGCCTGATTTGGGGTGAAGAGTTCAAGGGGCAAAAAAAGGGAGTAGGGACCTAATAAATGCAAAAAAAAAAAAAAAAAGGAAGAAAATTTTAGACAAGCATAAGATGATTTGCTTGTAAGTGATGGTCAACTAAGAGATATAATGAGAGGGATAAGAGGTAACCAGAAAAAAGGACCAAAAAAAGAATAATAAAGAAGAAAAAAATAAAAATAATAAGTAAAAATCCGTTGTATTAAGTGGAGCGAAGACTAAATACAATGGAGACCTTGGGTTGGGAGGACCCAAAATGCCACAAAAATAAACAAATAAGAAAAAAACAAAAACAAAAGCAAAAAAGAAAAATAAAGCCAAAAAAAGCCTTGATTCCCAAATTAACTAATTTGTTCGTGATTGAGCATTAAATGGGAGGAAAGTAAAACGAGAAAAGAAAAAACGAATAGAAAGGAAAAAAATAAGAAAAAGAGAAAAACGAAGGAAGAAATAAAAAAGGAAGAGAAAAAAACAAAATAAAGCAAATCAAAAAAAAAACAAAAGAGGAGAGAGTGAGAGTTAAGTGTTTTGAAGTATAACCTTAAAGGAGGGTGAGGATGAAGAAGAGAAATAAAATGTAACACTTATGGGTAGTGTAGTTCAAGAAAAGGGAAGCATAAGATGGGCAGAGAATAGAAGGACCGAGGTGGAGGAAATAAAGGCAATAAGATAGAAGAAACAAACAACAACAACAAAAAAATTAGTGGAACAAGTTGTAAAGTCTGTGGATTTTTCTTGATTTTGAGAGGTTAACTTCTTCCTTTTTCTTTTCTCTCCCTCTTCCTGGTCGGTGACTCTGTACCCCAGGCTCTGCCCCTGTGTCACACTTAGGTAGGGATTTGCAGTTGATGGAATTCTATGGCAATGTCATATAATTGGCTTTAGTCTTGCTGGTAGTCAAGGCTTGTTGGCGTTTGCAGGGTCCAACGATGAGAGAGTTTGCTGTCCTGGATTCTCTTTCCTAGTCCCCCCTTCCTGAATTAGCAGCCTGGTGATCCAGCTATAAGGCTGCAACTGCTTCTGCCTGGGGAGTAAGATTCTCAAAGAGCTGGGAAATCCCCACTCTATCCCCACTCAGTGCAAGGCTTTGGGAAAGGCTCTGGCATTCAGGGCCTCCAGTGTAATCAGGCGGGGGTGGGAGTCAATTGTTGTCAAGGTGACTGTTCAGCACCTAGCATTCAGTTGGACCTCTCAACCCAGGTTTTCCACACTTTGTAACCTGTTTTGGCTGGGAAGAAGAGGCACTAGTCTCTGCTTGCGACTAGTGTAGTATAGATCTTATTATCTGCCAAGTCCCTCTTGTTAGCGTTTATCCCTGAATATGGAGGCTCTATCAATCAGAAGTTGCCCCCACCCCTTTAGTGAGAGGCTCTAAAAAATATCACGCCTCTTGTCTTGGGTCGCTGAACTGAGAGAGATCTTATCAATTAGAACCGAGGGTGCGCAGATTTCATGGGTTAAGCTAATTTCAGTGATTGGGTCGCAGCTGTGCTCCCGAAGGTATTTTAGGCTGCCTGTGTGTGCCCCTTCCCCAACGCTTGATTGTTAGCTTGAATGGCTGGGTGAGGTGCCCCGCCCACGGAGAGAATCTCCCAAGTAGAAGACCACCCTGGTGCCTCTCCCGCTCGCCCTGCCACTGGCGGCTGGATCGCACCAGGCGCAGGATAATGGGGCACCCTGGGTGTGCGAGCCAGTAGGGCGCTCTGGGCATGTGGAATGCCCAGGGCATGCGCGCAAATGGGGTGCTCCGGGCACTGGTGGCTGGCGACTCTCACTCGCAGTGCGCGGGCCGCTGGGAACGTTAGCGGTGCTCGCTCTGCAACCGGACCGGGCGCGCGCCGGTGGCTGCTCGCTGTTCCCAACTGTGGGTGGTGCTCGCTCTGCAACCGTATGGGTGCGCGCCCACGGCTGCTCGCGGCTCCCGAGTGTGGGCGGTGCTTGCTCTGCAACCAGACGAGGCACACCGGTGGCTGCTCGCGCTCCGGAGTGTGGGCGGTGCTCGCTCTGCAACCGTACCGGGCGCGCGCCCGTGGCTGCTCGCGGCTCCCGAGTGTGGGCTGACTCACCACAGGCGCACTCCCTCGCGGCTTGAATGAACGTCGCTGCGGTAGCTTCCTCCACTCCCTCGTCTCTCAGATTCAAGTGATAACAGTCCTTTCGCTTTCAGTTTGTGTGGAACTCCGGAATGCTCCAAGGATAAATTTTTCTGTTTCTAGTTGATAAATTTGTTGTGATTTAGGGGAGATCTGTCGGACGCGCTGCTCACGGTGCCATTTCCGTGACATCAATCTCTCTTTTTTTCTTAGTAAGTCTTGCCAAAGGTTTGTCAATTTTGTTCAACTTTTCAAAGAACCAACTCCTTGTTTTATTAATTTTTTTCTATAGTATTTTTGTTCTCTATTTTGTTTATTTCTGCTCTCTGATTTTTATAATTTTCTTTCTCCTGGTGGTTTTGGGTTGTCTTTGTTCTTCTTTGTCTAGTTCCTTAGGATGTAATGTTAAGTGGTTTACTTGGTCTCTTTCTTATTGTTCATATATTTTGATAGTGTTATGAACTTCCCTCTTATTACTGCTTTTGCTGTCTCCCAGAGATTCTGATATGTCATATTGTTATTTTCGTTTGTCTGTATGTAACTTGATCTCTGCTTTTATTTCTTCTTTGACCCACTCATTTTATAGAAGTGTGTTGTTTAGTTTTCACATTTTTGTGGGGTTTTTTTTTTTACATATTTTTTGAGTTGAATTCTAGTTTCAAAGCTTTATGACCAGAGAATATGCTTGGCATAATTTCAAATTTTCTGAATTTGTTTAAGTGATTTTTGTGGCCCAACATATGTTAATTCCTGAGAATGTTCCATGTAAACTAGAGAAAAATGTATACTCTGGCACTTTGGGATGAAATGTCCTGTAGATGTCTATCATATCCAATTGTTCTAGTGTTTCATTTAAGGCCAATATTTCTTTATTGATTTTCTGATTGGATGAATGATCTAAAGCTGTCAGTGGTGTATTGAGGTCTTCAAGTATCATTGAATTTTTGTCAGTTTTTGTTTTTAGGTCAATCAGTAGCTGTCTTATATATTTTAGTGCTCCTTAGTTTGGTGCATATATATTAAGAAGTGTTATGTCTTCTTGATTCAGTGTCCTCTTTATCATTATGAAATGACCATTTTTGTCTCAGATTATCTTTGCCATCTTGTAGTCAGCATTGTTAGATATGAGTATTGCTACCCCTGCTTTTTTGGAATGTTATTTGCATGGAATATTGTTTTCCAACCTTTCACTTTGAATTTGTGTTTATCTTTGTAGCTTACATGTGTTTCTTGTAGACAGCATACAGTTGGATTTTCTTTTTTAATCCATTCTGCTACTCTGTCTTTTTATTGGTGAGTTCAATCTATTTACATTTAGTTTAATTATTGACACTTGAGGATTTCCTATTGCCATTTTACATATTGCTTTCTAACAATTTTGTATCTTGTTTGGTTCTTCTCTTTTGTTTTTCAATTATTTGTTTTTGTTTGGTTGTAATCCATACTTCATTCCTCTGTTACTTCTTTTTTCGAGCTATGTGCTTCCTGGTGGTTTTTTCAATGGTGGTTACCATTAATTAATGGAAAGCATACATATCATGTTCATTGTAGTACATTATCTCATGAGTGCTTTTGCACTACATCCTCCTTTGCTACTGTTAATCTTTGTCCTTTCCCCCCCCCTTTTTTTTTCTTTTTGTCACAGATTAAACTCGTTTTTATTGCTATCTTGTTGGGGCTTTGACTTGTAGTTTTGTTTTTTTCTGTTCTTTGTATCTGGTCAGAAAACCCCCCTTAGTATTTCCTGAAGTGGGATTTTTGGTGATAAATTTCTGCATCTTTTTTGTACCTGTGTTTTTATTTCTCCTTCGTATTAAGTGATAGCTTTCATGGATATACTATTCTTGGCTGTAAGTTCTTCTCTTTCAAAACTTTAAATATTGGGGTCCACTCTCTTCTAGCTTGTAGAGTTCATGCTGAGGAATCTGTTGATAATCTAATGGGCCTTCCTTCATATGTTGTGTTCTTTTTTTCCCTGGCTGCCTTGAGAATTTTTACTCTGTCATTAGTTTTTGCCAATTTCATTATAACATGCCTTGAAGTAGGTTTGTTAGAGTTAAGAGAACTCGGTGTTCTGTTTGCTTCTTGAATTTGAAGCTTTAGTTCTTTCCACAGGCTTGTGAAGTTCTCATTTCTTATTTGTTTGAATATGTTCTCCATTCCATTTTCTCTCTCTTCTCCTTCTTATATACTCATTATTCTTATGGTTCTCTTTCTGATAGAGTCAGACAATTCTTGTAGGGCTTTCCCATTTTTTTTAAATTTGTGAGTCTCTCTCCTCTTCTCTCTGTAGTGCCTCTAGTTACCTGTCTTCTATGTCACTAATTTTCTCCTTTATCTGGCATGTTCTATTTGCTAAGCTTGTTACATTGTTTTTCAGTTCATGTATTGAGTTATTCATCTCTGTTTGATTTGTTTTCATAGTTTCAATTTCTTGGGTGATGTATTCTTTCTTTTCTCTCAATTCTTTTTTGAGCTTCCTAAATTGCCTTTCTGTGCTTTCTCTTATATTCCTGAGTATGTTTAGGACTTCAGTTTTAAATTCTCTGTCAGTTAACTCCAAGGTTTCCAAGTTATTGAAATTTTTTTCTGTAGATTTGTCCTCATCTATCTGAGCTACATTTCTGTTTTTTGTATCCATGATATTGGATTTATTTTTTCTTAGTGGCATTTGAGTGTGGTATTGTTAATAACACTAACAAGAGTTGTTTAAAAAAGGATAAAAAATTTTGAGAAAATGAAGTGAAAAACTGAAAATTCAATTGTGTTAAGTGAAACAAAAATACATAGAATGGAGGGCCTGAGTTGATGGGAGGTGACAAAGGGCAAAATATGAGGCAAGAACCCACAAGATGCCACAAGAAAAAAAAATTGGATCAAGAATAAAATTATTTGTTTTTAAATGATGGTCAAATGAGAAAAATAGTGTAAGAAAAGAGAAAAAAAGAAAAAGAAAAAAATACAGTGAAAAATAAAAATTCTATTGTACTGAGTGAAACAAAAACTACATAGAATGGGAAGCTGGAGTTGGGGAAATGCTAACGATATAAAAAAACAAAGTAAAAAGCACACAAAATGCCACAAAGAAAATATTTGAATTCAGAATAAAATAATTTGTTTTGTGGGTGAAATTCGAATGAGAGAACAGTGAAAGATAAAGGAGAAACAAAAAGAAAGAGAGAGAGAGAGAAAATTTGAGTTAAGTTTTTTGGAATGTAACACTTATAATAAAAGAATAAAAATGGGTAATAAAGTTCAAAATGAAAAGAAAATAATAAAATGGAAAGAGTATAAAATAACCAAGGTTGAAGAGAAAAAATAAATAAAAAATACAAGAAAAAAATGGAAAAAGTTTTAAAGACTGTGGATTTTTTCTGGTTTTGAGAATATGTCTTCTTCCTTTTTCTTTCTTCTCTCTCTTTTTGGCCAGTGGCACAATACCCCAGGTTCTGCCCCTGTAGCACTTTTAGGCAGAGATTTGCAGTTGATGTGTCACTATGGTGATGACATAAACTAGACTTCGGTCTCATTGGTAGACAGGGGAGAGTCCATTTTCCCTGAGCTTCTTCCTAAATCTCTCCTTCCTGAACCAACAGCCTGGGGATCTAGCTGTGAAGTTGCCCCAGCTACTGCCTGAAGAGCAAGAGGCTCTAAGACCTGCCAAATCCCATCCCCTCTATCCCCATTTGAAGCAGGGTTCAGGGTAAGGCTTTGCCACCCAGAGCTGCCAGTGTAATCATGCAGGACTAAGAACTGATTGCTTTTCAGATGTCTTCCTATGAGCCTCCAAGCATGTCTACTATGCTTCAGGACTCTGCGGGTCTACTCTCCCCTGGCTTTTTGCACTTTGTAATCTGTGTCAGCTGGCAGAAAGATATCCCAGTCCCTGTCTGCAGCACAAGAGGTCCTAAAAGCTTCCAAGTCCCTCCTCCAGGTTCGTTCAAAGCACAGCTCTGTCTATGAAAGCTTTGTCAACCAGACCACCAGCTCAAGTAGGCAGGGGAGTGAGCTGATTTCTGGTTCTAGTTAAATTTGCCTCAGCACTCAGCATGTCTGCTCTCCAGAGGCTGTCTGCATACCCCTCCCTCCACCACCTTCACAGTTCTCTTTCTCAGGAATGTGCTTTGATTACTTTGGCAGAGGCACCACACCCATAAGGAAGCTGGCTTTCTGCCCACTTCCCACACACTGTCATTCAGGGCACTGGGATTATACAAAAACCCTGGTCACAGCCTACAGAGAGGGTCACTGCTGACAGTCTCCAACCCAGTCCCTCCATCCAGGACCATGGGTGCCTATGCCTGTGGTGGCAGGTGGATCCACTTGCACACTGCCTGAACTCACTGACTGGGATACCAGGAGCAAACAAGGCAACTGCTCAGCCACCTCTGCCGGGATCTGCTGCTGGCATTAGCTCTGCGTGGGCTGAGCTGTGGGTGCACTCTCTCCTTGGCTTGAACATCTCTGCCCTAGCTCAGCTTTTTCTGCACCCCCAGCTCTCTCTTCCTTTCAGTTCCAAGTGAAAGCCACCCTTGCTCAGGTCAGTGAGTAAAGCAGAATACTTCATTCTCCATCTTATTTCCTTCAGAATGGATTATATATTCAGCCACCTTTTTGCCCAGTTGTACCTTTGTTTGATGTATGTGTATTTCAGATGCTCCTGTGATTGTTTCTCTATCTCTAGTTGTTGAATTTGTTGAAATTTCAGGAAGAGGTATCGGGAGCACTCCTTACAGTACCATTTCTCTGACATCACCCATGACTGCTTTTAAAAAGCACATGTGACTTAATATATATTTATTATATGAATGATACTAAGATGTGATGTGTTTATAATTTTTTATAATTTAAACCCAATATAATCTGCAATACTAAATTTAAATATTTTGTATAAAATATTTAATTCAATATTTATATTTCTGAATTGAAATAATATTGAGATAAACAAATTTGGTCTTAGTTACCCTTAGAAGATAAGCATTGACTTTGTTCTTCAAACATTACTTTCTTCTGACTTTAGTAAGCTGTAAAAATCTAGAATTTAATCATAAAATCAACATTAATAAACTAAAAATAGTATGTCTAATAAATTAAAATGGTTATATTTTATAATCATTTATTAGATCTATTATAGAATGTTTTTTTTTCTCTTCCTTACTCCCAAAACACATAAACTTATTCAATAATATTTAAGCATTATTATACATGCAGATTTTATAACATTTAACATAAAGAAAAAATTAAAAAGCATTTTTTTTCTAGTTCTGTTCTTCAGGTGAAAACCTGGAATTAATAAAGTTAAAGAATTTATCAATGAACCTTTTGGTCATTTTTCATTTTGGTAAAAGCCCAAACCTTTAATATCACGAGATTTCCTTTACACTTGATCTCCCATTAACCACAAGAATGTCTTGGGTTACAGAACCTGAAAGTCAAAAGGGTTATTAGAGTCATCTGTTCCTGAGGCTATCAACAATAATTAGGCAAACAGGTAACATTTAAACTATGTATGAATCTCGTCATCCCCAAATGTTGCAAGGTGGGACTTGGGTTTCCAGATTCTGGGGGCAAATGGTCTACACTATACTAACAGATTTCCCTATTCACTGTAATACACTGGAAACATAATAAATCCTGCCTTTGGCCAGGGTCCCTCCCTTTATTTTCTCCATGTAGAGAAAAATGTATTATGTGAATGTGTAAATGAGTATGGGGTCTCTTTAACAGACCTTGTATAAATTTAACTTACCTGAGAGACAATTCAAGACCTATTCCAGCTCCTTAAGGAATACCTTAGCCTGGAATAAAAAGGCAGTATTAGCCAGCACAGTGAAAGGTACTTTAAAGAAGTAGGAAAATCAAACTGTTGCCCATTGCAATCATCATCTTCTGCAGTGGTGCACATAAAAGAGTGCAAACATCATCATAGACCAGAAAACTCTAAATGCAAGCAATTCTGATGGTGGTTCATTTCCACGATCAAAGGTGGCCTTAGCACTTGAAGTATAAATGTGCTTATGTTACTTTTATAATTTTCAAAATCAAATATTGTGCCCATGATTATGGGGAAAGAATACCTCTGATATACATCAGTTGGTGCTTGCTGCCAAATCAGCCATCAAATAAACCCCAGTGGCATATCATAGCAAGCTTAGATATTCCGGCAGGTTGACTAGACAGCTGCACTGATTCTGCGGTCCTCTTAGAAAGATCTAGGTTTGACTAGCTTGTGGCTCATCTTGGAAAGCTCAGCTGTAAAGACTGGGGCAACAGGGACTGCTCTTCCATGTTTCTTACCAACCAGAGCACACTCTAATGGCATTGAAGAGACTCAAGAGAGCCCAAGCACAACTGTGCACTTTCCAATCCCCCTTGTACATTGCAGTTGCTAAATCTGATGGCTGAAGCAATCTCAGGGCTGAGGCTAGAGTTAGAATAAACAGGCATTTCAGAATCAAGTGGCAAAAGACAGGCATTTTAAAAAGGGTGTGAAATTGGGGTTCATTTTTCACAAAATATAGATTTCAATTACATTGTAAATTAAAATTTTTCAGAAAAGTATTTTTAATTTTGTTGTGTAAAAACACAGTAAAATGATAAGTCTGAACAATGAAAACACACATGCTTTACTTGTGGAAGAATGAGTCTTCCCTTTGGCAGAAAGAAGCAAATAACCCCTTTCAGTATACCTGGGTCTTAGTTGCCAAGAAATGCAAAATTAAGTGTAATTTTTTGTTTGTCTGCTTTTGTTTTTTCACAAAACTATATTTTTGGTATACTTCTTTTCTTCTTTTTAGGTAATTTTGAGCTTGTAGTTTTAATCATATGCTCTTATATTTTTTATGCTATGTTAGTTGAATTTTAAAACACTTAATAAATCAGGCAAACTTTATTTTGTAAATAGATAATGTACTATACTATGATATTGTAACATCTAAGGCCATGTTCTGTGTTTCTAATTAGCATTTGACTTCTAGTGAACTAACTACACTTGATCTTAGCTAGAAAGCCACAATGCAATAGTGGAATAACTAGAGTTGAGGGCTTCTATGGGAATTTAGCTGATATAAGAACATTATTTAAAAATCTCCTTTGTTGTTTTATAATTCTCTCCTCTTTTGTCAGACTATCAGCCTAAATTTAAACACTCAACATTCTTTCTGGAATCAAGACTTCATATTTGGGCCCTGGTTGGGTATCTCAGTTGGTCGTTAGGGCATCAACCCTATATGTCAAGGTTGTGGGTTTGATCCCTGGTCAGGTTACCTATGATAATAAACCAATAAATTCATAAATAATTGAGGGAATAAATTGATGTTTTTCTCTCTCTCTCTCTCCAGCCAATCAATTAATAAACAATAAAAAGTAAATGTTTAATTATTTAAAAAAACATTTGCAGTTTTTAATTTTCAGTGGGTTGAGGGAGAATCAAAGTTTTACTTCTCATAAAGGGTCTGCAAAACTCTTCTGTAATATTAACCTCTTGTACATGAGGAAATGTAGGCATGCTAAGGCCAAGTGATTTACCTCCGCCAGCATATAACTAATCAATACCAGAGCAAGGAGGAGACCAAAGTCATAGGACTTGTTTAGTGTGCTGAGCCTTATTAAACAACGTGGACTTATGTATATCTGATACTCAACCTGAAGTCCTGAAATTGGATCACCACCTCTCACAGGTGGAAATGTGTGTACAAGGTCTGTTAAACATGATATATTCCTAATGTGTTGCAATTACCGAAACACCTGTGTCATAGAACACACTTTACTCTTAGGAGAAAATATGTAGCTCATTTAAAGAGTTTACCTCACATTTCATTGCCTTTACCTGAGCTTATATGATATAATGCTTCCATGTTAGGATAAGTCATAAGAACTATTTCTTAATTAGAGTGACTCAGGTGTGACTGTGCTGATTTGTGGGTTTTGATTTTTCTTTCTTAGAATGTTTGCTAGTTTCAGTAGCCTGTTATGAAATAAATGTGTTTTGACTGTTCTGGGAAAGCCATCTGCCTAAGTTATCAATGAGTAGAAAATACTCCACACTGGAATAGAATTTAACATCCACGCAGAATCTAAAAATTTCCTACCTAAGTTCTTTAGTTCAACCACACACTGAAGGCATATGCTACCTAACAGGTGGAAATAGGTTTGAGAGAGCCATTGAGAGGGCCATTCTCCTTCCATAACACACTCAAACTACTGGGACATTAGTGCATGTGTTAATACAGTTAGATAGATTCAATCCCTGATTGTTTCTGAGGGATAAAAGAGTAAGTGAGGGAAACATAAATAAAAATATGATGACATTACATAGGTGAGAAGAAATAACTCTTACTAGTCAAACTTATACCCAGAAGAAGAAAGAACATTGCAATTATATTATTCATAGGTTTAGTGATGGTTTTGGAATCCTGTTGTCTTACTTAACTGCCCTATATAAATTTATAAAGTAACTACTTTTAATAAGAAGAGATAAGAGCATATGGTAGAGATATGGCATACCTCAACAATGTTTGAAAATATGAACCCCAACACCTAAAGGTTTTCATTAATCGAGAGAAATGTTAATGGTGAATTATCTGTTACAAGGAAATCTATGATGACAAAAAACAAAAAAGAAAACCAACAAACAAGCACATCAACATCAACCTATGTCTGAAAAGTGTGACTACTCCTCAAGAACCTCAGACAGGTCCCTTAGTAGGACTTCCAGAAGAAGGTGTTGTTATCACAGGAGATAACAGTCCTGTGGATATTTTTGCCCCTGAAGACATTCCACTAGGAGAAGATGTGGAGGTGGAGGCAGTAATAGTGATGATGCTGACTGTGTAAGCCTTCGGCTAATGTGTGTGTTTGTGTCTCAGTTTTAACAAAAAACTAATTAATTAATTAAAAAATAATAAACATTTTTAAATGAAAACATTATAGAATAAGAATATAAAAATGTTTGTGTACATCAGTACAATGTGTTTTCTGTTTTAAGCTAAGTATTATTTTAAAGGACTCAATAGTTAAAACAATTAAAATGTTTGTAGAATTAAAAAATTATAAGAAGCTAGGATTAATTTTTTATTGTAGAAAAAATACTTTTTATAAATTTAGTGTAACCTAAATATATAGTACAATATTCATATAGTGTATGGTAGTGCCCAAGAATGTCCTAGGCTATAACATACACTCACTCCCAATCCTGCAGGCTTCATTTGTGGGAAATACCCCATTAAGGTGCACCATTTTTTGTCTTTTTTGTTTGTTATTAATTTTAATAGGGTGATATTGATCAATCAGGGTACATAGGTTCAGAGAAAACATCTCCAGCTTATTTTGACATTTGATTGTGTTGTATACATATCACCCAAAGTCAAATTGTTTTCTGTCACCTTCTATCTGGTTTTCTTTGTGCCCCTCCCCTCCCCTACCCCCTCTCTCTCCTTACTCCCCCTCCACCCCCAGTAACCACCACACTCTTGTCCATGACCCCGAGTCTCTTTTTTGTGTCCCATCTATGTATGGAATCATATAGTTTTGCCTGACCAGGCAGTCACGCAGTGGATAGAGCATCGAACTGGGATGCAGAGGACCCAAGTTCAAGACCCCAAGGTCACCAGCTTGAGCATGGGCTCATCTGGTTTGAGCAAAAGCTCACCAGCTTGGACCAAAGGTCATTGGCTCGAGCAAGGGATTACTAGGTCTGCTGAAGGCCCATGGTCAAGGCACATATGAGAAAGCAATCAATGAACAACTAAGGTGTCGCAACAAAAACCTGATGACTGATGCTTCTCATCTCTCTCCGTTCCTGTCTGTCTATCCCTCTCTGACTCTCTCTGCTTCTGTAAAAAAATAATAATAATAATAGAAAATAAATAAATAAATAAAAATATAGTTCTTAGTTTTTTTTTATTTACTTATTTCACTCAGTATAATGTTCTAAAGGTCCATCTATGTTGTAAATGATCCGATGTCATCATTTCTTATGGCTGCATAGTATTCCATAGTATATATGTACCACTTCTTTATCCAATCATTAATTGAAGGGCTTTTTGGTTGTTTCCATGTCTTGGCCACTGTAAATAATGTTACAATGAACATGGGGCTGCATGTATCTTTACATACCAGTGTGTTTGAGTTTTGGGGTTATATACCCAGTAGCGGGATTGCTGGGTTATATAGTAGTTCTATTTCTAATTTTTTGAGGAAGCACCGTACTTTCTTTCATAATGGTTTTACTACTTTACATTCCCACCAACAGTGGATGAGGGTTCCTTTTTCTCTACAGCCTCTCCAACATTGGCTATTACCTGTCTTGTTAATAATAGCTAATCTAACAGGTGTGAAGTGGTATCTCATTGCAGTTTTGATTGGCATTTCTCTAATAGCTAATGAAGATGAGCATCTTCTCATATACCTGTTGGCCATTTGTACTTTTTCCTAGGAGAAGTGTCTGTTCATGTCCTTTTCCCATTTTTTATTAAATTATCTGTTTGTTTGTTGTTGAGTTTTATGAGTTATTTGTATATTTTAGATATTAGGCCCTTATCTGTGCTGTAGTTTGGAAATATATCTTCCATTTAGTTGGCTGTCTGTTTGTTTTGTCAGTTTCTCTTGCTGTGGAAAAGCTTCTTAGTCTGATATGGTCCCATTCATTTATCTTTGTCTTCACTTCCCTTGCTTTTGGAGTCAAATTCAAAAAGTGCTCTTTATAACCAAGGTCCACGAGTTTAGTACCTATGTTTTCTTCTATGTAAATTATTGTTTTATGTCTTATATTTAGGTATTTGATCCATTTTAAATTAATTTTAGTACAAGGAGACAAACTGTTGTCAAGTTTCATTCTTTTGCTTGTGGCTTTCCAGTTTTCCCAGCACCATTTGTTGAAGAGGCTTTCTTTTCTCCATTGTGTGTTGTTGGCCCCTTTATCAAAAATTATTTGACCATGTATATGTGGTTTTATTTCTTGGCTTTCTATTCTGTTCCATTGGTCTGTCTATTTTTCTGCCAATACCATACTGTTTTGATTATCATGGCTCTATAATATAATTTGAAGTCATGTATTGTAATGCCCAAGCTTTGTTCTTTTTTTCTTAGGATTGCTTAGGCTATTTGGTGTTTTTATACTTCCATATATACCTGATGATTTTTTGTTCCATTTCATTAAAAAATGACATTAAAATTTTTATGGGAATTGTGTTAAATTTGTATGTCGCTTTGGGTAATAGTCATTTTGACTATATTTATTCTTCCTATCCAAGAACAAGGAATATTTTTTCATTTTATTGTATCTTTTTTTGATTACTCTTCAATGCTTTGTAGTTTTCATTATATAGGTTTTTTACATTCTTTGTTATGTTTATTTCTAGGTATTTTTTTTATGCAACCATGAAGGGTATTATTTTTTAGAGTTCATTTCCTGATGTTTCATTGTTGGCATATAGGAAGGCAGTTGACTTTTGTATGTTAATTTTATATCCTGCGACCTTACCCTATTGGTTTATTGTTTCTAGTAGTCTTCTTGTAGAGTCTTTGGGGTTTTTGATGCATAGAATCATATCATCTGCAAAAAGTAAAACCTTTACTTTTTCTTTCTCTATATGAATGCCTTTTATTTCTTTCTCTTGTCTGACTGCTCTGGCTAGAACTTCCAGCACTACGTTGAACAAGAGCGGAGAGAGTGAACAACTTTGTCTTGTTCTTAATTTTAGGGGAAAAGTCCTCATTTTTATGCCATTTAATATGATGTTTGCTGATGGTTTATCATAGATGGCCTTTATTATGTTAAAATATTTTCCTTCTATACCCATTTTGTTGAGTGTTTTAAACATAAAATAGAGTTGTATTTTATTGAATGCCTTTTCTGCATCTTTTGATAGGAGCATACAGTTTTTGTTTTTTGTTTTGTTGATATGGTGTATTGTGTTTTCTGTTTTCCGTATGTTGACCATCCTTGAGATTCTGGGATGAATCTCACTTGATCATGATGAATTATTTTTTAATGTGTTGTATTTGATTTGCTAGTATATTGTTTAGTATTTTAGCATCTGTATTTATTAGGGATATTGGCAACCCCTGTGTTTTGGTCCTTCGACCCCCTGCCGGGGTCGCGACCCACAGGTTGAGAACCGCTGGTCTAGAAAAATTTATATATTTACATATTATTGATAAATTAGGTTACTAATATTTTTTTAAATATTTGGATATATGTCCATTAATAAAGAGATTGACCTGTAGAGATTTTTTTATATTGTCCTTATGTAGTTGTGATATCAAATGTATTATTATTATTTTTTTTTTGCATTTTTCTGAAGCTGGAAATGGAGAGGCAGTCAGACAGACTCCCACATGCGCCCGACCGGGATCCACCCGGCATGCCCACCAGGGGGCGATGCTCTGCCCCTCTGGGGTGTCGCTCTGTTGTATCCAGAGCCATCCCAGCACCTGAGGCAGAGGCTACAGAGCCATCCTCAGTGCCCGGGCCAACTTTGCTCCAGTGGAGCCTCAGCTGAGGGAAGGGAAGAGAGAGACAGAGAGGAAGGAAAGGGGGAGGGGTGGAGAAGCAGATGGGCACTTCTGTGTGCCCTGGCCGGGAATTGAACCCGAGACTCCTGCACGCCAGGCCGACGCTCCACCACTGAGCCAACCAGCCAGGGCTCTAATATATTAATCTTTTAAAGTGAGTTATTCAATGTTAATTTTTTTTTCTAAGACAGATTGTGTTAGTAGTTTATAGTGCCTTGCAATCGGTAGAACCTAATATTAAAACCACCTAATCCCTGAGGTTGTATCAATATGTGTGTGTATATATTATAACTAAATTAATATCTGGTTATAAGTCCCATACAGGTGTTCATTTCTTACTGCTATATACTTGGTAAGTTACACTTTTTGGTAATCCTCCATTTAATGTAATTTTTCTAATTATTTTTATATTTTCATAATTTTTACTTTCTCTAGTTCTTTTACCTTTCTAATTCTTAATAGTTCATATTTATACCATCTATTTTCTTGATCATAGGTTATAAAGAACCAACTTTTAGTTTTGTTGATACCTCCCAATTTACTTTGGGAATATTTTGCTTTAATATTTATTATTTTCTTTTTTCTAATTTCTTTGGATTGATGGTTTGCTTTTTGTCTTTTTTCTTCCAGCTTACTTCTTTAGACAATTAGCTAATTAATTTTAACATTTTTTTAAATAATATGTTATATATTTATATATGCATAAATATATTTGATAAACTAATAGTATATAAACACATAATTCTATATGATTAGACTATATATTTAAAAATGTATATAATAACATTTCAATCTAAGTAAGACTCTAATAATAAAGCTTATATTGTCAGAAATAATATTTTGGTATCATTCAGTACTAGATAGTTTCAAGTTTCCATTTTGATTTTTACTTTGACTTTTGAGTTATGGAGAAATTTCTTTGGTAAATTGCAAAACATGTTTTATTATTTTCTGCATTATTACTCTTGTTAATATTCTTAAGAATAATAAGTATTTTCTGGACCTAAAACTCAATTTAATTATCACAAGAGTTTTGGTGTTTAATGCTGCTGTCTTGCTCAGAATAATTTATTTTCTTCTATGTTTTGCAATTTTAGACTGTTATTTCATTCTTTTGTGTGTGTGTAATATTGACAGAGAGAGACAGAGAGAGGGACCAGACAGATAGGGACAGACAGACTGGAAGGGAGAGAGGTGAGAAGCTCCCTTAACCAGGGAGCTACAGCAGACCGAGTGACCCCTTGCGCAAGCCAGTGACCTTGGGCTCAAGCTGGTGAGCCTTGCTCAAACTAGATGAGCCCACGCTCAAGCTAGCAACTTTAGAGTTTCAAATTAGGGTCCTCTGCATCCAAGTTCGATGCTCTATCCACTGCACCATCACCTGGTCAGGCTTTTAAAAAAATTATTAAAAGACTTTATTTACTTTAGAGAGGGGAGAGAAAGAGGAGAGCTAGGGGAAAGGAGAGAGAGAGAGAGAGAGAGAATTAGGGGAGGAGCAAGAAGCATCAACTCCCATATGTGCCTTGACCAGGAAAGCCCAGGGTTTTGAACCAGTGAACACAGAATTCCAGGTTGAGACTATCCACTGTGCCATCACAGGTCAGGCAGACTGTTATTTCATTCTTAACATAGCTTTATCTATGAGAATCCTTGAAATGTGAGCGCTACCACATTCATTTTGAGGAAACTGGTATTTGCTCTTCTCAGCCTCCTCACAATTATTTTCAAGTGCTTAGACCTGAAAATAAGTTACACTTTGAATTGATATTTGGAGGGTTTGTTTGTAATCATGTGGGTAGCATGCATTTAAACCTCAGACTTATTTAAAGGCATTAACTATGGTTCAAAATTCTTAGGATGTCATTTTTTTCCTGCCCCAAATCCAGGGTAAGATTTAACTTTTTTTTTGTAATATCATTGTTGAAATAATAGTAAATAGAAAATGTTAGAATTATGTGTGTTGGATATGTCTCCATGCTTTCCAACTTGGCAGGCTTATGTTATTTCTCACTGTTCCTAAATAAATATTATAATCTAAGTGTCTTCATTATTTCTGTTGGCATTCCCTCAGTAGAACTATATAATCAGGAGGGGCTCTCAAATATGGCTTTTAGTTATTTTGTCATATCTGGTCTCTACAGATTTTCTTTACATATTTTTTTTAAAAAAATAGATTTTAAAAAATAGAATTGCCTTATGACCCAGTGATTTTACTGCTGGGTGTATGTCTGAAGAAACCCATAACACTAATTTGAAAGAAACAAACAATGCATCTTTATGTTCATTGCAGCATTATTTACAATAGCTGTAATATTAAAAGAACCCAAATGCCCATCAACAGACAAGTAAATAAGAAAGTTGTAGTGCATATATACAATAGAATATTATTCAGCCATAAAAATAATAAAATCTTGCCATTTGTGACAATGTAGAATGGACCTGGAGAATATTATGCTAAGTAAAATAATTCAGAAAAAGACAAGTATATGATTTGATTTAAAGGTAGAATCTAAAGAACAATGTAAGCAAACAAACAAAACAGAAGCACACACATAGATACAGAGAACAGACTGATGGTTTCCAGATGGGAGGAGTTTGGGGGGCTGGGTGAAAAAAGTGAAGAGATTAAGAAGTACAAATTAGTAGTTACAAAATTGTCTCAGGAATGTAAAGTACAGCATAGGGAATATAGTCAATAATAGAGTAATAACTATGTATTACATATGGGTACTGAAAATATCAGGGGGAACACTTTGTCAAGTATGTGATTGTCTAACTTCTATGTTGTACAGCTGAAACTAATATAAAATAATATTGAATGTAAAAAATTAAAATAAGTCTATTTTTAAGAGCAGTTTTAGGTAAATAGCAAAAACTGAACAGAAGGTATAGATATTTTTCATATACCCTAAACCCCACAAGTGCACCATTTCTCCCATTATCAATATCCCCATCAGTGTGGTACTTTTATTATAATCCATGAATTTCACCATATCATTATTATCAAAGCCCATAGTTTAAATCATGGGTCAATGTTGATATTGTACTCCTTTAAATCTTGAAAACTCAGATACACTTTAAAATAAAAGTGTGTTACATAATATCCTAATTTTTATGATTTCCAAATTTGGCATTTTGGGACTATTCAATCCACCATTTTTTAATGGAATGGAAGTTAAATTGCAATGTTATTGAATATGCCTTCCAAAATTCCACTAATCAAGTTCACTTTTACCAGAGGCTCATTGAAAATAAGCAAATATAATATGCAAAGAAGTAAGAAACAGTGAATTGAAGCAATGACTATAAAATAAAAGAATTTACTGATCAGCTTAGATCTCATTCAGCCAGTGGGCCAGGGATGTGCAGTATGTATATTCACACATCCATTAGTGAGAGAAATTCAGATCTTTACAAGTGTTTGTTGGGAATTTATCTCACAGGTACCAAGTTCCTTTTATATTTAGCATAATGTGTTATTACTGATCTGGGAGCACACTAGTCATCAGTAATAGAGAGGAAGAGAAAATTATCAAATTATATTATTTATGATTGTTTCAATTTATGTATCAAGTGTTTAATGAAATATTTAGTGTTTCTAGACTTTGTGCTTTTTTTTTCTTTTTTATTTGTGACAGAGAGATAGAGAGAGGAACAGATAGGGACAGACAGATAGGAAGGGAGAGAGATAAGAAGCATCAACTCTTTGTTGTGGCACATTAGTCATTCATTGATTGCTTTCTCATATGTGCCTTGACTGGGGGGGGTGGCTACAGCAGACCGACTGACATCTTACTCAAGCCAGTGACTTTGGGCTCAAGCTGGTGAAACTTGCTCAAACCAGATGAGCCCGCACTCAAGCTGTCGACCTAGAGGTTTTGAACATGGGTCCTCCATGTCCCAGTTCAATGCTCTATCCACTGTGCCACCACCTGGTCAAGCTGTGTTTTTATTATCTTACAAAAAATCATGTGTAGTAAAATATGGAAGTATCATTTAGATACTTTACCAACATAAGAATCTTTGTGATTTTTTTGCCATTACATTCCATTTTTAGCTGTGTAATATTAGCACTCAAGTCATCACCATAAGAAAAAATACATGAGCATTAGTTCTGTCCATGAACTAATGGGTAGGGTAGAGGAAGGTAACTATTACTGGAGAGAGTTTGGGGTTGCCTGCCTGATTCAAATCCTGACTTCTCCACTCAGTATATTACCTGCTTGACACTGGGAAATTTATTTTGCCTCTGTGTGCCTCAGTTACCTCATCTGAAAAATAGGGATGATAGTAGTGACTACCTCTTAGGGTTGTTATAATAATTTAACAAGTTAATGACTATAAAATGCTTTGAACAGTACTTATCCTATAATACACACTCAGTAAATGATAGGTATAATTATTAGCTATTATGGAGAATGACATCAGAGCCAAATATTGCTATGAGTTTTCTGGTGGTGCCCGGTTCCTAACAAGACAGGCAAGAAAATGAGAGAGTAAGAAAATAGCACATACATAATTTTTAAAACACTGTAATCTGCCATTCTCTTACCATTATTAAACTTAAAATTTTTTAAACTAGGGTTCCTTATTTACTTTATAACTCTAGTGCTTAATAATAGAGACTGACACACAGCTGGAACTCAGTATATAACAGGTGTGTGTGAGAGAGACAGAGAAATAAAGAGACAGAGAGGCAGAGACACCACTGAAAAAAATGATTAATCCAGAATATCCATTTTACCTGGCTTATGGGAAAAAGATACATTTGTAGTATTTATATAGAATCAATTTCTACTAAACTTGCATGATGGTTTTAGACTTATTGCCTATGTCTTCAGTATCTAAGTATTAAGGATTTGACCTCCTCAAATACAGTTTCCATTTTTCAAGAATATTTTTTCAGATTAACCTTGTTTTCAATTTTGAATACACTATATTTCCCTAGACTTATTCATTTTATGTATCCATGAAACTTTAAATACCAAATAATATAATAGCATAAATGATAAAGTGAGATGTTAGTAATACTATAGTGGTCTGGTTACACTCTACAATGCACGTTTCTTTAAACACCACATGCAGTCCAGTACACAGGACTAGACAGGTGTTAAGCAATGTAGACAGCATTGTACTTCAGAGGGATATAGTAAACTTGGACAAAGTCCAAAATAGTATAAAAAATGATGAAAGAACTGAGAAATAGCTCCTTTGGTAAAGGGTAGAAAAAATAAAAATGTTTAGCAATAAAGATAGAAATGTATGTATGTTTTAATAACAGTATATCTATGAGGGTTTTTTTCTTTAAGGTAAAAAATAGGTGTCATTGGTTCTCAGTTTCAAATAAGAAAAGAATAAAAAGGAGTAAGATACTATTAAAACATACAGGATCAGAATTAAATAGACCATATTTATCCTGGAGGTCATATTATCTAGTTAAAAGAACATTAATTCAAACACCAGAAAGACTTGTAAGAGAATACATCAAACCAAAGACTTTAAAAACTTTGGGTTGTGTAAAATGGATAGGTAGAGAAAGTTTATGTAGCAGATATACTAATGCTTCATTATTTCTCCATGTTTAAAACAATTGCCAAGAACAACTATAGATGCTTTTCAATCAAAACACACTTTAAAGTCTAGAATCCTTTAGATTCGATTCTATGAATGAAAGAGAAATAAACTGAGAAAAGAAATATTTTTTGATGAAAACTCTAATGAGTTTGTTTAAAGAGATATCATTAAACATATAATGATAAGTTTTGGTTATAAATTAAAAATAAAAATATTCTCTGGGGCTGGGGCTTCAAATATTTTTTTCTCACTTAGATATAGTTGGAATATAGCAAATAACTTATTGTAAAATGTAGCTACATTCATGCTTTTGTGCTTATTCTGAACTCATTTGTTGTTCATTTCTTAGTTTATATATTTCTAAGAAAGGTTTGGATATGGGTGGAGTGCAGAGTGCATTCCTAGCAGCTATGGCTGATGCAATGCTGTGAGAATACTCCAGCTCCCAAAAGCCTCCTGGGAATACTCAGGAAGGAAGCTTGCCCGCTATAAGAAAGTGACTTAGCGTCAACCATGCAGTTCCCTGAACTTTTCAGCCATTGGATCTGAAGGACATGCTGTAACACCCTATTGGCTGAACCCATGTATATAAGCTAGCTTACTTCCTGAATAAAGTGGATCTCCGTCACTGAACCTAGTCCCTGGAGTCGGATCTTTGCGTCTCCGTCGTCCTCACCCCCGGCAGGACTTGTCCACAACTGGTGCCAACGTTGGGCAGGGACCTAACTGGCATCCAAGGGATGGTTAAGTGACCCTCTGAAATGGGAAACCTTCTCCCTTACTCTGGAGCCTTGCAGGCTCAAGCCCTGCACGCCCTATTGCAGAAAAGGCGAGTTCAAGTTAGTGAAAAGGATCTTTGTACCTACTGGGAGATCCTCTTTGGTTTCAACCCTTGACTCCAGAGATCTGCCTCTTTGGGACCCCGATAACTGGGCCTGAGCATTCCAGAGTGTCCAGCCAAAGTACATGAAAGACAAGCCTTCCCTCTCGGCTTCATTCTTGCCCTGCTAGCGATACATGCCTGCCTGACCAGTGCTCCTCCTGGGGACCCTCCGCCAGTGCCAAAGATATTACAGGCTACCTCTCTCTCTGAGGAGCCCCTACCTCCCTATTTGCCCCCCTCCACTGAGAAGGAAAGTAGTTTAGCCTCCAAGTTTGACAAAATTGCACTGAGCACACAGAAATGAAACCAAAGGAATTGCAAACTGCACCATCAGCTCTGCCGCTGGAAAAAATGGAAGTTGTTACTTCCACATTCCCTGCCAGAGCTCAGTGCCCCACCCCAGCCTCTCAGACACCATTTTCTCCAACACATGTTCCTGCTGCAGACCCATGGGCCAGCCTATATGCCCCCATGTGTCTTTTTTCTTTCTTTCTGTCTGTCTGTCTTGTCTATTTTTCTGTATCTCTCGCTCTCTCTCTCTCACCTGCCCCTCTCTCTGAAATGACACTGGAAGGACCCAGCCATGGCACAATGGCGGGGATCACACCCTCTTCTAATGCAAGGGAGAGGTTATGCTTGTGTTTTTCAGCCAATTTAGATCCTAGGAACCTTCCAACCTGCTTGACAGGGTTTCTTGGGCACTCACTAAGTGGTTCAGTCTTCACCTGTCCAAAGCCACAGCCCTGGCCTTCTCCACACCAACTACACATGAGGGGAGAAGGTCCGCAGCGCTCCAGAAGAAGACCTCATGGCCGGCATGCGTGCCCCATCAACTGGGGAGATGTGGAGGCTTTGGCAGGGCAGGCCCAGAGAATTGCCCCTGATGGGCCCCCAGGCCCTGCTTATGTGTGCTATAATAACCGCTGACTCCCAGATGCAAGTGGCGGCAACCCGGGGCTCAAGCTCGGCAGCGTGAGCTGGTGTTTTCAATTCATCTTTGGAGGATGAGGAGAATTGGGCCAGAGTTGCGATTCACAGACTCCAGAAGGTAAACAGTGGCAGCTGTGGCGGGAGGATGAATGGAAGACAGGCTTGCATCGCCTAGTGGCTGCTGGAATGGCAGGGAGTGCCTGCTAAGCAGCTGATGGGTTCACTGACATTTTGGGACATAGGAGTGAGTGCCATCATGCTTTCCAGAGCAGAGATGGAAATGCTGACTGCCATTGCCATGTGCTCCTCTTTGGCACAGTGTAAGACCTGCCAGGATGGCAGAAATGAGGGGGGGGTGGCTGAGGACTGATATGCATGGACTGATTTCCTGGACTACAACCTGAGTGGGCACTGGCTCCTTTGTTGGATGGATTTACAGATTATGGACAATGTGAAATACCCTGATTGGGTATCAAAATGGAACTTTGTTTAACAACACCTAGAAGGTCTCTGTAACACAATGGGAAGAAATGACATCCCAACCCCTAGGAGGAATCCCTTGTTTAAGACCCCCTGTTCTATTTCCTAACTAGTCAAACATTACAGAAGCTTTCGTTATTGTTTAATCCAGCTAATCTATTAGCATATAGTGTAATAGGTATTATAGTTGTTTTAGTTCTACTAGGGTTTCATTGCATAATGCAGAGTATTCAGAATGCTGTCATTCATCAAGTCCAATTGGCCTTAATTAAAAGAGAAAGGGGAGTTGTGGGTGGAGCACAGAGCACATTTCTAGCAGCTGTGGCTGATGCAATGCTGTGAGAATACTCCAGCTCCCAGAAGCCTCCTGAGCATACCCAAGAAGGAAGCTCGCCCACTATAAAAAAGTGACTCAGTGCCAACCACGCAGCTCCCTGATCTTTTTAGCCATTGGCTATGAAGGACATGCTGTAACATCCTATTGACTGAACCAATGTATATAAGCTAGCTTACTTCCTGAATAAAGTGGATCTGTGTCACTGAACCTGGTCCCCAAAGTCGGGTCTTTGTGTCTTTGTCGTCCTCACCCCCGGCAGGACTTGTCCACATTTGGGCCTACACTATTAAGCAGAAATCAAAAAAGCTAAAATTTTGTATTGAGACTTTGTTGGTTCCACTAACTTACAGTAACATCTCAGGCTCCTTTAACCTTCCCATGTCTTGTTTCCACAGCTGTAAGTGGAGATAATAAAGCTGACCGATACAAACAGGTGTCAGGTGGATCAAACAAATCACTATTTTAAAAGTGCATTAAAAAAACAAAAACAAATAAGGAAAAAAAGAGTACATTTTAATACTATGATATAATATTTTGGTTTCTATTAGTCATAGCAACTGGTGAACTATATCCACATCCTCCTTATACACTGTTATTTAACACACAAGTTTACAAATCCATAAAATTTTGGTATGCAGAAAGATTGTGTGTAAATCAAAAGCTAAGCCCCCTTTGCAATTCTGAAACTCTTTTGTAAATTTATCTTATGATATTTAATATTCTTATGGTTTCAGTGAAGGTAAAATGTATTATAATAAGATCATGAAAGTGGAATGCAGAACATACTGATGAGTTTCTAATGACATATATTAATCTCTAGAAGTCTTGATGTTTCCACTTGCTGTGTATCCAGCATAAACCACACATGTTCATGTGGTCTCACAGATCTGGAAAAGACAGCAGAGTTGCTAAAGGCTGAGATTTGGGTCATGGGTGCAAACCTATAATGTATATTTGAAAGCCAAGCCCCAACAGAGTATACTTAGTTTGACTTTGAAGGTGACAAATTTCTAAAATAAGCAAGTTTCCAATTAATCCACCAAGCTATGTTCCTTTGCTCAGTTTTCTACCTTGGTCCTCTATTCTGTCACAATAAATATGTTTTCAGTAAGAAATAAGATGGTTTGTAATTATATTGTACGAGATGACTAGCAGAGTTTGTATACATTTAAATAAACATAAGTATACTTAGCATTTACTAATTATTCAAAATATTTTAAAGTGTTTTCAAAAATTGCTAATCTCACAAGGTTGAAAATTTCTGAGTGGGAACAATGTTTTCAATCTCTTGTTTCTCTGATATTGACAATAATGTTGTTAAAAGTAGTTGTATTAGTATTTTGGGCCATGTCAGTCATTTTATTTCTTCATTTTGAATCTTTTCATGTCTCTTTGATGGGCAATTTAAAATAACTGTTAGATTAAAACAATTAAAACTTTCTTCAAGAAATCAATATCAGCCTTGTCTGGATAGCTCTGTTGGTTAGACTATTATCCTGATATGCAAAGGCTGCAGGTTCAATCACCAGTCAGAGCACATACAGGGACAGATTCATGTTTCTCATTCACACTCTGTCTCTCCTTCCTTCACCCTCTAACATCAATAAATAATTTTTAAAAAAATAATCCATATCAAAATGTATTTTATTTTTTTTATTTTTATAATTTTATTTTTTTTAATGGGGCGACATCAATAAATCAGTATACATATATTCAAAGATAACAAGTCCAGGTTATCTTGTCGTTCAATTATGTTGCATACCCATCACCCAAACTCAGATTGTCCTCTGTCACCTTCTATCTAGTTTTCTTAGTGCCCCCTTCCTTCCCCCCTGTAACCACCACACTCTCATCAATGTCTCTTAGTTTCACTTTTATGTCCCACCTACGTATGGAATAATTCAGTTCCTGGTTTTTTCTGATTTACTTATTTCGCTTCGTATCATGTTATCAAGATCCCACCATTTTGCTGTAAATGATCTGATGTCATAATTTCTTATGGCTGAGTAGTATTCCATAGTGTATATGTGCCATATCTTCTTTATCCAGTCATCTATTGATGGGCTTTTTGGTTGTTTTCATGTCCTGGCCACTGTGAACAATGCTGCAATAAACATGGGGCTGCATGTGTCTTTATGTATCAATGTTTTTGAGTTTTGGGGGTATATACCCAGTAGAGGGATTGCTGGGTCATAAGGTAGTTCTATTTTCAGTTTTTTAAGGAACCACCATACTTTCTTCCATAATGGTTGTACTACTTTACATTCCCACCAACAGTGTATGAGGGTTCCTTTTTCTCCACAGCCTCTCCAACATTTGCTATTACCTGTCTTGCTAATAATAGCTAATCTAACAGGGGTGAGGTGGTATCTCATTGCAGTTTTGATTTGCATTTCTCTAATAGCTAAAGAAGATGAGCATCTTTTCATATATCTGTTGGCCATTTCTATTTCTTCCTGGGATAAGTGTCTGTTCATGTCCTCTTCCCATTTTTTATTGGATTGTTTGTTTGTTGTTGAGTTTTATGAGTTCTTTGTATATTTTGGATATTAGGCCCTTATCTGAGCTGTTGTTTGAAAATATCATTTCCCATTTAGTTGGCTTTCTGTTTATTTTGTTATCAGTTTCTCTTGCTGAGCAAAAACTTCTTAGTCTGATGTAGTCCCATTCATTAACTTTTGCCTTCACTTCTCTTGCCATTGGAGTCAAATTCATAAAATGCTCTTTAAAACCCAGGTCCATGAGTTGAGAATCTATGTCTTCTCCTATGTACTTAATTGTTTCAGGTCTTACGTTTAGATCTTTGATCCATTTTGAGTTAACTATAGTAGAGGGGGACAAACTGTAGTCCAGTTTCATTCTTTTGCATGTGGCTTTCCAGCTTTCCCAGCACAATTTATTGAAGAGGCTTTCTTTTCTCCATTGTGTGTTGTTGGCCCCTTTATCAAAAATTATTTGACTATATATATGTGGTTTTATTTCTGGACTTTCTATTCTGTTCCATTGGTCTGAGTGTCTATTTTTGGGCCAATACCATGCTGTTTTGATTGTCGTGGCCCTAAAATAGAGTTTGAAGTCAGGTATTGTAATGCCCCAAACTTCATTCTTTTTTTTAGGATTGTCTAGGATATTCGGGGTTTTTTATAGTTACATATAAATCTGATGATTTTTTGTTCTATTTCCTTAAAAAAAAGTCATTGGAAGTTTCATGGGAATTGCATTAAATTTGTATATTGCTTTGGGTAATATAGCCATATTGATTATATTTATTCTTCCTAACCAAGAACAAGGTATATTCTTCCATTTCATAATATCTTTTTCGATTTCCCTTAACAATGGTTTATAGTTTTCATTATATAAGTCCTTTACATTCTTTGTTATGTTTATTCCTAAGTATTTTATTTTTTTGTTGTTGCAATCGTGAAGGGGATTATTCTTTTGAATTCATTCTTAATTGTTTCATTGTTGGCAAATAGAAAGGCTATTGACTTCTGTATGTTAATTTTGTATCCTGCGACCTTACTGTATTGGCTTATTGTTTCTAGTAGTCTTTTTGTGGATTCTTTGGGGTTTTCGATGTATAGGATTATATCATCTGCAAAAAGTGATACCTTTACTTCTTCTTTTCTGATATGGATGCCTTTTATTCCTTTCTCTTGTCTGATTGCTCTGGCTAGAACCTCTAGTACCACATTAAATAAGAGTAGAGAGAGTGGACAACCCTGTCTTGTTCCTGATTTAAGGGGGAAAGCCTTCAGTTGTGTGCCATTTAATATGATGTTAGCTGATGGTTTATCATATATGGCCTTTATCATGTTGAGATATTTTCCTTCTCTACCCATTTTGTTGAGAGTCTTAAACATAAAATTGTGTTGTATTTTATCAAAAGTCTTTTCTACATCTATTGATAAGATCATGTGGTTCTTGTTCTTTGTTTTGTTGATATGGTGTATTACGTTAACTGTTTTATGTATGTTGAACCATCCTTGAGTTTCTGGGATGAATCCCACTTGATCATGATGTATTATTTCTTTAATATGTTGTTGTATTTGATTTGCTACTATTTTGTTTAGTATTTTAGCATCTGTATTCATTAGAGATATTGGTCTGTAGTTTTCTTTTTTTGTGCCATCTTTGCCTGGTTTTGGTATGAGCATTATATTGGCCTCATAAAATGTGTTTGGAAGTATTGCTTCTTCAATTTTTTGGAAGACTTTGAGTAGAATAGGAACAAAGTCTTCTTTGAATGTTTGATAAAATTAGCTGGTATAGCCGTCAGGGCCTGGACTTTTATTTTTGGGGAGATTTTTAATGTTTTTTTTCTATTTCTTCTCTACTAATAGGTCTCCTTAGGCTTTCTGCTTCTTCTTGACTCAGTCTAGGAAGGTTGTATTGTTCTAGGAATTTATCCATTTCTTCTAGGTTGTTGAATTTAGTGGCATAAAGTTTTTCATAGTATTCTACAATAATTCTTTGTATATCTACGGTGTCCATGGTGATTTCTCCTCTTTCATTTTGGATTTTGTTTATATAAGTTCTTTATCTTTTTTCCTTGGTAAGTCTTACCAAGGGTTTGTCAATTTTGTTGATCTTTTCAAAAAACCAGCTTCTTGTTCTACTAATTTTTCTATAGTTTTTCTGTTCTCTATTTCATTTATTTCTGCTCTGATTTTTATTATCTCCTTTCTTCGTCTGGTTTTGGGTTGTCTTTGTTCTTCTTTTTCTAGTTCCTTAAGGTGGGAAGTTAAGTGGTTCACTTGGGCTCTCTCCTGTTTGTTCATATAGGCCTGAAGTGATATGAACTTCCCTTTTATCACTGCTTTTGCTGCATCCCATAGATTCTGATATGTCATATTGTCATTTTCATTACTCTGTATATATCTTTTGATCTCTGCGCTTATTTCTTTTTTGACCCATTCATTTTTTAAAAGTATGTTGTTTAGTTTCCACATTTTTGTGGGATTTTTTTTTTCTTTTTTGCAGTTGAATTCTAGTTTCAAGGCTTTATGATCAGAAAATATGCTTGGTACAGCTTCGATTTTTCTGAATTTGCTAATGTTTTTGTGGCCCAACATATGGTCAATTGTTAAGAATGATCCATGTACACTGGAGAAAAATGTATACTCAGTCACTTTGGGATGAAATGTCCTGTAGATGTTCATCATATCCAGGTGCTCTAGTGTTTTGTTTAAGGCCACTATGTCTTTGTTGATTCTCTGTTTGGATGACCGATCTAGAGCCGTCAGCGGTGTATTGAGTTCTCCAAGTATGATTGTATTTTTGTCAGTTTTTGTTTTAAGGTCAATAAATAGCTGTCTTATATATTTTGGTGCTCCTTGGTTTGGTGCATATATATTAAGAATTGTTATGTCTTCTTGATTCAGTGTCCTCTTAGCCATTATGAAATGGCCATTTTTATCTCTGAGTACTTTTGCTGTCTTGTAGTCTGCATTATCCGATATGAGTATTGCTACACCTGCTTTATTTTGGATGTTATTTGCTTGGAGTATTGTTTTCCAGCCTTTCACTTTGAATTTGTTTTTATCCTTGTTACTTAGGTGAGTTTCCTGTAGGCAGCATACAGTTGGATTTTCTTTTTTAATCCATTCTGCTGCTCTGTGCCTTTTTATTGATGAGTTTAATCCATTTACATTTAGTGTATTGACACTTGTGAGTTCCGTATTGCCATTTTTTATCTTGCTTTCTGTTAGTTTTGTGTCTTGTTTGATCTTTCTCTTTCATTTTTCTATCTTTTTTTTATTTGGTTGTATTCCATACACCTTTCCTCTGTTGCTATCTTTTTTATTTCATGTGCTTCTGTGGTGGTTTTTTCAATGGTGGTTACCTTTGAGAAATGAAAAGGGACCCTACCGTGTTTATTGTAGCGAACTATTTTGTGAGTACTTTGGCACTCCATCGTCCTTTGCTACTGTTAATCTCCATCTTCTCCCCCTCTTTCTTTTTGTTGTTGTCACAGTTGAAATTTGGTTTTATTGTGTTCTTCTTGAAGCTTTTACTTGTGGCTCGGTTTTTTTTTTTTGTTCTTTGTATCTGATTGGAGAACCCCCTTTAGTAATTCCTGGAGTGGGGGTTTTCTGATGATAAATTCCCTCAGCTTTTCTGTATCTGTGAATGTTTTTATTTCTCCTTCATATTTGAAGGATAGCTTTGATGGGTATAGTATTCGTGGCTGAAAGTTCCTCTCTTTCAGGACTTTAAATATTGGGATCCACTCTCTTCTAGCTTGTAGAGTTTCTGCTGAGAAATCTGATGATAATCTAATGGGCCTTCCTTTATATGTTGTATTTTTCTTTTCCCTGGCTGCCTTGAGAATTTTTTCTTTGCTGTTGGTTTGTGTCAATTTTATTATGATATGCCTTGGAGTAGGTTTGTTGGGGTTAAGAAAACTCGGAATTCTGTTTGCTTCTTGAACTTGAGGCTTTAGTTCTTTCCACAGGCTTGGGAAGTTTTCATCTATTATTTGTTTGTGTATGTTCTCCTTTCCATTTTCTCTCTCTTCTCCCTCTGATATACCTATTATTCTTATGTGTTTTTTTTTTTTTTGATGAAGTCAGATAATTCTTGTAGGGCTATCTCATTTTTTTAAATTTTCTTCTTCTCTCTGTTGTGCCTCAAGTTGCTTGTCTTCTATTTCACTAATCCTCTCTTCTATCTGACCTGTTCTATTAGCTAAGCTTGTTACTTCATTTTTCAGCTCTTGAATTGAGTTTTTCATCTCTGTTTGATTTGTTTTTATAGTTTCAATTTTCTTGGATATATATTCTTTGTGTTCATTGAGTTGTTTTCTGAGCTCCCTAAATTGCTTTTCTGTGTTTTCTTGTATATCTCAGAGGATTTTTAGGATTTCTATTTTAAATTTTCTGTCGTTTAACTCCAAAGTTTCCAATATATTAAATTTTTTCTCCATAGATTTTTTCTCATCTGGCTGTGTTACCTCTCTTTCTTTTGTATCCATGATATTCGATTTTTCTTTTCCTTAATGGCATCTGAGGATGGTTTTGTTGATAGTATTAATGAGATTTATTAAAGAATAATAAGTTACAAAAATAAAAAATCGAAAAGAGTTGTTTTTTAAAAAAAAATAATAATGAAATAAAGAAAAATAAAATAAAATAAAAATTTTTAAAAAAGAAAATTATTCCCCCCCTCCTTTTTTCCTCTTCTCTCCTCTCTCCTCTTTCTTGAGAAAATCTTGTGGTGAACTGTGAATTATAACAAACAATGCCTGTAATGGAGGACCTGAATTGGGGAAAAGTAATAAAGGGCAAAAATAAAAATAAAATAAATAATGGGGTATGGATCCACAAAAAGCAAATAAGGAAAAAATTTGGGGTCAAGAATAAAATGATTTGCTTTTAGGTATTGGATGACTAAGAGTTATGATGAGAGGAATAAGAGGGAAACAGAAAAATGGGGGGACAAATTAAAAAATTACTATTGTATTTAGTGGAACAAGAACTAGATAAAATGGAGAGCCAGGGATGGGAGCACTGCTAGTGACTTAAAAAGGTGAAGTAAAAACCCCCCAAAATGCCACAAACATAAGTTTGAGTCCCAGATAAGATAATTTGTTTGTTATTGAGGTTTGAATGAGAGGAGATGTAAAGGAGAAAGGAAGAAACTAATATAGAGAGAGAAAAGAAAGAGAGAAAGAGAAAAAAAGAGGGAACCACTAAAAGAAGAAAAAAGAAAACAGAGGAGAGATAGAGAGAGAGTTAAGGGATTTGGAGTGCAACCCTCATAGAGAGAAAGGAGGAGGAAAGAAAAGATAACGGGAGATGTAACACTTATGGGTAGTGTAATTCAAGGAGAGGAGAGAGTAAGACCAGCAGAGAGTTAATCGGCCAAATTGGAGGAGGAAAGAAAAAATATCAAGAATGAAGATAAGAGAAACAAACGAACAAATATAATAAAATGGGATAGGTTATAAAGTCTGCAGATTATTCTTGATTTTGAGAGGTTATCTTCTTGCTTTTTCTTTTCTCTCCCTCTTCCTGGTCAGTGACTCTGTACCCCGGGTTCTGCCCCTTTGGCACGCTCAGGTAGAGGTTTGTAGTTGATAAGTCTCTATGGCGATGTCATGTATTGTGCTTTAGTCTCATTGGCAGTCAAGGCTCATTAGCATTTATAGGCTCTGACAGCGAGAGAGTCCGTGTTCCTGGAGCCTTTCTCCTAGTCTTTCCTTCCTCAATTAGTAGCCTGATAATCCAACTATGGGGTTGCTGCTGCCTCTGCCTGGATAGTAAGAGACTCAAAGACCTGGCAACTCCCCACTCTATTTCCACTCAGCACAGGGCTCTGGGTAAGGCTCAGTCAGTCAGAGCTGCTAGCATAATATGCAGGGTTTCCGCCCACTCAAAAACCTCTGGCTCTGCCACTGTCCAGTAGAGCCAGGCAGGCGCCCACTTCCAGGGCACTTGGAGTTAACTTTCGCTCACTATCTGCGCACGCAGACCAGGATATTCAGCCGGCAGTCTCACGCTGTGAGTGAAACCCCCAGCCGCATGGAAAAGTTCCAGCGTTGGAATTCGTTCTCGCTCCGTCCCTGTGCGTGGCTTTTGCAAGGCGCTGGGGCGGCCCAAGATTCCGCTTTGGCCCACACAAAGGCCCCTGACTCTGCCCCTCTGTGCAATTACACGGGCGCGCACTGCTGAGGCACTCGGAGGAATCTCTTGCTATCTGCGCGCTCAGACCAGGATATCTGACCAGCCGCCTTTCCCTCTGAGTGAAACCCCCACCAGCACGGAAAATTTCCACCATGGAATTAGTTCTCACTCCCTCCCATGTGCGGCTTTCCTAAGGTACTGGGGCTGCCCAGATATTCTGCTTTCAGCCCACTGAAAGGCCTCTGACTCTGCCTCTCTGTGGGGTAACACGGGCACCCACTCCCGGGGCTTTGGAAGAAATCTCTTGCCCACTATCTGCTTGCGCCGACCAGGAGATCAGGTAAAATGGCTGCCCCGCTTGTCTTTCTTTGTCTGGGTTTGGCGCGAGTTTTAGCTTGTATTGCCCGGGTTGCCACAGGAACAGTTTTTCCTCGGCTTGGATCTTCGTGCCATAGCCTGGTTTGGCCGTTTGTGCCGCGGCCTGGATCTATTTACCCCCTTTGCCCGCCTCAGTTTCTATATTCACAGATCCCAGAGAAAGCCGCCCTGTTTAGGCTAGTGAAGAAGATGGAGCATTTCTTACTCCCTAATTTTTTGGGGGTTTGGTTATATATTTAGCCAATTTTTTGCTCGACCATACCTTCGGGTGTATTGCAAAACATCTGGAGGCTCCAAGGATAGGTTTTTCTGTTTCTGGTTGAAGATCTTGTTGAGTTTTGGGGGAGATTTATCGGTATTGCTTCCTACTCTGCCATTACTCTGATGTCATTTCAAAATGTATTTTAAATAAATATAACCTTGCTCTGAATATAAAAATTACAATATCAACCTCAAGGTTTAAAAACTTTAAATACAATATTAAACTAAACTTGATTCCTCCAGAGTCACTAGAATGGTACATATAACACAATCTTTTATATCAACAACCTTTGAATAGAAAACTTAGAAGCAAAGCATCTTATAACATTTTAAATGACTTCATAAATACTAAAAAAAACCCTATTTTTCCAAAAACAAAATTGTTCAACTCATTTATGAATTTCTTTTAAATTTTATAACATTATTGATTTTGTTATCTTAAATATTAAACATATTTTCTTTTTAGTATCAATGTATGGAAGTATTTCTAAATGTATTCACATCACATTTACACTATAACAAGTATTTGTTAAAGCAGGAAATGTTGGAACAAAATATATAGAACACTGTGTACAAGCTAATAATTTTATTTTATTTTATATTTTCAGTGTCATTGAGATATAACTGACACACAGCCCTGAATATGTTTGAGGTGTACCTCATATTGACTTAATGTATATACATGTATACTGAGAAATGTTAATTAAAATTCATCTTCTGATTTAAAAATTTTTTCCTTGTGATGAGAATCAACTCTCTTAGCAATATTTAACATACCATACAGCAATGTTAACTAAGCTTATCATTTTAGATATAAAGAGCTTTGAGGCGACTAACTTAAAAGTATATAATCCAGCTATCCATTTTTCTCATTCAAGTTTATTCCATTACCCCTATATGTTTAGTTATGCTCCCTTATTTTCAAGGTCAACTATATGATTTCCTGATGGAGGTTCAAAGTTTTGTTGTCATCTTCCAGAAGGAAGAAGAATTTTTTTCTCCTTAACTATTCCCGTTACTGGTATATAAATCCATGACCATGACATCACTTATATACATGTGATTTAGTGTAAACCCAAAATTGCCTTAACAATAAAAATTCAAATAAAGTCAGACTGTCCTCTGTCACCTTCCATCCAGACCTCTCTGTGCCCCTCAAATGCAGCAGGATTGAATGACAGGATAACCTGGACATGTTTTCTTTGAATAGATGTACCCTGATTTATTGATGTCACCTCATTAAAATTAATAAAATTTATTTATAAAAAAATTCAAATAAAAACATAGGCAATACCAATAAAACTTTTTTCTCACTATACTTGTGTTAGAACACAGTAAAAGTTATAAAGTGACATCAGGAAAGTTACAGAAAATTTTTTGACTTATAATTAGTGAACAATTTTATTCTACCATATAACTTTGTTTTTAACATGAAATTATGTCTCAAAATGTACTAACTCATGTTTCACAAATGTGATATAATTTAAAGTGTTACTGATACAAGGAGATTTCCCATAAATTATGTGATTCATACATAAATATATAATTTAATCACTTAGAAAATGAAATTATGTTAAAATGTATGTTAGGAATGCTTCTCTGAGTATTAAAACTAAAAATTAATTTTAATTGTTTTTATGTTTATTGCTTGTTAGAATAGCTTTTAGTACTTAACTCTCTGCTGACTGTTGCATGTCGTTGGGGGCATGACACATTGCAAATCAGCTCTGTTGTTGTCCAGTTCTGTGCCAGGAGACAAGTTCTTACCATCTTTGCGACTGGATTTTAATAGCTGAGTTTTAGAAACCTCATAGAGAATGTATATGAAATGTAATATATTCAATGAATGTAATTAATAACATTGTATCAATGTTTCAAATATTAAATAAATAAGCATTTAAAAAATAGCAACCTCATTATTTTTAGTAATACCAACCACATGAACAATACCCATTAACTGATAGTATCATTAATAATAAGAAAATATATCATTAAAGTATAAGAAAAAATTATTCTCTACTCATGAATTTACATAATAAAATGATTATTCAAAGTTTGAAATACTTTGTAATTCTCTACAAGCAAACTAATTATTAGCAGACAATATTGATTTACTGTTGTACAAACCATTAGACACAACTGAAAAAAAACCTAGAAAAACTGAATTCGTCTTCCAAATGATTTGGTTGTACTGTAAGTGTGCATTGACCCTTTTCAAAAACTAGACTATGATCATATTAATATATAACACTTATATTTTCAAATTTATCATTATTTTAAAAATACACATCTGAACTTATTTTAGATTAGTGTAGCATATATAACTTATAATATATAAAACATGTAAAATATTGTTCCCTTATAAACTTTTAAGTTTCTCTATTACTTTCAAGTATTAGTGTTCTCGAGCTCAAATATTCTTTTTTTTTATTATGTAATTTTTTTTATAAATTTTTATTTATGTTAATGGGATGACATTAATAATTCAGGATACATATATTCAAAGAAAACATGTCTAGGTTATCTGGTCATTAAATTATGTTGCATACCCCTCGCCCACAGTCAGATTGTCCTCTGTCACACTCTATCTAGTTTTCTCTGTGCCCCTCCCCCTCCCCCTAACTCTCTCCCTCCCTCCCTCCTGCGTACTCCCTCCCCCTACCCCTGGTAACCACCACACTCTTGTCCATGTCTCTTAGTCTAGTTTTTATGTTCCACCAATGTATGGAATCATGTAGTTCTTGTTTTTTTCTGATTTACTTATTTCACTCCGTATAATGTTATCAAGATCCCACCATTTTGCTGTAAATGATCTGATGTCATCATTTCTTATGGCTGAGTAGTATTCCATAGTGTATATGTGCAACATCTTCTTTATCCAGTCTTCTATTGAAGGGCTTTTTGGTTGTTTCCATGTCTTGGCCACTGTGAACAGTGCTGCAATGAACACGGGGCTACATGTGTCTTTACGTATCAATGTTTCTGAGGTTTTGGGGTATATACCCAATAGAGGGATTGCTGGGTCATAAGGTAGTTCTATTTGCAGTTTTTTGAGGAACCACCATACTTTCCTCCATAATGGTTGTACTACTTTACAGTCCCACCAACAGTGGATGAGAGTTCCCTTTTCTCCGCAACCTCTCCAACATTTGTTATTACCCATCTTGTTGATAATAGCTAATCTAACAGGGGTGAGGTGGTATCTCATTGTAGTTTTGATTTGCATTTTTCTAATAACTAAAGAAGATGAGCATCTTTTCATATATCTGTTGGCCATTTGTATTTCTTCCTGTGAGAAGTGTCTGTTCATGTCCTCTTCACATTTTTTTATTGGATTGTTTATTTGTTTGTTGTTGAGTTTTATGAGTTCTTTGTAAATTTTGGATATTAGGCCCATTTCTGAGCTGTTGTTTGAAAATATCAGTTTCCATTTAGTTGGCTGTCTGTTGATTTTGATATCAGTTTCTCTTGCTGAGCAAAAACTTTTTATTCTGATATAGTCCCATTCATTTATCTTTGCCTTCACTTCTCTTGCCATTGGAGTGAAGTTCATAAAATGTTCTTTAAAACCCAGGTCCATGAGTTTAGTACCTATGTCTTCTTATATGTACTTTATTGTTTCATATCTTATATTTAGGTATTTTTTTTTATAAATTTTTATTAATGTTAATGGGATGACATTAATAATTCAGGGTACATATATTCAAAGAAAACATGTCTAGGTTATCTGGTCATTAAATTATGTTGCATACCCCTTGCCCAGAGTCAGATTGTCCTCTGTCACCCTCTATCTAGTTTTCTCTGTGCCCCTCCCCCCCCCAACTCTCTCCCTCCCTCCCTCCTGTGTCCTCCCTCCCCCTCCCCCTGGTAACCACCACACTCTTGTCCATGTCTCTTAGTCTAGTTTTTATGTTCCACCAATGTATGGAATCATGTAGTTCTTGTTTTTTTCTGATTTACTTATTTCACTTCGTATAATGTTATCAAGATCCCACCATTTTGCTATAATGATCTAATGTCATCATTTCTTATGGCTGAGTAGTATTCCATAGTGTATATGTGCCACATCTTCTTTATCCAATCTTCTATTGAAGGGCTTTTTGGTTGTTTCCATGTCTTGGCCATTGTGAACAGTGCTGCTATGAACATGGGGCTACATGTGTCTTTACGTATCAATGATTCTGAGGTTTTGGGGTATATATCCAGTAGAGCGATTGCTGGGTCATAAGATAGTTCTATTTGCAGATTTTTGAGGAACCACCATACTTTCCTCCATAGTGGTTGTACTACTTTACAGTCCCACCAACAGTGAATGAGGGTTCCTTTTTCTCCACAGCCTCTCCAACATTTGTTATTACCCGTCTTGTTGATAATAGCTAATCTAACAGGTGTGAGGTGGTATCTCATTGTAGTTTTGATTTGCATTTCTCTAATAACTAATGAAGCTCAGCATCTTTTCATATATCTGTTGGCCATTTGTATTTCTTCCTGGGAGAAGTGTCTGTTCATGTCCTCTTCCCATTTTTTTATTGGATTGTTTGTTTGTTTGTTGTTGAGTTTTTTGAGTTCTTTGTAAATTTTGGATATTAGGCCCTTATCTGAGCTGTCGTTTGAAAATATCAGTTCCCATTTAGTTGGCTGTCTGTTTATTTTGATATCAGTTTCTCTTGCTGAGCAAAAACTTTTTATTCTGATGTAGTCCCATTCATTTATCTTTGCCTTCACTTCTCTTGCCATTGGAGTGAAGTTCATAAAATGTTCTTTAAAACCCAGATCCATGAGTTTAGTACCTATGTCTTTTTCTATGTACTTTACTGTTTCAGATCTTATATTTAGGTCTTTGATCCATTTTGAATTAATTTTAGTACACGGGGACAGGCTGTAGTCGAGTTTCATTCTTTTGCATGTGGCTTTCCAGTTTTCCCAACACCATTTGTTGAAGAGGCTTTCTTTTCTCCATTTTGTGTTGTTGGCCCCTTTATCAAAGATTATTTGACCATATATATGTGGTTTTATTTCTGGGCTTTCTCTTCTGTTCCATTGGTCTGAGTGTCTATTTTTCTGCCAATACCATGCAGTTTTGATTATTGTGGCCCTATAATAGAGTTTGAAGTCAGGTATTGTAATGCCCCCAGCTTCATTCTTTTTCCTTAGGATTGCTTCGGCTATTCGGGGTTTTTTATAGTTCCATATAAATCTTATGATTTTTTGTTCCATTTCTTTAAAAAATGTCATAGGAATTTTGATGGGAATTGCATTAAATTTATATATTACTTTGGGTAATATGGCCATTTTGATTATATTTATTCTTCCTATCCAAGTACAAGGAATATTTTTCCATCTCATTGTGTCTTTTTCTATTTCTCTTAGCAATGCCTTGTAGTTTTTGTTATATAGGTCCTTTACATTCTTTGTTATGTTTATTCCTAGGTATTTTTTGTTGTTGTTGCAATCGTGAAGGGGATTATTTTTTTGAGTTTGTTTTTTAATATTTCATTGTTGGCATATAGAAAGACTATGGACTTTTGTATATTAATTTTGTATCCTGCTACCTTACTGTATTGGTTTATTGCTTCTAGTAATCTTTTTGTGGAGTACTTTGGGTTTTCGATGTATAGGATCATATCATCAGCAAAAAGTGATACCTTTACTTCTTCTTTTCCGATATGGATGCCTTTTATTTCTTTGTCTTGTCTGATTGCTCTGGCCAGAACTTCTAGCACCACATTAAATAAGAGTGGAGAGAGTGGACAACCCTGTCTTATTCCTGATTTAAGGTGGAAAGTCCTAAGTTTTACGCCATTTAATATGATGTTGGCTGAAGGTTTATCATATATGGCCTTTATCATGTTGAGATATTTTCCTTCTATACCCATTTTGTTGAGAGTCTTAAGCATAAAATTGTGTTGTATTTTATTGAAATCCTTTTCTGTGTTTATTGATAAGAAAATGTGGTTTTTGTTCTTTGTTTTGTTGATATGGTGTATTACGTTAACCGTTTTACATATGTTGAACCATCCTTGAGATTCTGGGATGAATCCCACTTGATCATGATGTATTATTTTTTTAATATGTTGTTGTATTCAGTTTGCCAGTATTTTGTTTAGTGTTTTAGCATCTGTATTCATTAGAGATATTGGTCTGTGGTTTTCTTTCTTTGTGCCATCCTTGCAGGTTTTGGTATGAGGGCTATGTTGGCCTCATAAAATGTGTTTGGAAGTATTGCTTCTTCTTCAATTTTTTGGAAGACATTGAGTAGAATAGGAACCAAGTCTTCTTTGAATGTTTGATTGAATTCACTAGTATGACCGTCTGGGCCTGAAGTTTAATTTTTGGAGAGGTTTTTAATAGTTTTTTTCTATTTTCTCCCTGCTAATTGGTCTGCTTAGGCTTTCTGCTTCTTCATGACTCAGTCTAGGAAGGTTGTATTGTTCTAGGAATTTATCCATTTCCTCTAGATTGTTGTATTTGGTGGCATATAGTTTTTCATAGTATTCTACAATAATTCTTTGTATATCTATGATGTCTGTGGTGATCTCTCCTCTTTCATTTTAGATTTTGTTTATTTGAGTTCTGTGTCTTTTTTCCTTTGTGAGTCTTGCCAAAGGTTTGTCGATTTTGTTGATCTTTTCAAAGAACCAGCTCCTTGTTTTATTGATTTTTTCTATAGTTTTTTTGTTCTCTATTTCGTTTGTTTCTGCTCTGATTTGTATTATCTCTTTTCTTCGGCTGGTTTTGGGTTGTCTTTGTTCTTCTTTTTCGAGTTCCTTAAGGTGTGAAGTTAAGTGGTTTACTTCGGCTCTCTCTTGTTCGTTCATATAGGCCTGAAATGATATGAACTTTCCTCTTATTACTGCTTTTGCTGCATTCCAGAGATTCTGATATGTCGTATTTTCATTTTCATTTGTCTGTATATATCTTTTGATTTCTGCGCTTATTTCTTCTTTGACCCATTCATTTTTTAGAAGTATGTTGTTTAGTTTCCACAATTTTGTGGGTTTTCCCCCCTCTTTTTTACAGTTGAATTCTAGTTTCAAGGCTTTATGATCAGAGAATATGCTTGGTACAATTTCAATTTTTCTAAATTTGCTAATATTGTCTTTGTGGCCCAACATATGGTCAATTCTTGAGAATGTTCCATGTACACTTGAGAAAAATATTTACTCTGTCGCTTTGGGATGAAGTGTCCTGTAGATGTCTATCATATCCATGTGTTCTAGTATTTCATTTAAGGCCACTATATCTTTATTGATTCTCTGTTTGGATGACCGATGTAGAGCCATCAGCGGTGTATTGAGGTCTCCTAGTATGATTGTATTTTTGTCAGCTTTTGTTTTAAGATCAATAAGTAGCTGTCTTATATATTTTGGTCCTCCTTGATTTGGTGCAGATATATTAAGGATTGTTATGTCTTCTTGATTCAGTGTCCCCTTAATCATTATGAAATGACCATTTTTTCTCTGAGTACTTTTTCTGTCTTGTAGTCAGCATTATTAGATATGAGTATTCCTACCCCTGCTTTTTTTGGGGTGTTGTTTGCTTGGAGTATTGTTTTCCAGCCTTTCACTTTGAATTTGTTTTTATCCTTGTTGCTTAGATGAGTTTCTTTTAGGCAACATACAGTTGGATTTTCCTTTTTAATCCATTCTGCTACTCTGTGTCTTTTTATTGGTAATTTTTATCCATTTACATTTAGTGTAATTATTGACACTTGTGGGTTACCTATTGCCATTTTATAAATTGCTTTCTGTTAGTTTTGTATCTTGTTTGATTCTTCTCTTTTTTTTTTCTATTGTTTGTTTTTGTTTGTTTGTATTCCATACTTCTTTCTTCTGTTGCTACCTTTTTTAAGTGTTTTTGTGGTGGTTTTTTCAAGGGTGGTTACCATTAAGTAATGAAAAGGGTACCTACCATATTCATTGTAGTACCCTATCTTATGAGTATTTTTGCACTTCAGCGTCCTTTGCTACTGTTAATCTTTATCTTTTCTCCCCCTTTTTTTTTTTTGTTGTCACAGTTTAAGTTTGGTTTTATTGTGTTCTTGGTGGAGCTGTTACTTGTGGTTTTGTTTTCTTTTGTTCTTTGAATCTGGTTGGAAAACCTCCTTTAGTATTTCCTGGAGTGGGGGTTTCTGATGATAAATTCTCTCATCTTTTCTGTATTTGTGAATGTTTTTATATATCCTTCATACTTGAAAGATGGCTTTGATGGGTATAGTATTCATGGCTGAAAGTTCCTCTCTTTCAGGACTTTAAATACTGGGGTCCACTCTCTTCTAGCTTGTAGAGTTTCTGCTGAGAAATCTGATGATAATCTAATAGGCCTTCCTTATATGTTGTATTCTTCTTTTCCCTGGCTGCCTTGAGAATTTTTTCTTTGTCATTGGTTTGTGTCATCTTCATTATGATGTGCCTTGGAGTGGGTTTGTTGGGGTTAAGAAAAACCGGTGTTCTGTTTGCTTCTTGAATTTGAGGCTTTATTTCTTTCCACAGGCTTCGGAAGTTCTCGTCTATTATTTGTTTGAGTATATTCTCCATTCCATTTTCTTTCTCTTCTCCCTCTGATATACCTATTATTCTTATGTTATTCTTTCTGATGGAGTCAGACAATTCTTGTAGGGCTTTCTCATTTTTTATTATTTTTGAGTCTTTTTCTTCTTCTCTCTGTTGTGCCTCAATTTGCTTGTCTTCTATTTCACTAATCCTATCTTTTTTCTGGGCTGTTCTATTAGCTAAGCTTGTTACATTGTTTTTCAGCTCGTGAACTGAGTTTTTCATTTCTGTTTGATTTGTTTTTATAGTTTCAATTTCCTTGGTAATATATTCTTTGTGATCCTTGAGTTGTTTTCTTATCTCCTTTAATTGCCTTTCTGTGTTTTCTTGTATATCTCTGAGAATTTTTAAGATTTCTATTTTAAATTCTCTGTCATTTGGCTCCAAGGCTTCCAATATGTTAAATCTTTTCTCCATAGATTTTTCCACATCTATTTGTGTAACCTCTCTATCTTTTGTATCCATAATATTTGATTTCCTTTTTCTTATTGGCATTTGAAGGTGGTCTTGTTGATAGTGTTAATTAGAATTAATAAAGAATAAAACGGAAAAAAAAGGGAAAACACTCCACAAAAAAAATGTAATAATTTATTATTTCCCCCTTTTTTCTTTCTTCTTTTCCCCTCCTTTCACCTCCTTAGGGAAATATCATCATGACCTGTGAATTATATTATGCTAAATGGAACAAAAACTGCCTATAATAGAGAGCCTGATTTGGGGTGAAGAGTTCAAGGGGCAAAAAAGGGTGTAGGGACCTACTAAATGCAAAAAAAAAAAAAAAAAAGGAGAAAATCTTAGACAAGCATAAAATGATTTTTTTGTAAGTTATGGTCTTCTAAGAGATATAATGAGAGGGATAAGAGGGAAACAGAAAAAAAGGAGAGAAAAAAATAATAATTAAAGAAGAAAAAAAAATAAAAATAATAAATAAAAATCTGTTTTATTAAGTGGAGCGAAGACTAAATACAATGGAGACTTTGGGTTGGGAGGAATGCTAGTGAGTTAAAAAGCAATGTAAAAAGTACCCAAAATGCCACAAAAACAAACAAATAAAGGAAAACCAAAAACAAAAGCAGAAAAAAAAGAAAGAACAACAACAAAAAAAAAACTTGAGTCCCAAATTAAATAATTTGTTCATGATTGAGGATTGAATGGGAGGAAAAGTAAAAGGAGAAAAGAAGAAATGAATAGAAAGGAAAAAATAAGAAAAAGAGAGAAACGAAGGAAGAAAAAAAGGAAAGGAAACCCCCCCCAAAAAAAAAGGGGGAGAGAGAGTGAGAGTTAAAGGTTTTGGAGTATAACCCTAAAGGAGAATAAGGATGAAGAAAAGAAATAAAATATAACACTCATGGGTAGTGTAGTTCAAGAAAAGGGTCGCATAAGATGGACAGAGAATAAAAGGACTGAGGTGGAGGAAATAGAAATAATAATAAAGGCAATAAGATATAAGAAAGAAAGAACAACAACAAAGACTTAGTGGAACAAGTTATAAAGTCTGTGGATTTTTCTTGATTTTGAGAGGTTAACTTCTTCCTTTTTCTTTTCTCTCCCTCTTCCTGGTCGGTGACTCTGTACCCCAGGTTCTGCCCCTGTGTCACGCTTAGGTAGGGATTTGCAGTTGATGGGATTCTATGGCAATGTCATATAATTGGCTTTAGTCTCGCTGGTTGTCAAGGCTTGTTGGCGTTTGCAGAGTCCAACAATGAGAGAGTTTGCTTTCCTGGAGTCTCTCTCCTAGCCTCCCCTTCCTGAATTAGCAGCCTGGTTATCCAGCTATGAGGTTGCCACTGCTTCTGTTTGGGGAGTAAGAGGCTCAAAGTACTGGGAAATCCCCACTCTATCCTCACTCAGTGCAAAGCTCTGGGTAAGGCTCTGGCAGTGAGAGCCTCCAGCGTAATCAGGTGGGACTGGGAGTCAATTGTTGTCAAGGTGACTGTTCAGCGCCTACAATTCAGTTGAACCACTCAACCCAGGCTTTCCACACTTTGTAGCCTCTTTTGGCTGGGAAGAAGAGGCACTAGTTGCTGCTTGCTGTATAGATCTTAATATCTGCCAAGTCCCTCTTGTTAGGTATATCCCTGAATATGGAGGCTCTTTCAATCAGAAGTTGCCCCCGCCCCTTTAGCAAAAGGTACTGAAAAATATCACGCCTCTTGTCTTGGATTGCTGAACTGGGAGAGATCTTATCAATTAGAGCCCCGTGGGTGCGCAGATTTCATGGGTTAAGCTAATTTCAGTGATTGGATCTGCAGCTGTGCTCCAGAAAGTATTTCAGGCTGCCTGTGCGCCCCTCCCCCAATGCTTGATTGTTAGCTTGAATGGTTGGGTGAGGTGCCCCGCCCACAGAGAGAATCTCCCGACTAGGGAAGACAGCCTTGGCGCCCCTCCCGGACCGTGGCACGGGGCCCACGCGGTCTCTCAGGGCACACCGGTGGCTGGGGACTCTCACTCGCAGGACCGCTGGGGACGCTGGTGGTGTAAGGAAGCTCGCTCTGTGACCCTGTGACCGGGACCGCTGCACAGGGTGCGCGCGCGCGGTTTCTCAGGGCACGCCGGTGGCTGGGGACTCTCCGGACCACAGCAGGGGTGCATGCGCGTGGTTTCTCGGGGCACGCCAGTGGCTGGGGACTCTCCAGACCGCAGCACGGGGCGCACGCTTGGTTTCTCGGGGCACGCCGGCGGCCTCCAGCGCCCAGGCTGCTGCTCCCCGAGTGTGGGTGGGCAGTTGCACGCGTGGGTTGACTCACCACAGGCGTACTCCCTCCTCGGCAACAGTTCTTTTGCTTTCAGTGTGTGTGTGGAACTCTGGAATGCTCCGAGGATAAATTTTTCTGTTTCTAGTTGATAAATTTGTTGAGATTTTGGGGAGATGTGTCGGACGCACTGCTCACGGCTCCATTTCCATGACGTCAGTCCTCAAATATTCTTAAGGGATATAGAGTCACTGTCCATATAAGTTAAATTACTTCCTTGGATAACCTACTAAACTTTGAGGCTTTTTTTCTGAAAATCAAAAGAAAATATAAGTTAAACTGGTTTTACAGCCAGTTCAAGAAGCAAATCAAGCCTTGACTCAATCATCTATTTATCCATCCATGTTTGACTCATTCAAGAATAAAGATCAAGGCCTGACCTGTGGTGGTGCAGTGCATAAAGCGTCGACCTGGAAATGCTGAGGTCGCTGGTTCAAAACTCTGGGCTTGCCTGGTCAAGGCACATATGGGAGTTGATGCTTCCAGCTCCTCCCTCCTTCTCTCTCTGTCTCTCTCTCTCCCTCTCTCTAAAAATGAATAAATAAAATAAAATAAAAGAATAAAGATCAATAATGCACCTACCATATCAACTGTCAGAGAGTTGGCATGAGGAAACATTTGTTTGCCTTGCCCTTTATAAGACCACTGGGCATGCCTTATACTACATTCCAGCTTGAGTTAAGGAGCTTATAAGGGAGCAGACTTTTTAAAACTATCATATAATTAAAATACCATACATTTTATATAGAATCCCTTTACATACTTCATTTCAGCAAGCATTATTTTTATTTATTTATTCTTTTACAGAAACAGAGAGAAAGAGAGAAGGATAGATAGGGACAAACAGAAACAGAGAGAGATGAGAAGCATCAATCATCAGTTTTTTGTTGCAATACCTTAGTTGTTCATTGATTGCTTTCTCATATGTGCCTTGACCGCAGGCCTTCAGCAGACCGAGTAACCCTTTGCTCAAGCCAGCGACCTTGGGTCCAAGCTGGTGAGCTTTGCTCAAACCAGATGAGCCTGTGCTCAAGCTGGTGACCTCAGGGTCTCTAACCTGGGTCCTCCACATCCCAGTCCGACACTCTATACACTGTGCCACCGCCTGGTCAGGCTCAGTAATCATTATTAAGCAAAAATTATATAACATTTTAAAATGGGTGTTTAAATATAGCATTATTTCAGTGAAAATCTCTAGATTTAAAGTCCCATTTTAAAAATGTGAACCAGTAATTTGAAGCTTTGTTTCTTGTTACAGATCAGGAGAATTATTACAGTTTTGAATTTGTGAAATTCAATGATCCTGGTAAATTAATAGAACCTCTCAACCTACAAATGTGAGCCATACAATCTTCTCCCTTTGAATTTAGATGTTTGCCCAAGGTACTGACACTAAGAGCAGGCATCTGAAATTAGCAAAAGTTAAAGGAAGAAATGGATCCTGAATGTCTCAAGGACTCTTATTCCAGTTTTACCACTTGCTATAGTTTTTGAACAAATCAGTTTTTTTTTTAATATTTTACTTATTCATTCTAGAGAGAATGAGAGAGAGAAAAAGGTGAGGGGAGATCAGGATGCATCAATTTACATGTGCCTTGACAGGGTAATTGTAAGCCTGGGGTTTTGAATCAGTGACCTCAGCATTCCAGGTCAATGGTTTATCCACTGCACCACTACAGGTTAGGTATCATTTAACTTCTAAGAACTTCTACTCTCTTTTTAATAACAGTGATAATAATTATATCATTGATTATTGTGGTAATTAATTGAGATACATATAGTAAAGAATTTTGTCAACATTAAACTGCCAATAATTTATCCCTTAGTTAACCACTGAAAACTTCCCAGAATAATGTATATTTTGCATTTTATTTTTAGTATCTTTCACACTCTGTTCCCCTCCCTATTAGAAAAGAAAATGTTACTGAAGAACGATATGAAGAAGATATCATTTTAGCAAAGGCTTTTTCATATTTAAATTGTATGTGATTGATACTTCTGGACATAAATGGGCATACTGAGAGCACAGTCCATCTTCTTGAAGAAGTTTGTTAAGATCAGATGAGGCTGATGCATCCAGCTGCCCTGAAGTAGTTGTCAGTCATGGGTCCATGTCACCACTGAAATGGCATTAGGTCATCTCTAGCAGCTGAGAAGTCATGAAGGCAAATTAACTACACAGGGTTTGATGGTGGAAACCTCTACAGTCTTTGACAATAGCTGCAGGAGCAGCTCGAGACTGTTAGCTCCTAAGGCGATGGAAAGCTCATCATAGCAGAACCTAGATGGAAAGGGGGCTATTAAGCAGCACAGGGAAAGTATAGAGAAGAGTAATCCAATATGAACTTTCCATAGTTTGAGCCATGTCAGATGTCCTGGAAGCAGTGATTGACAGGGGGAAAAAAATAAACATCATGACAAATATTAATACATACAGGCAGAATGATGTATCTTTAGGATTTGAGTTGAAGTAATGATCTGCTCTTCTCCAGGGCTTACTACAGATGATATTTTAGTGCCAGGCATACATGATTAGGCTTGTCATATGTAAGAGAAATTGTAATGCTCTAATGTACCAATCATATGGCAGAACTTGCTTTCTTGTTTTTAATGAAAAGACATTGTGCAGATTTTACCAGGAAGGACAAAGAATATAATCAGAAATGTACAGAAGCAAACAATTCTTTTTCCCTTTATGCTGCTTCAGGGCTGTAGAGTCCCTGAATAGGAAGATAGAACATGGACAGAGTTCAATGCCCTGAGGCAAATGCCCCAATGGTGTCACTCACCAAAAGTACTGTACACAGTACCACAGTACTGTGCTGAAAACAGCACACAATAGTGATAGAATTAGCAATTCTGATTAATCAATAGGTGGAGTAAATATCTCAGAAATGAGCTACTTCCCTTACCCTTTTGTCTGCTCTAAAGAAGTTCGCCTTTCTGACTTTCTCATTCTCAACTTTGATTATATCTGTGATATCATAAATACCCTGAGGAACTCGGGGGTGGGCCAACTCATGAAACCTGTATAGGGGATTGTGAGGAGGTCTCCCTGGTCCCTGTTGCACTCCATCTGGTCTTTGAGTAGTCATTTTTCTGTGATACAGGGCAAAGTTCTTGAGTTTCTATTTGTTGCATATATAATCTTGAATTAGTCTAAAGTTAGTCTTTAAAATCTGCAAGGACAAAGATTTTGTATCATTGCTTTTGATGCCCAGATGACCTTTTTAATATTCAATGCTTCACCTACTCAACCTGTCAAGTTGAGTGGGAGCTCAACATATGTAGCAACTTAAATTAAATTTAAACTAAACCACAATAATCTTTGATTTAAGGGGTTACATGAGGACATACTACTATTGAATATTACTGCTATTGTTACTATTACTGCTGCTGCTACTGATACATTCAAATTACTAAGTAACTAAGGGATCAGCTGCTCCTCTTAAAACCAGAAGGCTGACAGTTACCTGATGAATATGGGAAAAGCACTAAAACTTAAAGCTCAAGGACCATATTGCTCTGCTGTCATTGGTATCAATAAAATGTATGTCTCATACTTTCCATTTTATTCTGTTCTGATTTCATTTATAAAACTTAAGTCAAATTAGTAGCACTAATAAAATTAATAAATTATTTTTAGTATTTCAGCTTTTTCAGTATAGGAAAATACACTAGTCATCAGAAAACATTTTTAGTAAACCTATTCACATTTCACAATACCTTTATTACTACATAGCATTCTATTACTTTTTTAATTGTTTGTCCCTCACTGATAAGATACAAACTCTAAGAAAAAGAGACTGTTTCAGTTTTGTTCACTTTTTTTCTCTATATCTAGAACAGGGTCTGGCACTTACTGGCCACTGTAGGTTAAATAAGTTTGTAAATATGATATATATGTTTGCTCGCTTATAGTTTGCATAGGGTGTGAGAGACAGGCTTTAAACTGGCAAAGTCATTATAGCCTAAGGTTTAGTTTTAAGATTAAACCTTTCTCACCCTTTTAATACTAAGATCTTCTCAAAACTAAACTTTTCCCCACACCCTTGGCTGTTGCATGATAGGGGGTGGTGCACTCTTCTGAGGAATCCCACTTATGCCTCAGATAAGTGGCTTTGTATCAGAAATTTTCTTATTTGTATATTGGCTTAAAGGCTTTAATTTCTACACTATAAAATGAGGCAGACCAGGGGTATGCTCGCTCAGATCCTGTCATCAGCATTGCAGAGGAGAAGCAGCCAAGATGATGGAGTGCTGAAGGAGAAGCCAGTTTTGTGCAGAGTTTGTGCAGAGAGAAGGAGATGGGGAACAGAGGTGAATAAGGCTGGTGAGATAGAAACCTTTGATTTTAGGAAACTTGGATAAGTCAGTGGCTTTAGGAGCTCTGAATGGAAAGGGAAGTGTCTTCCCACTGTGTGTATTTCTTGCCCGCAGGGTGGGAGCTAGGATTAAAGCTAATGGCCCACCAGTTCTTGGCTCTGTTGTTTCATTACTGTCGGTCCAAATCAAATGCAAATCTGCGTGGCCCATGCAGCTGTGATGGTGGTCATGGCTATTGGCCATACAACCACTTGTTAAATTTAATATTTATGACTGTAGGAAGAATACACCATTGAATTAGTAAATATGCAAGGGGCTGATAAAAATAACCTAGTGGAGAGAGCTTTAAACTGAATATGAAGTCACACTTGAATAAGTTATGTTTTTAGAGCATAGCTCTGCTTCAGTTAAGGCAAAAACATTGGAGAACATTCTTAGCTTTAGTTCATCTTTGATAAAAATCATATTAGTATCTAAGTTATAGGTTTATCATGGAGTAATAAAACATTATTTATAAACCATTGATATATCTTCAACTACCTATCTGCCTTGCTCCTCCTCCATTCCTACACCCCCCCCTCAACCTGGAAAAAAAGTGCCTGAGATAAAGACTTATGTGCAGGATCTTAATTGAAAAGTTATTCCCCAAATCAGAAGAGAACATGAGAAGTGGCACATAAGAGGAATCCAATACAGTGTTGCTATTTTATTGTTCAGATCCTTTTGATTTTCCATTAAGTCTAATCCATTTACAATGAAATCACATTCAAAGTGGTAGACAACTATAAGTTCAGCAAAGGTATTTTTTAAAGCTTTATTGAGATATAATTGACATATAACACTGTATAAACTTAAAGTGTATAATATGCTGATACATTGCAAAATGATTATCACCATAACAGTTTGCTAATGTCTGCATCTTGTCATAAATTACTTTATATTTGGTAGTAAATATATTTAAGATTAAATTTCTTAGCAATTTTTTACTATATAATACAACATTAGGAACTATACTCACCATGCTGTACATTCAATTCCTAGAACTTATTCATTCCATAACGGGAAATTTGTAATCTTTGACTAATATCTCCCTTTTTACCAACCCTCATTCTCTGGTAATCAACATTCTAGCATTTCTTTCTATGAGTTTGGCATTTTTAGGTTCAATATATAAGTGATATCATACAGTATTTGTCCTTCTCTGTCTGGCTAATTTCACTTAGCATAAGCCTTCAAGGTCCATTCATGTTTTGGCAAATGACTGTATGTCCTTTTTTCTCATAGCTGAATAATACCTATATCTATGTCTATGTCTATACCTATATATCTATATCAACCTATATAGATATATAGATATTTTGTATTTTCTTTATTAATTATACTTTTAACTTTTGGGTTTTTAAAATAGGAATTTAGTTGATTTTTAGAGTTATAACTTAATACCTCACATTTTCTTTATCCATTCTTCTGTTCAGAGACATTTAGCTGGTTCGTATATCTTGACGATTGTGAATAATGTTCCACTGAAAATGATAGTGTAAATATATCTTTGATTTTCTTTTTTTGTTTTCTTCTAGAAAAAGAACAAACTAAGCCAAAAATTAGTAGAAAGAAGGAAATAACAATGATTAAAATAGAAGTAAATAAAATAAAAACTAAAAAGACACTAGAAAAGATGACTACAAATAAAAGCTGTTTTTTTGAAAAGAAAAACCAAATAGAGAAACCTTTGCTAAGCTCACCAAAAATATATATAAAAGGGTTCAAATAAATAAAATTATGAATTATAAAACACATTACAACTGATACCACACCCCCCCCAAATTATAAAAGAATACCAAAAAAATTTATATGCCAACAAATTGGACAACCTAGAAGAAATTTATATACTCCTGAAGACATATAAATCTGAACAGACTCATTACTAGTAAGAAAATTAATTCTGTAATCAAAACTTACCCACAAAATGAACAAATGACTTTACTGGTATATCCCTCCAATCATTAAAAGAGGAATTAATACCAGTCTTTCTCAAACATTAAAAAGAAACAACAACAAAATAAAACAGGAAGGAATACTTCCAAACTCATTTTAGGAGGCAAAAATTTCCATGATGCCAAAACCAGTTGAGGACAGTATAAGAAAAAAAATTACAGGCCAATATCTCAGATGAATATAGATTAAAAAATCTTCACTTGACAATCCCATAGCCAAAATCATGCTTAACGGCAGAAATATGAGAAATTTGCCTTACTAAGATAAGAAACAAGATGAGAATGCCCACTCTCTCCACTCAACATATTCTAGAAATCCTACCCAGGTAAATTAGGCAAGAAAAATAAATAAAAACTTCAAAATCAGAAAAGAATTAAAATTGTCTCTATTTGCAGATGATGTGATGTTATATATTAAAAGCCCTAAAGACTTCAACAAACCTGTTAGAATTAATATATATATTTAGTATATTTGCATAATATAAAATAAATATACAAAAGTCTATTGCTTTTCTATATACTCATAATTAATATTTAGAAAGAGAAATTAAAAGAAAAAATGTGCTCTTTACAATAGCATCAAAAACAATATAATACTTAGGAATAAACTTAGCAAACGAGTTGCAAGCCCTTATACTAAAAACTATAATACATTAATGAAAGAAATTGAGGAAGACACTAATAAATGAAAAAATTCCCCATGTTTATGTTTTGGATAAATTAATATTAAAATGTCTACCTGACCCAAAGCAATCTACAGATTAATGAAATCCTTATTTAAATACAAACAGAAATTTTTACAAAAATTAAAAAAGAATCTTAATATTTGTATGCAACCACCAATGATTCCAAGTAGCCAAAGCGATTGTGAGAAAGAACAGAACTGGATGCAACACATATCCTGATTTCAAACTATATTACAAAGCTATAAAAATTAAAACTATATAGTACTGGCATAAAAATAAACACATAAGTCAATAGAACAGTAGAAAACCCCCAGAAATAACTCATGTGTATATGTTCAATTAATTTAAAATGAAGGAGCCAAGAATATATATTGGAGAAAGAATAGGCTGGGACCTTCAGGCTCTTGACTCAAGCTGGAAGGAATTTTTTTTTTAAATTTTATTTATTCATTTTAGAGAGGAGAGAGAAAGGGAGAGAGAGAGACAGTGAGGGAGAGAGAGAGGAGAGAGAGACAGAGAGAGAGAGAAGGTGGGGAGGAGCTGGAAGCATCAACTCCCATATGTGCCTTGACCAGGCAAGCCCAGGGTTTCAAACCGGCGACCTCAGCATTTCCAGGTCGACGCTTTATCCACTGCGCCACCACAGGTCAGGCAAGCTGGAAGGAATTTAAGAACAAGTCCCACTGAGAGCAAAAAAGTTAATTACTTGAAAAGGTATATACTTTATTTAGAATACAGTTGACAAATGTGTAGAGAGAATGTTACAGTAAGATCCTCTCTTTTAACACACAGCATAAACTAGTTGATTCTTATTTCTTATTCTTTTTATGGATTGACTTGTACTGAAAGATTAACTATAATCTACATTTAGAAATTTTCTTAGGTAAAAATGTTTCCAATATAGCAACTAGCAAAATGGTCAGTGAGATAAGGCAGCATTATGGCTCCATAAATGTAGGGATAATGTTTGCCACTACAGAAGCACTGTATTAGTCAAAAGCCTAGAAACCTGTTCCCTCCATTTTTGGTTTGAAAATTATGCTTCTTCTAGTTAATTTATACACAATTTAACAAAGTATGTGTAATTTTCCATGTGAAATAATTTGTTTTTCACTTATTTTGTGTGTGTGTGTGTGTAGTGATTTTTTTTCTTATTATGCAAGTTATTATAGGCATAGATTAGACAGCTCTTCAAAAGATATAGCTACAATACCACTCAATGTGACCCTGAATCTTATTTTATGGGGTAAGATGAAAAATGACCATTAATTTTCACTATAGTAATTTGAGTAACTTATTTTTTGTTTTTTTAAATTAATTTTAATGGGGTGACATTAATAAATCAGTGTGCATATGTTCAAGTAGTGATGTTGACTTGAATAAAATACTTCTGAAATGATTCAGGTCTCCACTTTGATTTATATACATTTTAGAAATAGGTTTGTTTAAATTCAGACAGGCAGTCAAAAAAGGCTTATGATTAAATGGCCATTTTTAAACTACAGACAAAATCCTCATGGGTATCAAGTCCGAAGTGATAGAGAAGGCTGAGAACTTTTGATTTTACACTCTTAGCTATTACATTCTGAGTAAATAATTATCTTTCAGACCTGTGAAAAATTCCCCTCATTTAAAAACATCACAATATTTTCCATGCAAATAGAAATCTTCATTTTATGATGATTTCCTGTGGCAAGTTAACAACCATAGTCTCATTCATGTGCACAATCCATTTATCTTTTAGCATTTGGGTTATTTGTTCATCTCAAAGGAATTTCTGACAGCAGAAAAGGCAGAATGTGTGTGCAGAAGAAAATAATAGTTTGTACCAGGAAGAGTATCAGGAATTCAGCTAACAACTTTACAAAGCTTTTAGATGAATACAATTCAACAGACTAGTTGCAATTACTAAAATAGCTGAATAGTCCCCATTTCAATGTAAATCCATTCCCCAAACTGTCTGGTTTACTGCAGATAGCATTGTATATAGAAATATTCCTTAATTCCTTTTTAGATAGAAATTGAATTTAAAATAAAGACTCAGATAAACACTCTTATGTCTTCTTTATGCTGTGAGAGGAGAGGTGGAAGAAAAAGGGCATTTATGTATCCACAAACTACACACATGCACATACACACTAACAATAAAGTGATGCAGGAGTCAGAATGTTTCGTTGTGGCTCTTGACTGTTAGACAGTGTCTTCCAAACACATCACAGGATATAGCCTTCTGCATCAATCCAGGTCATTTTAAGGAGTGCAGGAACTGAAAGAGTAAGAGGGGCCAATGAAAATAGAATCAAGAGGATAAAAGTCTTCATTACAAAAAGCTAAAGACACATTATCTGTCATAGGTCACAAAAAGACTTGAAACACCAACCTAGGAATTTTGGAGAAAATTGCTTCCACCTGCAGACAAGTTAATGCCTAATGTTGTTTTACACTCTCTCACTAAGTACCCTATCACAAATATCCTTCTTCTCAGTCTTTCTGAAGATTTTTATCACTCTCCTTCCTAAATCAGTTTAATCAAAATGGAGTTTAAGTGGTGTACTTGTTGTACATCAGTTGCTTGTTCAACCATAGGTATCAAAGTTGTTGAATCATATCACCCCAAATCAACTGTACAGGTAAGCAACACGAAGAATAATGCTTTTACAATAATAGCCTTACTATGCAACACCTTCTCCTCCCTCCTAATCTCACTCAAGGTCATTCTGTAAGGACATTGTATTGCCAATCCTAGGCTAACTCCTTCATATATTCATATTTGACAAATTGTTATACAAAACAAGAGTATATTTTTATTGTACTATTTATTCCTAAATCATATTTAAACTTTTTTTGTTCCTAGTGATATAGAGCTTAATACTAGAAATCAAGGAATTTTTGTTGTTAGACAAAATGTGTTCAAAGTCAAGCAATTGCTATATGTTTTATCAAAAAAATGCATTTTAAAATATTTTTTTTCTGACCTGACTTTTTCTTTTTTCCCAGGTGAGATATTAACATCAGTATCATATTCTCTCTTTAGGAGACAGATGACTGGGTGAATATGACAAAGACCATTTAGATCACCTTCATTTTGTCACCATAAGTGACTGAAAGCAGGGTCTCTTACTTTATTTCTATTTCCCAAAGAACTGTTTAGATCAGTGTTACCCAACCTTTTTTATGCCATGCCCCACCTTAACCTTTCTAAAATTTTTATGTCCCCCTCTATGTAACATACATAATTTTTAACATTAAAAAATTGATTTGTTCACTTAATAAACATAAATGATAGGTTCTAGGAATAAATCACTATGAAATTGTTAACAAAACACAGTAAGTAAAATTTCAAAACATATAATAAAAAACAGAAATTTAAATTCCAAATATTTTTAATACAGATTTTTCTATATTAATTTATTATTTTAATTTAGTGTGATCCTTGCGCTTGATGCTTTCTGCACAGAGATTTTATATTAGGTTCCAATTTGGTTAGCTTTAGTCTCATCTCCACGTTGTGTTATATCCAGCCGATTTCTTTTTTTTGCCAGTAAATCATTTACAGCACTAAATCCACATTCAGCTAAAAATGAAGATGGAAATGGTAGCAATAGTTTTCTTGCACATTTGGTTGAATTTGGGTATTTGATTTCTGTTTCCTCACAAAGCCATGCCATCGCTCCTTTGATATTAAATAAAGCTTTAACTGACTCATCATTTTGCAATTCTGCGAGTTCTTCTTGATACTGCATATTTGATATATCAGACAAATCCACTAACATTGGCTGCATTATCCATGTTGGGAAATCAATTTGTTTTAAATCAGAAAATCTTTCTTTTAAATCAGCTGATAGAATATTCAAATGATTGACAATAACAAGTAAAGCGGTATCAGTTACTTCACATTTTTGAAGCCAATGAAAGTGTTTAAAGTTTTTGTTGTTAATATGTTTCTGACATAACTCAATATTGGTAATGAAACCAAATATCTTTGCTTTTGCATTGACTAGAGTTTTATTTGTTCCTTGAAGTTGCTTATTTAATATATTTAGTTTTTCAAAGATTTTGGCTAAATAACTCACAAATGCTTTACCATGTATTGTTAACAGATAATTCATTTCAGGTTTGTCACTTAAAAAATCACTAAGAGTATCAAACAGTTCCATAAATCTTTTCAAACAGTTTCCTTTAGATAGCCATCTTACTTCAGTATGAAGTAAAAGTTTCACATGGTCTTCATTTTGTTCTTCACAAAATAGCTTGAAAAGATGCTCACATTTGGCACTAGCTTTAATAGCATTAACACACTTTATTACTGTATGTAATACTTCATTCAGAACAGGCGAGATGTTTTTAGCTACCAAGTTTTCCCTATGAATAACACAATGCACAAGAATCATTTCTGGATTCGCATCTTTCATCAATTTTAAGCAGCCATTTTTCTTGCCCATCATATTGGGAGCACCATCTGCAGCACAAGATGTTATATTTTTCATTGGTATATCATTGACATCTAAGTAGTTTTTTAGCTGATTATATATTTTTTTGGAGGTAGTGGTGCTTTCTAATCTTTTACAGAACAACATTTCTTCAGCAAAATGTCCTTTATCAATATATCTTACGTAAGTTATCAATACTGCCTCACTATCTCTCAAAGTTGATTCATCCATTTGAAAGGAGAATTTTCTTGTTTTCAGCTTTTCAATAAGTTGTTTTTCAATATCCTCACTCATTTCGTCTATTCTTCTGCTAACAGTATTGTCACTGAGTGGCATAGGTTTTACATCTTTGTCATCTTTTTCAAGAACCGTTTTAAGAAATGCTAATATTGATGGTTTTATTAAATTCTCTCCTATAGTGTGATTTTATCCAGTTTTAGCGATGAATAAAGAAATTTGATAACTAGCCTCAAGAACACAATTATTAGTTGAAGTATGACCAGTAAATAGAGACTTTAATGTTGTTCTTTTTTCAAAATTTTTCTTTAAAGTAACTCAAATCTGAATTAATATGAGCACTATGTTTTGCCTTCAAATGCACCTCAAGACGACCTCATTTCATTGATTAGTTGGTCAAGCATTGCTGGCATAAAAGACAAAAAGGAATCTGCTCATTGTGAACAGCGGGTATGAACCCAAATTTTAAATATTCCTCCAAATATTGATGAGTTTTTTTTCTTGCTTGCACCACTCATTTTACTATGGGCTATAAGAAATAAAAATAAGATCAATTAAAAACTAATATTAAAATATGTGTTAAAATATATTCAATGTGACATAGAGTAAACGTATACTAAAAATTCATATTTATTTAAATGTATATAACACATTTACTACACTACACCGCAAATCAAAAGGTATCTATATTTTTTCCACTTGACAAAATTTTCTGGAAAGTTATGCTTCTAAAATTAAAATTGTCATGCATGCACTATTATAGCCCCAATAATATTTATAAAATATTATTGCTTTCTAGCCCCGACGCAAGAAGTACTTAATAAAGAGTTTAATATTGATAAAAATAAAATCAAATACTTACCAATTATATCTATACAATATATATATGTATATTTATTAAATCAACAAGCTTTTACAACAGTTTTGACTGACACTTATTTCAAATTAACACCAACTGATGATGTGAAACACTAAAGAAGTTGCGATGGGCCAATTAGGTGAGAATAACTGCATTGTTTAGCGAGTTTTTTAAAACGTTCGGGGTTCCCCACGGCAGACGGCACACTCCGCGGTGAACCCAGGACGAAGTTTACTTGAGGACGTCAATCACCCAGTTGATATTTTGGTCTCGTCAAACGAAATTATACTTAATAATTATTTACCGCAATTATTTAAGAATTGCATTTTTTGTTAAATTTGGCACTGATATCTAGCATTGCTTTTAAATGGCCCGGGGCAAAAGAGTTAAAGTCATGTCAAGTCCATTTTCAAATTGCCCCCCTTAACTATCGAATTGCCCCTCTGTGGGGCGTGGGCCCCATGTTGGGAAACACCGGTTTAGATGGTTTGGCACACAGCTTTCTATATGTCTGTTTTCCAATTTGTGTTAAAGCCTTATCCTAGGGAATTGTTTCCAACCCGGTTTTACAAATCCCAGAAGGGTTCTAAAGGATACTATAATTTCAAATTTTTATCTTGTCAGTGATTTTTTTATTCACTTTTAATATTAAAGATTATATTTTACATTATCCCTTGAGAATGAAAAATTATTGCTGAAATCTTTTTTTTAATTATTTTTTATTTATTTATTCATTTTAGAGAAGAGAGACAGAGAGAAAGAGAGACAGAGAGAGAGAGAAGGGGGAGGAGCAGAAAGCATCAACTCCCATACGTGCCTTGACCAGCCAAGCCCAGGGTTTTGAACCCTTGACCTCAGCATTCCAGGTCAACGCTTTATCCACTGCGCCACCAAAGGTCAGGCCATGCTGAAATCTTTTAAATGGTCTAAGATCTTTGTTTGACTTTTGTGGAGAGTTAATGAATTTTTTAAATCAATAAATTTTTCACAAACCATATTTTCCAAAGGGTTATGATACATAAAATAATAATGTTTATAAACTACTCCTAAAGGTGACCCTGTAGAAAGCAATAATTTTTCATTATCACTAAATGTCAATCAACTCATATGGGATCAAATATACTTTAAAAGTCAATCATTAGTTTACAGTTACATTTTATCTTATTTCACTCACTGTCTGTAAAAAGCTCTTATATGAAACATTGAATTCCAACTGATAAATAGTGTATAAAGACACATTTTTAAGGAGGAAAGTCGTTAGCTGCAACTGGAACGGTAGCTAGTATCTGATGAATATCACTCAATAAATATATGCTATGCCTGACCAGGCGGTGGTGCAGTGGATAGAACGTCGGACTGAGATGCGGAAGACCCAGGTTCGAGACCCCGAGGTCGCCAGCTTGAATGCGGGCTCATCTGGTTTGAGCAAAAAGCTCACCAGCTTGGACCCAAGGTCGCTGGCTCGAGCAAGGGTTTATTAGGTCTGCTGAAGGTCTGTGGTCAAGGCACATATGAGAAAGCAATCAATGAACAACTAAGGTTTCGCAACAAAAAACTAATGATTGATGCTTCTCATTTCTCTCCATTCCTGTTTGTCCCTATCTATCCCTCTCTCTGATTCTCTCTGTCTCTGTAACAAAAAAAAATATTAATAATAAATAAATAAATATATGCTACATGAGTAAAAGAACAAGTGAATAAATAAATGAACCTATGTAACACCTGATCAAGATTATGATATTACTTAACAATGAATTGGCAACTTTAAAATGAAATATTTGAAATAAGCAACTGCTCATATTCCTGGTTATATATTTTAATAGGTAATGTGTGTATGTGTGAGTGTGTGCTTGTGTAGTTGCTTAAAACCAGTGAAGTGTTCCCTGCCTTCTGAATGGATTCCTCAGGGCTTAACAATTAAGAAAAGTAGTAATAGAAGTTTGAAAGTGCTTAGCATAAAATAGACAGTCATCCTCTGGACCTGCAAATCATAGCAAAGCGATGATCTCTATGGTCTCTCCTCTCACAGAGTACAAGATGCTTTTACTGTAGGTATATGCATGTATTTTTAAAAGGTATAATCCAAGCAAAATCCAAGGGCATATAAATTACTGTGTTTTAAGTAGAAAGTTAATTGCAGTTGAACTTTAAAAGTGATATGTAACAGAAATCAAATGCTATCTAGCTCAATTCAACAACACTACAATATTGTTTTTTCTCTCCTCTCTAAGCCTAGATAAAAAGGATTACCCAATTATTAACTGACTTCCTAATTATCCTTAAGAGATTTTAATATATTTTTTTCCTTCTTTTCCAGCTGAAAGAAGGAGAGATAGAGAGACAGACTCCTACACGAGCCCTGATTGAATCCACCAAGCAACCTCCATCCTGGGTCGATGCTCTGCCCATCTGGGGCCATACTCACAACGAAGCTATGCTTAGTGCCTGAAGCAGAGGCTCCACTGAGACATCCACAGTGCCTGGCCAATGCACTTGAACCAATCAAGCCACGGCTGTGGGAAGTGAGAAAGAGATGATAGATAAAGAGAGAGAGAGAGTATAGGGAGGGGGAAGGGTGGAGAAGCAGATTGTTGCTTCTGTGTGTCCTGACTGGGAATCAAACCCAGGACTTCCACAAGCCAAGCTGATGTTCTACCACTGAGTCAACTGGTCAGGGCACCTTTTCTGTTTTGAAAACAATAACATAATAGTAAACTAATGTGATGAACTGTGACTTCTTGTCTAAGTCCATGGGTCATACAACCTTTAGTATCAAACCTTCCAATGTGCAGATTAACATATCCTGAGACAGTAAGTCAAGTCATACTGTACACAGCTTGATTACTAGATGTAATCAAAACCAGGCCTGCTGTTTTGGACTAAAATTTTCCTGCCAGATTAAGCATGATAATTGCCTACTTTCTGTTTTTCCTAGTTTTCATCTGATTCACAGGGTAGGAAAACAAGAGAAGAAAAAATAGGTGGAGTAGGAACCTGTCATAGATTTGGTTCTTTTTTTTTTTTTTTACCTTCTCTATATCACAAATGCACCCCTGAGAGAAGACATCAATGGTATGCAAACCTAACTGCAAAAGTAATAAACATAAGCTTACATGGATGTTTCTCTCGCAGTTAACTCTGTTAATGTCAGACTGGCAATGGTTTAAATGTCTTATCTCACACTGAATCAATAGTCACACATTTTACATATGAGAAGGGGTTAGGTAGCATAGGAAGGAAGTTATGGAAGACTGCCATTTCCAGATTTCAAAGCATTCTCAGGAGACTATTAACATGTGCAGGCACACTAAACAAAACAGTCTAAAGAATAGAATTTTGGGGTCAATTTTAGGCTCCAGTTTGATCCACCTAAATGTTTTCATCAAAATCAAATGGTTATTGGCTTGCTTAATTTGCATTAAAAGTAAAGCAGGGAGAATTAAAGAAAAAAACTTAATTGTGAGATAGGGACATTACACAGTGAATCTCATGGTGAGGTCCTACACCAAGCAGCCGCAGCATCTGAAAATGGCTAAAAACACAAATTTTCCTTCTCCACATCAGACCTCCTGAATCAGAAATTCTGGGAGCAGGACCTCTGATGTTGTTTGAACAAGACTTCCAGGTATTTCTGATGCACACTGAAGCTTGAGAACTACTGCATCAAAACATATCTCCTGATTTTTAAGAGGCTATTTTTGGGGGGCCTAATTTCCCCAAATTTGATCCAAGTAATTTTGAGTGATAGAAAAAAAAAAAGCAAACGCAACCAAAATATTGTTACCAGCTGTTATTTTCTACTTGAAATAACTTATTGTATTATATCATTTAACAAAATACATTCAATCTAATTGTGAAGATGAAATTAGTAAAAATAAATTATTTTTATAACTAAAAGATAAATAACTTGGGAATCATGAAGGATCTAGTTCAGGCTTTCTTCATCTCGCAATATTAATAATATTGGCAAGATAATACTTTGCTACAGGAGACTGTCCTTGCATGATAGTATTTTAACTGCATTTCTGACTTTTACTGATTAGATACCCATAAGATGCCCCTAAGTAGTATCCTCTCCCCCAAGTTGTGAAAACTTGAATTAGCAAATGTCCCGCAGTGGGAGGCTTATGTGGCAAATGGCCCCCACTTTGCAACCACTGATCTAGTTGATCATTTAAAATACTTTTTGTTGACTTTAAAAACAACATTTATTGCACTATGCATTCCATTAAAGATGTATATTCCAAATTGGTGTAGAAATTTTGAAACATAAAAATGAGTCTGGAGGATGTAGATAGGGCAGATCTTTGGCTTTGCTGTTCATGACTCCAGAGATATGTAGGTAAAGCAAATCTTTTGCTTTGCTGATTTGGGACTCCAGAGATGTGTAGGTAGGATGAATCTTCTGCTTCGGTGATTTGGGACTCTAGAGGTGTGTAGGTGGGGCCAATCTTCTGCCTTAGGACAGGACAAGGTCACACTCTCGCAGTGAGCTCTCCAAAACCAAAACGTCAGTGGAGAGTTTTGGGGCCTGCCTTAGGCTTATCTGGAATGCATCTGGTTGTACTCTGGAAAACAGGCTTCCGGAAATGTCCATTTGTGTTTTCACATTTAATTGTACTATAGGAAGACAATTAGTGGGAATTGAGTCAACCAGGTTGATTAGTTCTGCTTCAGGCTACCAGAGACGTCTATTTGTGTTTGCACATTTGTTCATGCTCTAGGAAGACAATTAGTGGGGACTGAGTTGAGATCCCAAACTTCTGGAGGCATCTAGTTGTGCCCTCAGAGAAAAACCTGAGTGGGGACATTTGGTGGTGCCACATTTGGGTGCTCTTGGGAAGAGACTTGAGTAGGGACTGAGTTGATACTGAGCTGATCAGTTCTGTCTCAGGATTTCCAGGGACACCTTTGTGTTTGTCAAGACCTTATGTTTTAATTGTTTCTGTCTGAAACCCCTGAGTAATTGGTGTGCTAGTGGAAATATCTGGTGCTATGCACCTGAGAGGCCAGTAGGGAAAACCCTTCCCTTGCCTATTGAGTTTTGTCTTTGTTCATCAGGAAAAAGTCTCTGGTATAATTTTAATTGGAATAAGTAAAGCACATTCATTTAAATTTCTTGATTTATGATCTGTGTATGTGAAGTCTTTGTTTAATGTTTAAATGTGTCTGATTTTAAGGTGTGGCTTAAGTTCTTGTGTCAAAAATTAGAGGTTTCTGGCTTAAAACTAGAAGGCAATCTTAAATGCTGGGTTGCCTGTACTGTAGTTTCTCTTCATTCATTCAAGAAATTTCTTGTGATATTTCATGGTTTGGACCCCTCTCCCCAGATCCACTACATATATTTTTTTGGATCCAAGACCTTTGTCTTCAGGGCACTCTGACTGATTTCTCCCCTGAAGAAATTATTCTCTTCTGCTAGCTCCTTCCCCTTGTCTTGTGTAATAATTGACACCTCTATAGTCAAACATCCTTTATTCTAAGTGTTAGTTAATTATCTGTCTTATCTTTTTGTTTTTATTAGTGTGCTAATTCCTGGATTTTCCCAGACATTAAATATAGAAAAAAAAGACTGGTAAGGTAAAAACCTTTGATTCTAGGAAAATCAAATGAGTCAGTGGTTTTGGGAGCCCTGATTGGAAAGAGAAGTATTTCTCCAGCCTCTGGGGACAAAGGGCTGGCAAGTAAGCAGTTTGAGTGAGAGAAGTGTAGAACACAGGGCCAGGACGTGCTGTGGGCGGAGCAGCAGGGGAAGGGCACTAGAGTAAGGTGGCAGGGACAACTAAGGGTGAGGTGACTAGAGGAAGTATAGAATAGATCCTAGTTTCAGATATTCAGATATCCACCTCCTGACCAAAAAAAGTTTTGCCCATTTGGAAAATACAGGGTAGGAATAGCATTAAAGATTACAACTTTGCTTTAGAAAATATTAGAAAAAGAAAAGCAAGTGCAGGCCTGCTCCTTTCCCACACCACTGCACTCCTGCCTCAGCCATCATGGCACACCTGAGCAGGAGGGGGACAAAGGGAAGCAGGCCGAGCACCAAGAGCTGAGCCCCGCTGCCACCTCCCAGTGCTCGTCTAGGCTAGGGTTCAGCCTGTCTTGGGTTGTACAAGAAAGGGAAACAGGGACAGCAAAAAAGGTTTAGAAATTAACAAACCATGGGTATGGACCTTGCTGGTTATCAGTTCCTTGAAATAAATTGCAACTCCAGATTGAATAATGGAATCATGAGAAACAGGATTATAGGGGATGGGATTATCAGAGGCAGGCCCCCTGGCTGCCTCTCTCCTTCCCCTCCCTAGGACATAGGGGTCATGTGGGCCATCCATGGGTTGGGATTGGTGGCTTGTTGCCCTCTGCTAGTGTAAAAAATTATAGAACTGAAAATAAGTGTAAAATGTACAAAACTAGCACTGGGAGAAGGGTTCTGACTCTCCCGCAAGGCCAAGGCAGATGTTAGGTCCCCTTCAGGTCTCCAAGTTCTTTTGTATGGCATGGTTGTTGTCTGATGTGAGAGGCATGGGATTCACAGAGGAGACTCATTGCTTTAGCCATAATAATAAAAAGTTGTAAAAATAATTTTCAGGGAATTGCAGGGAAATTGGAAACTTCATGTAGGCTAAAGCAATCCACTGTTAGGAAGGTAAATTTATAAAATTTATATTTTTTAATTTTCTGCTTTTGTTGTAAGAAGTAAAGCTAGACAGCTGCTGGGGGTGGTGGGGGGCAGTGAAAGTTGGCTTAGTTCTTGGAAATGCTAGGTTGTGCAAGAAGGGACAGGCCCGCCGGATGCCTCTGCCTCTTCCCCCTTCCCTAAGAATCCAGGTCGGCAAACTGCCACTCACAAACAACTCACAGACCACATGGGGCCTTTTGCCCCCTTGGGTGTAGCTCTCCAATGAAGTGCCATGTGTGGGCACTGCCTTGGTGGGGAGTGTGCCTACCTATATAGTTTAGGATTGGAATTTGGCTCTCAAAAGAAATTACAGTTATTGTACTATTAATATTTGGCTATACTGACTAATAAGTTTTCTGACCACTAAAATGTGTTAAAATGTGTTATTTCAAAAGTCTTTTGTTAATTCTTTTTATTTTCTATTTCATAGCCCTGTGATATTGAAATCCTGGTTTAGGTATTAGGCAATATATAATAATTGTTAATAATGTCTTTTTTAGGTAATGGTTAGCTTATTATCATTTTGAAACCCAGAGTAACAAATATTACTACTGATTAGCCTCAGTTTGAATGCTAATGTACAGAGTTGTCCAGCAGCAGAGAGATTCTGGAATCCTAAGGAGATGCCAAACCTCTTTCTCTTGCAAACTTCTACCCTCTTTTATTTGATCCAGCTAATAATGCTGTTTTTGTCTTTTTCCAAAAGTTTATATAGACAGATACAAACCCACATGCCCCTTAGCAAGATCTTCTGAGCATGGCTTTTAAGGTCTATAATGACCAAGAGAGGAACAGAAAAGGCAAATAGAGCCCAAAAGAGATCAGGCAAAATGCCAGCTCTTGGCATACATCCTTAAAGGCTCCAGTGTCCCAAAGGGGCTTCATAGGATTCTATCAGGGCCCTGTTTCAAGAGTGGAAAAGAAGGTCATTGAGTTAAGGCTTGTCAGGCTTCTCAGCCCCCACCAGGTACATGCCTTTCCTGTGGGAAAAAAGGACACTGGAAGGTAAGCTGCCCCCTTGCTCCTTGAAGGGAGGGTTCAGTCTCTTCCAGGCCTGCTCCAGCTACCTGTGACCTGACCTTGCCTAGCCTGCTGAGACTTGCCATTGAAGGATAAAGGTGCCCAAGGCCATCAGCCCCATCTCATGTCGACATGGATGAGCCTAGGGTCTTTCTTCCAAGTAGCAGGTAAATTGATCTCATTTTTTGTAAACACAAGAGCCTCTTACTATGCCTTGCCTGAGTATTTGAGTTTTATTTATCCCTCCAAGATCTCTGTCTTGGGTATTGATAGTCCTATGTTCTGCTGTTTTGCTTAATGTATAGTGTCTCCTTTATTTCTCTTGTCTCAAAGCCCATGTTTATTTTAGGCTGGGACCTGCTCCTAATTTAGACAAATTTACCTCTGCCACCCAGCATAGTGTATTCCAAAGTTCTCTTTACCATGTCACAGTTGTAGAGCCCCGGAGAAAGCCCCCCTGGGTTCATTTCTTCAGTTTAAAGAAAACAAAAGCTGTCTTCATACATGCTGCAGACGGCTTTTCCAGTCTACCTGAATCATTGCCAGTTAGAAGCAGTGGTCATTGCGACTTAGACTCTAACTGCAAAGTGTAGAAATGTGACCACGACTCCAGTGCCTTGTGGACTTTTCCTGAATATGTGTGACTCCTGCTCCTTGGGACAGTTCTCAGACTGAAGTGGGGATTAGGTTACATTTGCAAATAATATGAAGCAGTGATAGTGTCAACATGGACTTATGGAAATTATATTAACATGTTAAGAACATTTAAGACTGTAAGAATTTGGCCCTGGCCGATTGGCTCAGTGGTAGAGCGTCGGCCTGGTGTGCAGGAGTCCTGGGTTTGATTCCAAGCCAGGACACACAGGAGAGGCACTCATCTGCTTCTCCACCCCTCCCCCTCTTCTTCCTCTCTGTCTCTCTCTTCCCCACCCACAGCCAAGGCTCCACTGGAGCAAAGTTGGCCTGGGCGCTAAGGATGGTTCTGTGGACTCTGCCTCAGGCACTAGAATGGCTCTAGTTGCAGTGAAGCACCGCCTCAGATGGGAAGAGCATCACCCCCTGGTGGGCGTGCCAGGTGGATCCTGGTTGGGTGCATGCAGGAGTCTGTCTGACTGCCTCCCCGTTTCCAACTTCAGAAAAATACAAAAAAAAAATCTGTAAGAATCTTATTTTAAATACTGTTGTATTAGTTAAGACTTTGCTTAATAATCTGATATGCTTTGATCATTTCATTGTTTTGGGACACTTGTTATAGTATCTATTAGCATTAGCTGTTTTAATTTTTTTGTTTATTTTAATTTTTCCAGTCTGCCCCAAAATCAGAACATAGGAATTTAGAATTCAGTTGAGTAGGAAAACGCTACCCAAAACCAGTGGGGTTTTTAGGAACTTCATTAAAACCCTTGTTACTAAAGGTTTATTCAAAACCAATTAGAAAAAGATTTTGCCAACAGGAAAGGGATAATTAGAGAAGCCAGGCTTAGAATCTATTACAGAAGGCATACTATCTGAGTATTTAGTTTGTGTCCAAGTGAATACTAAGCAAAATAAGGAAATTATAGAAAGAAACAGGGAGAAAAGAAATTTTCCAGGTAAACATTTAGAAATAGCCTTTAATAAAATGATTGACAAGTAGATAGAAGCTTTTCCTACTGGAAGTGGGGCCACAGTGACAGTTGTTAGGAAGTTGCTGTGTTGAAATCTTTCCAGATTTAGCTTGCCCATTCTAGTGTTGGGCCTGCATTTGTGTCCAGAGTCTCACAGCTAGTAGGAAAGGAACCCAATATTAATTAGAAACTAATTTGAAGTTACATTGTGCCCACAGGCCCAAAAGGTTCAGGGCAGGTAGAGCATATGAATCGTACCTTAAAAGAAACTCTAACTAAATTGTTTTTGAAACCAGTGAAAACTGGCCAACCTTACTTCCACCAGCCCTCCTTAGGGAAAGGTGTATCTCCTATAGAGAAGAATTTACACCTTTTGAAATAATGTTTGAAAGACCCCCTTACTACCAAAACTCAGAGAAGAGATAAAAGTTGAGTTAAGAAATCACTCCTTCCTTAAGTACTTGCAGGATCTGCAGGTTACTCAGCAGACTGTTCAAAAGACTGTCCAAAAGGCTCTTCCAGCACTGCCAGGAGATCCAGTACATCCTTTTAAGCCTGGGGACTCAGTCTGGGTAAAGAAATATATCACCCAAGGACTGACTGCCACGTGGACAGGTCCACACACCGTGATCCTGACCACTCTCACTGCTGCCAAGGTGGAAGGCATGCCCACCTGGGTCCACCATAGCTGGTTGCCTGCAGTCCCAGAAGAGACATCCTCATGGACAGTGGAGACTGACCCCACCAACCCTTGTAAGTTAACCTTGAGAAGGACGGCATGCCCTGCTCCAACCACAAACCGGAAGCTGGTTGGTCTATGTATGGCTAATGTTTGAAGAAACTCACTAAGGTCTCCCTTTTAATCAGACTTTGGGGAAAAAAGGAAACTAGGGTAAAAAGAAAGCCAGTTTAATTGTCACTGAAGCTGAAAGGTTTTAAAATTAAAAATTCTGACTAAAATTAAATTGTTATAAAAGCCAGCTAATTTTACATAAGTTGCAAAAGGTTTGTACAGTTTATAAGAAATTAATCAGTAACATTTGTTTCTTTAATGAACCATATTGCTATTAATGCTGTCTGTTAAATATCTGCTACATGTTATAAGCTAATATTCCTACTCAACAGCCTCGTGCTCTATTGTTAAATTAAGTCAAAGATTTGACTTAGGATATAAAACCAGTGGGGAATGTAGTAAGGTAGCAAAACCTGCAAAATTAATATTGATATTTTAAGAGGAAAGGTCAGGCTTTCCAGTCCCATCCCTCCTTTGGGGAGGGGAGGGAGAATAATGTAGAAGTTTCTGGCTTGCAAGGACAATGGGTCATTAAGTTTTAATTCTAAAATAAAGGTTAACTGAGGAACTTCTTCTCTTTTAATAAGAGACAGAATTTACATACTACCTTGCATTGATTGTGCTTCCTCCTCCCTTCCTGGAATCCTGAGAGTAATATACCTCTAGGCAAAGAAGGGGAGATAGATACTAAAATATTTGTAAATATCTTTGATTATATTACTTTGAAAGTTTTAATGTCTCTATGGATTCCCTAAACAAATGTTACAAGCTTGTGTCATGATGCCATGCTCCCCCCCCCCCAGCCTGTATGTGATCAAGGGTATATAACCAGCCTCTGAGATGTATTTGGGGCACATGATTTGGGTCTGCAAATGCCCTGTGTCAGCCATATGCGGCTGGCATATTTAATAAATCTCCTCTTTTAACAAAATCCTTAAAAAAAATGAGTCTTGAGCCCTGGCCAGTTGGCTCAGTGATAGAGCGTTCGCCTGGTGTGCAGGAGTCCCAGGTTTGATTCCTGGCCAGGGCACACAGGAGAAGCGCCCATCTGCTTCTCCACCCCTCCCCCTCTCCTTCCTCTCTGTCTCTCTCTTCCCCTCCCACAGCAGAGGCTCCATTGGAGCAAAGTTTGCCCGGGCACTGAGGATGGCTCTGTGGCCTCTGCCTCAGGCACTAGAATGGCTCTGGTCACAACAGAGCAATGCCCCAGATGGGCAGAGCTTCACCCCCTGGTGGGCATGCTGGGTGGATCCCGGTTGGGTGCATGTGGGAGTCTGTCTGACTGCCTCCCCATTTCCAACTTCAGAAAAATACAAAAAAAATGAGTCTGATATTTTCAGACAAAGTGATCTAATAATGAGGCACAATGGTATACTGAAAGGAGCAGTGATTAGAAATCAGGAGACATAGCTTGTTGTCTGATCTCTATTACTCAACTTGTTTTTACAGTCTTTGGAAATTGTTGAACTTTTGAGATTATTTTCTAATATTAAACTGAGGCTGATGGGCTGTATTATCTCTATGATGTATACAATGACCTGTACTTTGTATATTATTATCAATTATTATATATCAATATTTAGCTAATAGTTTTTAAGAATGATATTAAAGGCCCTGGGTTGTTGGCTCACTGGATAGAGCTTTGGCCCAGTGTGTAGAAGTCTCGGGTTTGATTCCCAGTCAGGGCACACATGACAAGTGACCATCTGTTTCTCTTTCCCCCTCTCTTTCCCTTCTCTCTCTCTTCCCCACTCACAGCCAGTGGCTAGAATGGTTAGAATGTCATCCCTGGCCACTGAGAATAGCTTGGTTAGCCTGAGCATTGGCCTTAGGTGCTGAGAATAACTCAGTTAATTCCACCATCAGCCCCAGATGGAGGTTGCATGGTAGATCCCGGTTGGAGTGCACGTGGGATTCTGTCTCTCTAGCTCCCTTCCTCTCACTGAGAAAAAAATGATGCTAAGTACATATCTCTTTAATTTAAAACTTCATGAGAAAAATGTTTTTTTCATTTTCAAAATAGAGATACTGAGAGACAGTCCCATTGTATAACTTGCCAAGGCTACACAACAATGTCTAGCCATTCTAAATAGGGCCAGGGCCTTTCTCACCATATAATATGTCTTCAGTTGTACCAAAGATGACTATGACAAGGACTCAAAATGATTACTAGGAGGGCCTGGCCAGTGGTGGCGCAGTGGATAAAACGTCAACCTGGAAACGCTGACATTGCCAGTTCAAAACCCTAGGCTTGCCTGGTCAAAGCACATGTGGAAGTTAATGCTCCCAGCTCCTCCTCCCTTTTGTCTCTCTTCTTCTCTCTCCCATCTCTAAGATGAATAAATAAAATGTTTAAAAAAATTAATACTAGGAGAAGAACAGAATTCAGTACGAGCTATCCTGCAGTAATGTGAGGCTTCATTTGCAATTGCATTAATCAAAATGAAGACAATATTCCACAGGTGTGGCTATAAGGCAGGTTGCTAATTCTCACTCCACGAAGCATTTATTGATCACTTTTGATTTGTGAATCATGTTCCAGAAAATGAAGTGTCTAGATCGTGGCTGCCACACCCTAAAGGAGCGTAGCAATCTGGACAGCACACATCTCCTGGAAGAAGACCCTGGTTGATTGCTCCTTAATCATCTGTGAGAATAATGTAGGTAGTGACCTGCTAGACAGTCCTTCTTTCTTCTGCTCTCCTAAGAAAGCAGAGATAGAAGGTTTGCATTAGGCTCATTTGCATTCCACATCCCCTTTTGAATGAAAAACATAAGAAATAAAAGTTTTATGTTTGTTAATAGACATTAATTTATACCTTAGCCTCATTGCCTCAACAGGCCTAACTTATAATGGATGATACATATCTGCCTATCACTTAAATAATAGCCTAGGATCCCACTGAGTTTTTGAAGAAGAATTTTCAGTTTCCAATTTTAACTCCTCCTGGTATAGTTCAGAACTTGAGAGAATGTTCTTACCCAGCTGCTTCTCTCAAGTGGTACTGAGGAAATGAGCTTAATTCAATGCATAAAATCATAGCCAATTATTTAATTCAAATTTATGAGTGTCAAATATGACTTTAGAAAGATATGAGTAGAGAAAAGTAGGGTCATTTCAATATTAATCAAATTTTAACATGAGGAACAAGCACAATAACTTGCTTATATGAAACATCATTGCTAGAGTAAATGATATTCAGAATTTTAAAAAAATTGAAGTGAAATTATTTAACCAATTCCTTACAGAAAATTAAGTTAATCACTGCGAATGTCCCATTGACCTATAGGTCAGAAATCACACTGTTTTTATTCTCTCATAAAAACCATGACTTATTTAGCCTTTCTCAGACTTTGTCAAAATTGACTTACTCAAAATTCAGCAGAATTCTAAGGGATCCATTTCAGCTTTTATTACTTTAACAAGAAGGATCCTTACTTAAAACAGCAAACAAAAAACATACAAGTGAGTTTCAGTGTTTTGTTTCATTGTCTAACTTGAGAAAACCTTTGTGGGTCAATCTGCACATCCATTGCAGGACCACTGTGAGGCTTGGCTCCTGACAGAGTGCTGGAAAACGCTGTCAGCGTTATTAATATTCTTCATGGCTGTTTGTTGTCTTCTGAGGCAATTATCTTGTTTTAATTTAGATCACTAATGAGGGACCTTGATGGTGGTATAATTTGTTTGGATGTTTTTGTTGCTGTTGCTCATATAAGCTCATTCTGATTGCGAAAAAGTTTGAAGTGAATATCCACCAAGGATCAGAGGGTGGTTAAGGGAGGAGAGGGGAGCAGAGCAGAGAAATGGTGGTAAATGGGGCCAAGGGCAATGCTGGGCATTAGGATCTGGCCGCAGGACTGCCAGCGTGAAGGTTTTCTGTACTATGCGCTCAGCTTCTCTCCCAGCACGGGAGCTGAAGGCTGGGAGATCATATCACACTGCTCTGCCAGGGTTGCTGTCAGGTTTCATATAATTTCCGACAGGCTACCAAAACAATCAGTTCCTCACTTCAGCATCTATTATACTGGTTGAAGTCTAATTTATAAAATACATCATTTGCTTCAGTGATCACATCTCTGACTCTCCTAAGGTATCCTATGAAGAGACCTCATCTGAGGAATACAAAGCTTTCCCAAACCCATTCCTCCTTCCTCCTTCCCAACGTGGCCCCGCTTGAATAAAAAAACTTGGAGGCTCTAATAATGTTTGTTTAAAATAAGTACTTTCCTTGTCACTCTGATTTATTTATTTGTTATTTATTTATTTATTTATTTATTTATTTATTTATTTATTTTATTGCACATAAAGACATAGTATTTACTTGAGATGTATGCTTTCTGGTTTTAAATGTGCCATAATGAAAAGCAGCTGTGAAATGTTCTATTCTGTCTCATTTAATCCTCTAAATACTGAAGCAAAGATGATTTGTGTTCTCTAGAGAGATATTGTCCAGTCTCCTATTCAACTTGGATCTTCTGCCATTTTGCCTGCCATGAAAGCTAAGTGGATATGAGAATGTAATTCTGAATTTGTGGCAAATTTTTTGGTGGAGAAAAAACACATATTTAATGATATCTATAGAATAATATGTTTAGAAATTTGAAATATTTACATAATATAATTTAGGTACTTTATAAGAAATATTATTTAGAAATATTAATATTTAGAAGTAGTGCTGTAGAAATATTAGTAATTCAATCTAATAGCATAAAAATAAAAGGTGGTCTGACCAGTGGTGGTGCAATAGATTGGGAAGATGCTGAAAGCCCCAGTTTGAAACCTTGAGGTGACCAGCTAGAGTATGAGCAGTTAGCTCTAGGTTGTTGACAAGAGCCCAAGGTTGTTGGCTTGAGCTCTCCCATCTTCTAGTCAAAGCACATATGAGAAGCAACCAATGAACAATAAAAGTGAAGGAACTATGAGTTGATGTTTCTTATCTCTCTCCTCCCCCTTTCCTTCCTGTCTCTCTCTCTCAAATAATACTAATATGACTATTAATAGTAATAACAAAATAAACTAATAATAATAAATACAAAATTAAAAAGATGGAAATCAGCAACATGGTAGGTAGCATAAGAACTTCTATTGTTTGTCTCTCCCCAGAAAAATCATTTTGGTCAACACACTGTATGCAAAAATACAGGGAAGAGTGTAAGAGGACTGGATGAAAGAACTTGAAGGGATTAGCCAAGAAAAAACATGTATACATATTATGTAGATACAGACAACATGGTGGCAATAGTCAGAAGGAATGGGGTGGAGGTAAGGGGTAGTGAGCTACAGGGTAGGGGATAGGGACAGAAAGAGACCTTGCCTGGGGTAGAGGGTACACAATGTGGTATGTAGATGGTGTTATATTGAGTTGTACACTTTAAATCTGAAAGGTTTGGTGAACCATGTCATCTCAATAAATTAAAAAATAAATTAATTAATTTAAAAAATACCTTAAGAAGAGTCAAAGATTCCAGGTGAAGGAATAATAGCACCTGAATGAAGAAGATAAATAAGAAAGGAAGCATTAAGGAACATAGGATAGATTAGCACTGTCCCTATTATCTCTATCCCAAGCTCAGGTAGCCCAGCCCAGAGACAAACACCCTCTTCTTGGGGGAAAGCAAATAAAATGAATGTCAGACTTCACTCTGGATGCTGTGCACCAGGTTGACCCAGGTGGCACCTGTGACACCAATGTTCTGGCCAGATCCTGTGAATCAAGACATCATCTTACCCCAGTGGCCTCAGGCACCTCAAAATTATAATAATGTTTTTTACAGAAAAAGAAATAAAAATCACAAAATTTGTATAGAACACAAAAGACCCTGAATAACCAAAGCAAACCCAAGAAAGAAGAACAAAACTGGAAGCATCATAATTTCTGATTTCAAACTTTAAAATAAAGCTATAGTAATCAGAACAGTATGGTGTTGGCTAAAAACCAAGATACAGACTAATGGAATAGAACTGAAAGCCCAGAAATAAGTCCTTGCATATATAGTGAACAAATATTTGACAGGAGAGTCAAGAATGAATAATGGCCCTGACCAGGTAGTGGCGCAGTGGATAGAGCATCAGACTGGGATATAGAAGACCCAGGTTTGAAACTCTGAGGTTGCTGGCTTGAGTGCAGACTCATCTGGTTTGAGCACAGCTCACCAACTTGAACGCAAGGTCACTGGCTTGAGCAAGAGGTCACTTGGTCTGCTGAACCCCCACCCCCGTGAAGGTACATATGAGAAACCAATCAGTGAACAACTAAGAAGTTGCAATGAGGAGTTGATGCTTCTCTTCTCTCTCCCTTCCTGTCTGTCTGTCCTTATCTGTCTCTCTGTCTGTCTCTCTCTCTGTCTCTGTCTCCAAAAAAAAAAATGAACAATGGAGAAAGGGTAGTTTCTTCAATAAATGATGCAGGGAAGACTAGACAACCATATGCAAAAGAATGAAATTGGACTCTTATACTACTTACAAAGTTTAACTCAAAATGGATTAAATACTTAAATGTAAGATCCAAAAAGTAAAACTACTAGAGGAAAACAAGAAAAAAAGCTGTTTAATCTTGTTCTGGCAAACCAATATCATTTAGATATGATACCACAAGTACAAGCAACAAAAGCAAAAATAAACAAATGGGACTACATCAAACTAAGAAGACTCTGCATAGCCAAAAAAATAATCATCAAAATTAAAAAAGTAATGAGATGGAAAAAAATATTTGCATCTTTCTGACAGGGGGACCTATCTTAAATAAGAAACTCATACAACGCAGTAGCAAAATAGCAAACAATTTCACTTAAAAATGGCCAGAAGACTTGAATAGAAATTTTTCCAAAGAAGACATCCAAATAGCCAACAGGCTCATGAAAATATGTTCAAGATCAGTAATCATCAGATAAATACAAATTAAAACTAAAAAAAAAGATCACTTCACACTTGTTAGGATAGCTATCATTAAAATGAAAAGAAACAAGAAACATGGGCAAGAATGGGGAAAAATGAAATGCTTTATCATTGTTGATGGGAATACAAATTGTTGTAACCAATATGGAGAATAAGATAGAGTTTCCTCAGAAAAATTTGAATAGAATTACCATATCTTCCAGCAATCCTTGCTAGGTATATATCCAAAGGAAATGAAACACTACCTCAAAGATGTATCTGCACCCTCTTGTTAATTGCAGCATTATTCACAATAACCAAGACATGGAAACAATTTAATTTTTTACTGATAGATGAATGGACAAGAAGGTTTGGTAGGTATATAAAATAGAGTATCATTCAGGCACAAAAAAGAAGAAAACCATGCCTTTTATAACAACATGGATAAACTTTGAAAGCATTATAGTAAGTGATATAAATAAGACAGTAACTAATACTGTATGATCTCACTTACATGAGGAATCTCAAAAAGTTGACCAAAGAAATACAGAGTAACATGGTATTGGCCAGAAGTTGAGAGGTAGGAGAAATGGGGAGATTTTAGTCACATGGCACTGAGTCCTTGTTATGAGATAAATCAGATTTGGGAACCTAATGCAAAGCCAGAATGGTGACTATAATGAACAATACAGCATTATATACTTAAAAGTTATTAAGAAAGAAGATATTAAATATTATTTCCACATATACACAAATTATAATTATGTGAAGAAATAGAGATGTTAACTAACCTTATTGTAGTAATCATTTTGTAATATATTCATGCATCCAATTATCATATAACAAATCTTACATTCATATGTTAATGTCAGTAATTCTCAATAAAACTAGAAAGGAAGCTGAGCAGCATTCTTTGGGCTGTACAGTCAACTCTAAGAAGCAGTTAAGTCCATACCTGGCACCCCATCTGAAAGTGCTTAAAAGCCACAAACACTGAGGTTCAGAGAGCATATGAGCTAATGCACATTTTCCAGCTTTTTCTAAAAATAAGAGTATGCTGACTGCTACATAGGATTGCTTTCAGTTTCTAGTCCAGAAGTTGGCCAGGAAAACCAATTTCTCCACATTTGACACAGCAGATATTAGCCCCAGTAGTCACTGTTCTCAAGACTGTAACAGACCTCAAGAGACTGCTTTTTTTTTTACTTCTTTAGATTCCTTTGAGCACTTATTGGGCCAGGTACACATTGAGGCATCTGGAGAAGTGAGAGAGTTATTTCTGTGACTGGTCGTGGGTTATCACTAAGGTTATAAACAAAAACGTTACTTCTGAGGATTCTGTCAGAGTTGTAATTATTTAGAATGTATTGAATCACTAGTTTTTAAAGTAATAAAAGTGGAATTTGCAATGTTTTATTCTTGGTGGAGAAAGTACTTTTTAAACTAGAAGGGTTACTTTGTTATTTCCAAGTTCTTCCTAGCACCTCTTTTGCAATGAATTCCTGGTTTTATACAAAAATAAATTTTAAAAAAATTAAAAAAAAATAAAGAATAAAAAAAAGGTTTAGGGTTATTATTTAAATTATAAACATATGAATGCCACACAATCTTTTTAAACCAGAGCATAAACTTGCAAATTGCAGAGCTTGAGTCTGAATAAGGGGCCTGTCTATGTCAGATGCTCTGCCAGGCACTTATGGGAAATCTCTCTATGTGGTCAGGTCACAGATAGCAGATTCTGCTAAGAAATATGCCTGTCATACTTAGCTGAATGAGAAGCACAGGTAACAACCAGGACTTGAATGTGGCATCTCAAGTGGGGAGCAGTCTTATGAGAGTGAGGCCTCAGTCTGTAGGGTCTGAAGCTCCCTCTGGGTAGACAGTGTCGGAACTGAGTTGTAGAACACTCAGCAGGTGTCAGTGAGTTACTTGGTCGTGTGGGGAAAAACTCACACAGGCTGGAATTGGTAACAGAATTGTTCATGTCTCGTATATCATGTGATTTGAGAGGGAGGCAAGACAATATGTTGAAAGCAGCAGCAATCTCAAATTAAAGATAGCTTAATGCTAGTGAAAGCCTTTCAAGAATATTACCTTACAATTTTCATCCAGATACTTCACCTCTCTGAACATTGCCTGTCTAGCATATAAAATTAAAATGAATAGGTCAACTAAATAGTATCCAACATTACTTTTTAACTCTAAAGTTTTATAGTTCTTTTAAAATCAATTCTATATATAAGGATTGGGTTAAAAGTTTATATTGCTTACTTGAGCTTGTTTGAGATTGGGTATTAAACAACTTTTATTCATGGTGTCAATTTCTTAAACCTTTATATCATTTGGAAACATTTTCTGTTTGCTTAATAATTTACCCCAATACTACTAACAGCTTTATGTCAACAGATGAGTCAAACTAGAATAAAGAAAACAAGGAGTAGATACAGAAGTACTCCAGACTAGCTTGGTTTTATATAGTCTTGTTTAAGGAGAACTTCCAAGTTCCAGCTGTGTGCTGTTTAAATGTCTCCTTAAATGAAACTGATGGAGAATAGGATCCAATTAGCAAGTGTTTTCTTCCCTTGCATCTGATAAGTTAACATCTGTGCCTTCTGATAAAGGCACTCTAATTTTTTTTAGTGGCATTTGCACTATCCATTAGTTCCTTTTGACTACATATAGCTGACTCTAAAAAATGCCTCAGGGCTAAAAGGAATTGTTAGATAGGTGGTAGAGAGGCTCCACCTGAGAAGAAAGCCACTACAGGTATACATGTGGGTTTTCATATCAACAATATACATTAAAATGTGAAAATAAACTTTGTTAGTCACACTGAGTATTTTAATAGTCCTAAATAATTATCCAATTAATATAGTAAGGATATGATAATACCGGTAATTATGACAAAGTTAATTCTTAATTTATACTTATCCTCTGATTCCCCTAAAGGTACATTAGTATTTCAGAAAACATTGTGTCTTTTTGTGTGTTTGTGTGATTATCTGCACCTATTTTGGGACAGCAGAAATTTTATTCTTTTACCTTCATTCCAAAATATCAGGCCCCCAGGTGATATTTTTGTTTGAAGAATTCTCACCTCTTCTCTGATTTTTCTGCCAACTTTTCTTGCTCTATCATGTCTGACAATGTCTTTTGGAACCTCCATCTGTCAGCAAGCACTTCTATCCTTCTGTTTCTTCATATAAACTTCTTTCTCCTCTGTGTAAAATATGTTCAGAAAACACTAGTTTTTTAGTTAGTCCTTTTACTGAAAAGCTTCTAGTTCTCATAAGCCCAACCTCTGATTGCCATAAAAACCAAATGGTAATGTCTCTTCAATTCATGTGCAATAAGTTCTTTTGTAGTGAAGCTTCTGCAACCAAATGATTTCTGAATAGTCAGTCAACCTTTCCCCTCTATTCACAGCATTTGAAAAAAGCACACAGGCCTATTCTAACTCTGACAAGGCTAATGGTGTTAAGCTTAGTCCTTCCTATGCACACCTAAGCCCAACAGAGGCTGCCACAAACTAAATCTTGTAGCTCCAAACAGGTGACTGAGGGTGTCACAGGCAGTGTCTTATAATTGGCCTGTGCCACGTTTTCTCTCAAGAGGCCTAGAACCAACACCCAGTGGCCAGCTTCATACAATACACTGGGGAACAAAATTTTTGTTGCATCCACAAAAATACTTGTTCTTACCTAATTCGAGTAGGCTGATCTCAAATCTGATGTTAGTTTTTCTCTGTAAGCTACAGTTTCTTTGCAATTCAAGATTTTAAGCTTTCATCTTATTGTAAAATTTTTAACATTTAGTTTAACATAATGAAGTAGAATGTCTCCTTGGGCATCATCTTTGTGAAAATATAATTTATATAATGCAGTAAATACACTAATACACTAAAAGATATGATTGCATCAGAATTTGTCTACAATTTGAAATAGAACATATTAAAACACTTATTTTAATCATAAAATTTGTGCAAAACTTATTTAAATTCTATTCAGGCAAAAATTTGCATTTGTAGCTCTTGCATTTGTGTACTTGTTTAGAACAATCTCATTTGATGCTTCAGCAGTAGTCTGCTCATCACTAACAGCTCCAAGATTTTCAGGAAACTTATCAAGGTGACTGATTGTTCAGGAAGTGAATCTTAATGCTCATGTTACATCCAATGTCCCAGAAAGCCAACAGCATCCTTTGAACCAGAAGTTCATAGTTTTCTGCTTTTTTGTTGCCAAGGAAGTTCTTTGTAACTGCCACAAAAGACTGCCATGCTGCTTTCTCCTCCTTATTCATCTTCCTGGCAAATTCTTCATCATGAATGCGGGTTCAGATTTGAGGTCCATCAAATAAACCTGCTTTTATTTTCTCAAAAGACAAGGCAGGAAAAGCAGAAATAATATGTTGAAAGCATTCACTTTCTCTAGTCAAAACTTGAACAAAATGCTTTATTAAGCCAAGTTTGATGTGAAGTGGGGGGAAAATGATCCTGTCTCGATTAACTACAAGTTCATTCACAATATTTTGCATTTCTACTTCCAGAGCTTCATGTTTTGGCCACTCCTTCTGTGTCCAGTGTTTCACCCAAGCTCGGCTGTCCCACAAATACAGAAAGCAAGGATACTTCATGAAATCTCTCTGTTGTCCTAGCAGAAAATTTACCATTTTAAGATCCACACAAATGATCCAGTTATGCTCCTCATACTTCAGAAAGTCGAGGACAATTTTTATGTCATTATAATCTTCTCACAGATGAGTTGAATAACCAATTGGTACTGCTGCATAAACATTACCATGTGCAGGAGAACACATTTCTGACTCAGTTTAGAGCTGTCAAGAAATAGCTGCCATTCTGTTGGACTATAAGTGGTAACACCTAGCTGCCTGAGAAGACTACTGATATCATAACAGTAAACAAAGTGTTTGTCTTCAGAAAAAAAGTCCACAAAAATGTGTTCACACTTCCTGCAATGGGATTCTTTAGCTGACCGGTGAAGTATATTTTTTTCTTGAAGCCTAAAGGCTAATAACTCAGCTGCTTTCTTTAATAAGCCCAAATCTCTTATTAAATCATTCAATTCGGGTTGGCTAAACTGCTGAGGGGTTAATGACTGCTGGGCATCAGAAGAATACCCTTCAGATTCTATAGCTATTTTCTCATGCATCTTATCAAAATATACTTGATCACCATGTTCAATTTCTTTGTCCTTAAAAGAAATAAAACCATTGAAAACTGGAATCGGCCTAACCGGGCAGTGGCACAGTGGATAGAGCATTGGACTGGAATGTGGAGGACCCAGGTTCGAGACGCCGAGTTCGCCAGCTTGAGCACAGGCTCATCTGGTGTGAGCAAGGCTCACCAGCTTGGACCCAAGGTCACTGGCTCGAGCAAGGGGTTTCTCCATCTGCTGTAGCTCCACGGTCAAGGCACATATGAGAAAGCAATCAATGAACAACTAAAGTATTGCAATGAAAAACTAATGATTAATGCTTCTCATCTCTCTCCATTCCTGTCTGTCTGTCCCTATCTATCCCTCTCTCTGACTCTTTCTCTGTCTCTGAAAAAAAGAAAAGAAAAAAGAAAGAAAGAATACTGGAACCAGGAGTGTCTCAGAGTATGGGTTGTATTGCTGAAGGAATATTACAATATGCAATCAGATGCTGTTCTTTTCTTGCCGATACCCTTTGTATGGATCAGACAGGAATAACAGTCACTGCTGTGGTCCTTAGGTTCATGCCAAATCATGGAAATACCAAAAGGCATTCCTTTGTGTTTTTTTTTTTTTGTCCAGTCATGAAGCATTTCTTTACAATTATGACACACAAGATGAGGAGCCCAATTCTTGTCTTAATCACCAAGAGGAACTTGAAAATAGGCTACATATGCACATGTCACAAATGATGAAATATTGCACCTTTGACGTTGAAGTGTGTAACAGCCACATATATAACAGAAGGTGTCAGGACTATTCTTACATTTACACCTACTTGAAGGCCATGATTCAATCTTAAAACAAAATAAGAGGGTGTTTTTATCAGATAATAATTTTTTACATTTCAAAACTACTACAGCCTGACCAGGTGGTGGTGCAGTAGAGCAGGGGTCACTAAACTACGGCCCGTGGGCTGCATGCGGCCCCCTGAGGCCATTTATCTGGCCCTCACTGCACTTCCAGAAGGGGCACCTCTTTCATTGGTGGTCAGTGAGAGGAGCACAGGATGCATCCTATGCTCCTGGAGTACTGTATGTGGTGGCTCCACAAAGTGTAGCATCGCTCATGTACAGTATTACTTCCAGTGATGCAGGATGCACACGTCACAGCTCCAGAAGTGCGTCATATCAGTTGTTACGGCTAGCAGTGACAAATAAGGAACCAGACTTTGACCATCTCATTAGCCAAAAGGAGGCCCATAGTTTTCATTGAAATATTGGTCAGTTTGTTGATTTAAATTTACTTGTTCTTTATTTTAAACATTATATTTGTTCCCATTTTGTTTTTTTACTTTAAAATAAGATATGTGCAATGTGCATAGAGATTTGTTCATAGTTTTTTTTTTATAGTCCAGCCCTCCAATGGTCTGAGGTACAGTGAACTGGCTTCCTGTGTAAAAAGCTTGGGCACCCCTGAGATAGAGCATTGGACTGGGATGCAGAGGACCCAGGTTTGAGACCCCGAGGTCACCAGTTTGAGCGCAGGCTCATCTGGTTTGAGCAAGGCTCATCAGCTTGGACCCAAGGTCGCTGACTTGAGCAAGGCGTTTCTCTATCTGCTGTAGCTCCATGGTCAAGGCACATAAGAGAAAGTAATCAATGAACAACTAAGGTGTTGCAACAAAAAACTAATGATTGATGCTTCTCATCTCTCTCTGTTCCTGTCTGTCTGTTCCTATCTATCCCTCTCTCTGAATCTCTCTCTGTTTCTGTAAAATAAATAAATAAATAAATAAATAAAAAAAATAAAAACGATGATTATATAAAAGTGATGTTTATAAAACGTTAATTGCTTTGTCGTTATGTTCAATCCAAGAGTCTTTGCCCTTTTTTTATTTTAATGGGGTGACATCAATAAATCAGGGTACATACATTCAAAGAAAACATTTCCAGGTTATCTTGTCATTTAGTTCTGTTGCATACCCATCACCCGAAGAGAGATCGTCCTCCGCCACCCTCCATCCAGTTCTCTCTGTACCCCTCCCCCTCCCCCTCTCCCTCCTTCTCTCCCCCCACCCCCCGTAACCACCACACTCCTGTCCATGTCTCTTAGTCTCGCTTCTATGTCCCACCAATGTATGGGGCCAACTTGGACTTGGTGAACATGTTAAGGACACTACTCTTTTAGGGATTCTTGCTGTATTGGCCAAGAGTTTGCTTAAAGGCTTTTAATCACTGTAAAAAAAATAGAGGACTGGATGAAGAAGATGGGGCACATATACACCATGGTATACTATTCAGCTAGGAGAAATGATGACATTGGATCACTTGCAGTGGAATGGTGGAGTCTTGGTAGCATTGTGTGGGATGAGATGGGCGAATCAGAGAAAAACAGGAACTGCAGGAGTCTTTGCCCTTTAACTCCAATTTAAAAACCAATGCATGCCATTAACTGTAACAAAAATAAATTAAAATTGCATAAAAACTAGAGCATGCACCAAAAACTGGATTTCAGATTTGGAATCAGCGATGCAGAAATATATAGAAACAGTTCTAAAACCTCATGCAACAAAAAATGAAAAAAAAATTGTTTCCCAGTGATATCAAAGCAGGATTAATTAGATTTATAAGCAACATATCATATCCAAAGAGAATCTTTAGGAGCCAACCCCAGCTGAGGCAAATCTTCCTTAGATCAGCAACTGCATGAAAGCTTGCATCAGTTGGTCCAGGTAGAGCCTTACCTTCAGCCAGTCTGAAGGTCAATTCCATCCTCAGTGGACCAAGAACAATCAAGACTCAATTACAATAGGAGGGCCCATATAACCCACACAAAAGATATTTGTGACTCACATAGCTCAGATAACTAAGGGCTCTGTACCACTGAACTGAATAGACCACCTACTATATAAAGCCAACTTAAGGAGACTGACCGTATGTAGTCTTATGCTCTCTGTGAAGCAACTTTTTAGCTGTTTTCTTGTATGTTATTTATTGCCACAGTGACACTTCCTAACAACTTCAAAATTTAAATATCATATAAAAATAAGCATTTATTCTTCACTCATCTGCAGGCAGCAGGTAGAGCCCACACTCCTCTATTAATATTTATTGGTTGGTATCCAATGATTTCACCTGGTTCAAGTGGGGCAAATGTCTCATCAACTAGCAAGCTGGCATAAGTGTATTCTCAAGGAAAAGGCAAAGAAGCAGAGAAGGGAAAGCATAAAGAACAAGTTCTTTTTCAGCTTCAACTTGTGTGACATTTTCTGACATTTTATTGTTCAAAACAAATAATATAGTGGAGCCCAGATCAAGTAATGGGCAGAATGCCCCAGCCGTGATGGGAAGAAGAAAGGGTAATATTGGAGGTGAAAAGAACATAAAGCACTTTTCTAAATCAACCTATCCAGTTCATATGCATTACCTAATGCCCTAGACTCATAATCCCTTTTCTTGTCAAGTTATTGTGATCTCTTTCAACTCTCCCTTTCCTACTAATTCCTACAGCTCGTCCACAGCTATTGTTCCAACTCTCAAGCTAAACTCCAATAACACACTTAATGATTAAATAATTTTATCTGATCAAACGTTATTGCTCCCTGAGTCTACATTTCCATGCTCAATATGATTGCCCTTTTTTTCAAGTGGTGTGACTTTCCATGGATTTTTTTCCTAAGCACGTTGGTACTCGGTTATTACTAAGCACATTGGTACTCGGTTATTACTATTTAAACCTCTTTCTTGTTACCACTGCTCTTCCAAAATACTCTCTTGGAAAAAAAATAAATGCAATTGAAGTCAACTAGCCACATATTCCACTATTACCCTGAGGTATTTTGTGCATCCAGAGAAAAACTAAACAAAACTTTGCTGAGGCAGCAATGCCTAGCTATCTGCAAAAGATATAGGCTGCCTTTTCATGGTGTCAGTTTATTGCTGTGAATTAGTTTCCTGGCCAAATTCTACATTTTTTCAATATTCCTCTTATATCAACACATGGCCATGTCACTGAAGTTGTCCAATGAAATAAAATCAATGTGTCACTTCTAGATAGGACCAGCAAGAATTTCTTCTGTGATTCTTCAAGCTCAGTCTCTTCTTCCACCTGGTAGCTGGCTGCAGAGTAGCCCCCCTCAAAAAACTCTGAGGGCTCAAGGGTGACAGAGTTGCAAGGTAGAAAAAGCTTGAGTGGCTTTGTTTGACTATAAGAAAGGTCACCCAACAATCAAGGCACTACATTGGAATCCGTAGGAGCAAAAAATAAGTTTACTGTGTTAAGCCACCAAGATTTCAAGGTAATCTTTCAGTAGCCTATACTACATACCTTAAAAATTTGATACATATTTGTATAACAAGACCTGTGTTCTACAATATTATTGGATCTCGCAATGTTTCTGCTATCCTGAGTCAGGTTTCTGAAAGTTTTTTGTTTTTTTTTTCTTTAGTCCCATTCCCAATGGGATCTTTCAGCCATGGTCCCATACCACTTTTTCTGTCCTCACATCACAAACTATTCATGGCCCTAACAGCTCCATCATTCAGAAGATACACTTGCTTTCTTTTTTACAAATTAAATTTTTTCCTTCCTCCTCTTAAAAATACACGTGCCAAGAAAATATCAAGGGTGCCCAAGTTTATAGTGGTTCAAAATGAATCAAATGTTCTGTGATGAGTATATAAACACACAAGAAAAATTCAGCCATGGCCCTGGCCGGTTAGCTCAGTGGCAGAGCATCAGCCTGGCGTGCAGGAGTCCCAGGTTCGATTCCAGGCCAGGGCACACAGGAGAAGTGCCCATCTGCTTCTCTACCCCTCCCCCTCTCCTTCCTCTCTGTCTCTCTCTTCCCCTCCCGCAGCCAAGGCTCCATTGGAGCAAAAGTTTGCCTGGGAGCTGAGGATGGCTCTGTGGCCTCTGCCTCAGGCGCTAAAATGGCTCTTATTGTGGCAGAGCGATGCCCCGAATGGGCAGAGCATTGCCCCCTGGTGGGCATGCCGGGTGGATACCAGTCAGGCGCATGCGGGAGTCTGACTGCCTCCCCATTTCTAACTTCAGAAAAATGCAAAAAAAAAAATTTAGCCATATGCCGCTTAACTATGGGGATGCATTCAAAGAAATGTCATTAGGCTATTTTGTCATTGTGCAAACATCATAGAATCATCAACACACACAAGTCTAGAAGTTATAGCTTACTTCATACCTAGGCTCTATGGTAAAACCTATTGCTCTTAGGCTATAAATCTGTACAGCATGTTACTATACTAATACTGTAGGCAATTGTAACACAAATGTAAGTATTTGTATACTTAAACATATTCAAACAGCAAAAATGAAGTAAAAAATATGCTATAAAACAATAGTTTTCATGTCGGCCTGGCGTGCAGGAGTCCCGGGTTCGATTCCCAGTCAGGGCACACAGGAGAAGCACCCATCTGCTTCTCCACCCCTTCCTCTCTCCTTCCTCTCTGTCTCTCTCTTCCCCTCCCGCAGCCAAGGCTCCATTGGAGCAAAGATGGCCCGGGCGCTGAGGATGGCTCGGTAGCCTCTGCCTCAAGTGCTAGAATGGCTCTGATTGTGGCCGAGCGACACCCTGGTTGGGCAGAGCATCGCCCCCTGGTGGGCATGCCGGGTGGATCCTGGTCGGGCGCATACGGGAGTCTGTCTGACTGCCTCCCTGTTTCCAACTTTGAAAAAATACAGAAAAAATATAAAAAATAAAACAATAGTTTTCAACTGCCGGTCCATGGTTTAAAATCACTAGTATAAAAAATAAAAAATTCTACACCAATATAGGGCTTTTACCATGAATGGAGCCTGCGGGACTGAAAGTTACTCTGGGTGAGTCAGTGAGTGAGTGGTGAGTGAACGTGAAAACCTAGGACATTATTGTACATGACTGTAGACTTTATAAACATGATACAATTAGTCTACTTTAAATTTATAAAAGATTATTTCTTCAAATATATACTATTTGTAACTTAATGTAACTATTATATTTTATAAACTTTTTTATATTTTTTTAAACTTTTGACTCTATTGTAATGATACATCTTAAAACACAATTTGTACAAGGTACAAATATGTACAATTTTCATATCCTGATTCTATAAGCTTTATTCCTATTTTTAATTTTTTACTTTTAAAATGTTTCTCTTCTAAATTAAGATGCAAACACATATATTCATTTAAACCGACACTAGGTGAGGATCTTTAATAATATTGACTTCTAACTTCACATCCTGTTTCACTGGAAGATCACTTTAGAGGCAGTAACATGCATGTCATCTCCGTGACAACTATGCCTTTTTCTGGAAGACTCCTGAAGGACTTGCCTGAGGTTCTTCTTGAGGAGTTGTCACCCTTTTCATAAATATGTTCGTGGTAGTTTATTTATTTTTTCATCATAGATTTACTTGTAACTGGCTAATACACCATGATCATTCTTCTTTATTAAAAAAAAAGGTTTCTCTGTAGGGGTCCATATTTTCAAACTTCTTAACGAGTTTGTTGAGGTCTACAAAAGCATTGGTTAAAACCTTCACTGCAAATTTTTTTTGAAGGTTCGTCTTCATCTTTTCCTGCCATTTCCTTTTCTCTTGCTTCTTTTTTAGCTATGCCCTCTTAATCCAGTTCCAACAACTCTCATTAGTCAATTTTTCAAGAACCACCTCTAGCCCTGGCCGGTTGGCTCAGCGGTAGAGCGTCGGCCTAGCGTGCGGAGGACCCGGATTCGATTCCCGGCCAGGGCACACAGGAGAAGCGCCCATTTGCTTCTCCACCCCTCCGCCACACTTTCCTCTCTGTCTCTCTCTTCCCCTCCCGCAGCCGAGGCTCCATTGGAGCAAAGATGGCCCGGGCGCTGGGGATGGCTCCTTGGCCTCTGCCCCAGGCGCTAGAGTGGCTCTGGTCGCAATATGGTGACGCCCAGGATGGGCAGAGCATCGCCCCCTGGTGGGCAGAGCATTGCCCCTGGTGGGCGTACCAGGTGGATCCCGGTCAGGCGCATGTGGGAGTCTGTCTGACTGTCTCTCCCTGTTTCCAGCTTCAGAAAAATGAAAAAAAAAAAAAAAAAAAAAGAACCACCTCTAGGAGCTTCTCATGGCCTTCACCACAAAAAGTGACAGTTGTTTGCTATCTCCACCACTGCTGTGTTGATTTTTGCAACAATTCATCCTTGGCAAATCCTTTGAAGACATGAAGGAACCTCTTGATTTTCTTCTCTTAGTTGCCATCCCCAAGCCCAAAGGTTTTTGATGCAGTCATAGACATTTTATTCCTTCAAGAATTGCACTAGTGGTTTCTCAGTATTTCCCAAATTCACAGCAATAGCCTGGGCAAAGACCTTCTTTATGTAATAGGTCCAAAAATTTGCTATAAATCTTTGATTTATTGGTTGGATTTAAAAAAGAGGTATTTGGAGGAGAAAACACTACAATAATAATGAGATAAAAATAACCAATAAGGGGAGGATATCTGGAAGAATTATAAACAATAAGTAATGAAAAGTGTATTACACTATAAATAGTAGTTTTCCATTTCTCTGGTACAGTAATTCAGGAGTGCATCTTGGAAGAGGAGCTGAGTCATCCATAACTTCTTTTTGTTCCCATAGCATGCTGGCAGTGTGTGCTTATTGATATGCGTGAAGCCCTGGGCTTCTCAATGTGCCAGATCATAAAAGGTTTTAAATTGTACCCTCAAACATTGACCCAAGCAAGATTGCTTTTCTGTCTTTTTAAAACCTTGAAATCTGGCATTGTCTTGGTCTCCCTATGGATGAAAGTCCTTCTAGGCAACTCTTTCTAGAATAAGAGTTGTCATTCTTAAAGAGTATTTCTTTTGGCAAGTAATTTTCCTCTACAATTAGCTTATCTGGAGTTTCCAAAAATTCTCTCGCTGCCTTCACACCAGCACTCACAGTCTCACTACTCACTTTCACATTATGTAATTAATAACATAAATTCTTTTAACCACCAAGAGCTAGCAGTAAATCCAACATTATAGCTCATTCCAAACTTTTCTTTAAAAATTGCAAAATAACATTTTGCTTTGGCTATAATTATCATGGTGCTGAGAAGGATATGCTTCTGTATTTTGTCTTCAATCTAGCTCTTGAGAAGCTTCTCCATGCCTGATATAGGTCCTTCCCAAATTGGTTTGGTCTAATTGCCTTGAAGGAAAACATCCTTTAACAACTTTTGTCATTTTGTTTCTCAAAATCATAGCTAAGGTGGAATGAATCCTGATTGGCGATCAATAAGTTTCACTGATTTTCCACCTTCTTAATCACTTTTACTTACGGTTTCATGTCAATCATTCAACATGGCTTCTTACTGGTAACTTTATCAGTAGGTTTTGTATGCTTAGGAACATATAAATGAAACAACATGAAATTAAATTAAGCACAAGAGAAAATGATGCAGTTAAGACACTTTGTAAACATGAGGTTATATAAGACTGTTGCTGGTTTAACACAGAATACAATTTTGTAGCAAATTCTTTTTTTATAAGTAGAAAAAGTATACTCTAAAATGACAATAAAAAATACAGTATAATAAATACATAAACAATGAACATGTTTATTTATTATTAATATATGTACTTTACATGTTGTATGGATTAAACTTTTACATGACTGTCTGCACAGTAGGTTTGTTTACATTAGCATCACTATAGACACATGAGTAATGATTTGTGCTATGACATTAGTGGCTATGTCCTTTATAATCTTATGGGATAAGCTTTATATTTACAGCTTGTTGTTGACCAAAACATCACTATGTGATGCATTGCTGTACAATTATTTCACTAAGTGGTGGATTTCAAAATCAATTATTTGTAAGAAACATAAATCATCAGACCCTGACTAAAACCAGTTACAAGTGTCATTTCATTAGATAGCTTTACTCAAGCAAATAAATTAGACAATTGTATCATAAGACTTTTCTCCTTTAGTAAATATCTTTTGGTTGAATAGGATTAAAGTTTGCTTATTCTCATGAGTAATTCTCAGCCTTTTAGAAGTTATGGCAATACTTTCAAATGTTAGTTAACAGAGCTGAAATAATTAATATAAAGTCTCAAACCAACACAAGCAAAAACTATAACACAACCATTATGTGATATAAAGATGTGGTTTCCAAATGCGGTCTGAAGACATGCCAATCCACCAGAAACTTTGTGCCAGTTCATGAAAGAGTTAACTACCCTGATGTTGAATGAAAACAACAGACTCAATGAGTGTCTTAAAAAGGTCTATAGGATGACATCAGAGTGATGGTGTGGTAGGAAGTGATACCGATAAATCTCCCCAAAAACTCAACAAGATCTTCAACCAGAAACAGAAAAACCTATCCTTGGAGCCTTCAGATGTTTCGCAACACACCTGAAGGTATGGTCGAGTGAAAAATTGGCTAAATATATAATCAAACCCCGGGGGAAATAGGGAGTAAGAAATGCTCCGCCTTCCTCACTAACCTAAATAAGGCTGCTTTCACTAGGAACTTAGAGTATAGAAACTAAGGCAGGCAAAGGGAGTGAATAGATCCAGGCCACAGTACAAGCGGCTGAACCAGTTGTGGCACAAAGATCCAAGTGGAGAAAAAACTGTGACTGTGGCAACCCGGGCAATACAAGCTAACAAGCGTGACACACCCAGTCAAAGAAAAACAAGTGGGGCAGCCATTTTCCCCATCTCCCGGTCGGCGCACGCAGATTGTGGGCAAGAGATTCCTCTGAACATCTCAGGGGTGGGCGTTGCCCATGTTAACCCACAGAGAGGCAGAGTCAGAGGCCTTTGTGTGGGCCAAAAGCGGAATCTCTGAATTGCCCCAGCACCCTGAGAGGGCCGCGCAAGGGGAGGGAGGTAGAGCCAATTCCAATGCTGGAACTTTTCCATGCGGGCGGAGGGCTTTCTCGGAGTGAGAGATGGCAGGCTTGATATCCAGGTCGGCGCGCATGGAGAGTGGGCAAGAGATTCCTCTGAACACCTCAGGAGTGGGCGCCCGTGTTTTCCCACAGAGGGGCAGAGTCAGAGGCCTCTGTGTGGGCAAAAAGCGGAATCTCCGAGGAGCCCCAGCACCTTGAGGGGGCCGTGCATGGGGAGGGAGTGAGAGCCAATTCCAACGCTGGAACTTTTCCATGCGGACGGAGGGCTTTCTCGGAGTGAGACACTGCTGGCCTAATATCCTGGTCGGTGCGCATGGAGAGTGGGCAAGAGATTCCTCCAAGCACCTCAGCGGCGGGCGCCCATGTTATCCCACAGAGGGGCAGAGTCAGAGGCCTCTGTGTGGACGAAAAGTGGAATCTTGGGCTGCCCCAGTGCCCTGAAAAAGTCACACACGGGGAGGGAATGAGAGCCGATTCAAACGCTGGAACTTTTCCGTGCAGGCAGGGGTTTCACTCAAAGTGTGACACGGCTGGTCTGATATCCTGGTCGGTGCACATGGAGAGTGGGCAAGAGATTCCTCCGAACACCTCAGGAGTGGGCACCTGTGTTATCCCACAGAGGGGCAGAGTTAGAGGTCTTTGAGTGGGTGGAAGCCCCACCTGATTATACTAGCAGCTCTGACTGACTGAGCCTTACCCAGAACCCTGTGCTGAGTGGGAATAGAGTGGGGAGTTGCCAACTCTTTGAGCCTCTTACTATCCAGGCAGAGGAAGCAGCAACCCCATAGCTGGACTATCAGGCTTCTAATTGTGGAAGGAAAGACTAAGAGAGAGACTCCAGGAACACGGACCCTTTCACTGTCGGAGCCTATAAATGCTAATGCGCCTCGACTGCCAATGAGACTGAAGCCCAATACATGACATCGCCATAGAAATTATCAACTGCAAACCTCTACCAGAGCATGCCACAGGGGCAGAACCTGGGGTACAAAGTCACCGACCAGGAAGAGGGACAGAAAAGAAAAACAAGACAATAACCTCTCAAAATCAAGAATAATCCGCAGACTTTATAACCTATCTCATTTTATTATATTTGTTCGTCTGTGTCTCTTATCTTCATTCTTGATTTTTTTTTATTTTTTTTTCCTCTTCCAATCTGGTCGTTTAATTCTCTGCCAGTCTTACTCTCTCCTTTCTTTGAACTACACTACCCATAAGTGTTACATCTCCCATTATCTTTTCTTTCCTCTTCCTTTCTCTCTAAGAGGGTTGAAATCCAAAACCCTTAACTCTCTCTCTCTCCTCCTTTTTCTTTTTTCTACTTTCAGTGGTTCTGTCTTTTTTCACTCTCTACCTCTTTTCTCCCTCTATATTAGTCTCTTCCTTTCTCCTTTACGTCTCCTCTCATTCAAACCTCAATAACGAACAAATTATTTTATCTGGAACTCAAACTTATGTTTGTGGCATTTTGGGCAGGGGGAGTTTACTTCACCTTTTTAACTCACTGGCAGTGCTCCCATCCCTGGATCTCGATTTTATCTAGTTCTTTTTCCACTAAATACAATAGTAATTTTTTAATTCCCCCCCATTTTCCTGATTCCCTCTTATTCCTCTCATCATAATTCTTAGTCAGCCAACACCTAAAAGCAAATCATTTTATTCTTGACCCAAATTTTCTCCTTATTTTCTTTTTGTGGGTCCATACCGCCCGCCTTTTTTTCTCTTTATTTTCTTTTTCCTTAACCCCTTTATTCCTTCTCCCCAATTCAGGCCCTCCATTACACATATTGTTTGTTCTATTTAGTACAATATAATTCACAGTTCACTACAAGATTTTCTCAAGAAAGAGGGGAGAAGAGAAGAGATGAAAAAAGGAGGGGAATGAATAATTCCCTTTTTTAATTTTTATTTTATTTTATTTTTCTTTACTTAATGATTTTTTTTTAAAAAGTCTTCAATTTTTTTTTATTTTTTTAACTTTTTTTCTTTATTAAATCTCATTAATACTATCAACAAAACCACCCTCAGATGCCATTAAAGAAGAGAAAATCAAATATCATGGATACAAAAGAAAGAGAGGAAACACAGATAAATGAGGAAAAATCTATGGAGAAAAAATTTAAGATATTGGAAACCTTGGAGTTAAATGACAGAGAATTTAAAATAGAAATCCTAAAAATACTCAGAGATATACAAGAAAAGACAGAAAGGCAATTTAGGGAGCTCAGAAAACAACTCAATGAACACAAAGAGTATATCTCCAAGGAAATTGAAACTATAAAAACAAATCAAACAGAGATGAAAAACTCAATTCATGAGCTTAAAAACGAGGTAACAAGCTTAGCTAATAGAACAGGCCAGATAGAAGAGAGCATTCGTGAAATAGAAGACAAGCAACTTGAGGCACAACAGAGAAGAAGAAAATTTTAAAAAATGAGATAGCTCTACAAGATTTATCTGACTCCATCAAAAAAAAATAACGTAAGAATAATAGGTATATCAGAGGGAGAAGAGAGAGAAAATGGAATGGAGAACATACTCAAACAAATAATAGATGAGAACTTCCCAAGCCTGTGGAAAGAACTAAAGCCTCAAATTCTAGAAGCAAACAGAACTCCAAGTTTCTTAACCCCAACAAACCTAATTCAAGGCACATCATAATGAAATTAGCACAAACCAACTGCAAAGAAAAAATTCTCAAAGCAGCCAGGAAAAAGAAGAATACAACATATAAAGAAAGGCCCATTAGATTATCATCAAATTTCCCAACAGAAACTCTACAAGGTAGAAGAGAGTGGACCCCAATATTTAAAGTCCTGAAAGAGAGAAACTTTCAGCCATGAATACTATACCCATCAAAGCTATCCTTCAAATATGAAGGAGAAATAAAAACAGTCACAGATACAGAAAAGATGAGGGAATTTATCACCAGAAAACCCCACTCCAGGAAATACTAAAGGGGGTTCTCGAATCAGATACAAAGAACAAAACAAAAAACAAAAAAAAAACAAAAACAAACAAAAAAAACACAGTCACAAGTAAAAGCTCCAAGAAGAACACAATAAAACCAAATTTAAACTGTAACAACAATTAAAAGAAACGGGGGGAGAGAATGGAGATTAATAGTAGCAAAGGACGATGGAGTGCAAAAGTACTCACAAAATAGTGCACTACAATGAACAGGGTAGGAACCCTTTTCATTATTTAATGGTAACCACCGTTGAAAAAACCACCACAGAAGCACACGTTTTAAAAAAGATAGCAACAGAGGAAAGATGTATGGAACACAACCAAATAAAAACAAAAGATAGAAAAACGAAAGAGAAGGATCAAACAAGACACAAAACTAACAGAAAGCAATCTATAAAACGGCAATAGGGAACTCACAAGTGTCAATACTTACACTAAATGTAAATGAATTAAACTCATCAATAAAAAGGCACAGAGTAGCAGAATGGATCAAAAAAGAAAATCCAACTGTATGCTGCCTACAAGAAACTCAGCTAAGTAATAAGGATAAAAACAATTTCAAAGTGAACGGCTGGAACACAGTACTCCAAGCAAATAGCATCCAAAAAAAAGCAGGCGTAGCAATAGTCATATCTGATAATGCTGAGTACAAGACAGCAAAAGTACTCGGAGACAAAAATGACCATTTCATAATGGCTAAGGGGACACTGAATCAAGAAGACATAACAATTCTTAATATATATGCACCAAACCAAGGAGCACCAAAATATTTAAGACAGCTATTTATTGACCTTAAAACAAAAACTGACAAAAATACAATCATACTTGGATACTTCAATACACCCCTGACGGCTCTAGATTGGTCATCCAAACAGAGAATCAACAAAGATATAGTGGTCTTAAACAAAACACTAGAGCACCTGGATATGATAGACATTTACAGGATATTTCATCCCAAAGTGACTGAGTATACATTTTTCTCCAGTGTACATGGATCATTCTCAAGAATTGACCATATTGACCATATGTTGGGCCACAAAAACAATATCAGCAAATTCAGAAAAATTGAAGTTGTACCAAGCATATTTTCTGATCATAAAGCCTTGAAACTAGAATTCAACTGCAAAAAAGAAAAAAAAAATCCCACAAAAATGTGGAAACTAAACAACATACTTTTAAAAAGTGAGTGGGTCAAGGCAGAAATAAGTGTATAGATCAAAAGATAAATACAGACTAATGAAAATGACAATACGACATATCAGAATCTATGGGATGCAGCAAAAGCAGTGATAAGAGGGAAGTTCATATCACTTCAGGCATATATGGACAAACAAGAGAGAGCCCAAGTGAACCACTTAACTTCACACTTTAAGGAACTAGAAAAAGAAGAACAAAGACAACCCAAAACCAGCCGAAGAAAGGAGATAATAAAAATCAGAGCAGAAATAAATGAAATAGAGAACAGAAAAACTATAGAAAAAATTAATAGAACAGGGAGCTGGTTCTTTGAAAGATCAACAAAATTGACAAACCCTAGGCAAGACTTACCAAGGATAAAAGAGAAAGAACTCATATAAACAAAATCCAAAATAAAGAGGAGAAATCACCATGGACATCGTAGATATATAAAGAATTATTGTAGAATACTATGAAAAACCTTATGCCACTAAATTCAACAACCTAGAAGAAATGGATAAATTCCTAGAACAATACAACCCTCCTAGACTGAGTCAAGAAGAAGCAGAAAGCCTAAACAGACCTATTAGTAGAGAAGAAATAGAAAAAAACATTAAAAACCTCCCCGCAAAAAGAGTCCAGGCCCAGACGGCTATACCAGCAATTTTATCAAACCTTCAAAGAAGACTTGATTCCTATTCTACTGAAAGTCTTCCAAAAAATTGAAGAAGCAATACTTCCAAACACATTTTATGAGGCAAACATAACCCTCATACCAAAACCAGGCAAGGATGGCACAAAAAAAGAAAACTATAGACCAATATCTCTAATGAATACAGATGCTAAAATACTAAACAAGCCTGACCTGTGGTGGCGCAGTGGATAAAGTGTCAACCTGGAAATGTTGAGGTCGCCGGTTCAAAACCCTGGGCTTGCCTGGTCAAGGCACATATGGGAGTTGATGCTTCCAGCTCCCCCCCCTTCTCTCTCTGTCTCTCCTCTCTCTCTCTCTCTCTCTCTCTCTCTCTCCCTCTCCTCTCTAAAATGAATAAATAAATAAATTTTAAAAAAAATAAAAAAAATAAAATAAAATACTAAACAAAATACTAGCATATTGAATACAACAACATATTAAAAAATAATACATCATGATCAAGTGAGATTCATCCCAGAATCTCAAGGATGGTTCAACATACATAAAATGGTTAACGTAATGCACCATATCAACAAAACAAAGAACAAGAACCACATGATCTTATTAATACATGCAGAAAAGGCTTTCAATAAAATACAACACAATTTTATGTTTAAGACTCTCAACAAAGTGGGTATAGAAGGAAAGTATCTCAACATGATAAAGGCCATATATGATAAACCATCAGCTAACATCATATTTAATGGCACAAAACTGAAGGCTTTCCCCCTTAAATCAGGAACAAGAGAGGGTTGTCCACTCTCTCCACTCTTATTTAATGTGGTACTAGAGGTTTTAGCCAGAGCAATCAGACAAGACAAAGAAATAAAAGACATCCATATCGGAAAAGAAGAAGTAAAGGTATCACTTTTTGCAGATGATATGATCCTATACATCGAAAACCCCAAAGAATCCACAAAAAGACTCCTAGAAACAATAAGTCAATACAGTAAGGTCACAGGATACAAAATTAACATACAGAAGTCAATAGCCTTTCTATATGCCAACAATGAAACATTTGAGAATGAACTAAAAAGAATAATCCCCTTCACGATTGCAAAAAAAATAAAATAAAATACCTAGGAATAAGCATAACAAAGAGTGTAAAGGACTTATACAATGAAAACTATAAACCAGTGTTAAGGGAAATTGAAAAAGATATTATATGATGGAAGAATATTCCTTGTTCTTGGTTAGGTAGAATAAATATAATCAAGATGGCCATATTACTCAAAGCAATATACAAATTTAATGCAATTCCCATCAAAATTCCAATGACATTTTTTTAAAGAAATGGAGCAAAAAATCATCAAATTTATATGGAAGTATAAAAAACCCCATATAGCCAAAGCAATCCTAAAGAAAAAGAATGAAGCTGGGGGCATTACAATACCTGACTTCAAACTATATTATAGGGCCACGACAATCAAAACAGCATGGTATTGGCAGAAAAACAGACACTCAGACCAGTGGAACAGAATAGAAATTCCAGAAATAAAACCATATATATATATAGTCAAATAATTTTTGATAAAGGGGCCAACAACACACAATGGAGAAAAGAAAGCCTCTTCAATAAATGGTGCTGGGAAAACTGGAAAGCCACATGTAAAAGAATGAAACTGTACTACAGTTTGTCCCCCTGTACTAAAATTAACTCAAAATGGATCAAAGATCTAAACATAAGACCTGAAACAGTAAAGGACATAGAATAAGACATAGGTAGTAAACTCATGGACCTGGGCTCTAAAGAGCATTTTATGAATTTGACTCCAAAGGCAAGGGAAGTGAAGGCAAAAATTAATGGATGCGACTACATCAGACTAAGAAGTTTTTGCTCAGCAAGAGAAACTTATAATAAGATAAACAGACAGCCAACTAATTGGGAAATGATATTTTTAAACAACAGCTCAGATAAGGGCCTAATATCCAAAATATACAAAGAACTCATAAAACTCAACAACAAACAAACAAACAATCCAATAAAAAAATGGGAAGAGGATATGAACAGACACTTCTCCCAGGAAGAAATACAAATGGCCAACAGATATATGAAAAGATGCTCATCTTTTTTAGTTATTAGAGAAATGCAAATCAAAACGGCAATGAGATTCCACCTCACACATGTTAGATTAGCTATTATTAACATGACAGGTAATAGCAAATGTTGGAGAGGTTGTGGAGAAAAAGGAACCCTCATCCACTGTTGGTGGGAATGTAAAGTAGTACAACCATTATGGAAGAAAGTATGGTGGTTCCTCAAAAAACTGAAAATAGAACTACCTTATGACCCAGCAATCCCTCTACTGGGTATATAACCCAAAAACTCAGAAACATTGATTCGTAAAGACACACGCAGCCCCATGTTCATTGCAGCATTGTTCACAGTGGCCAAGACATGGAAACAACCAAAAAGCCCTTCAATAGATGACTGAATAAAGAAGATGTGGCACATATACACTATGGAATACTACTCAGCCATAAGAAATGATGACATCGGATCATTTACAGCAAAATGGTGGGATCTTGATAATATGATACGAAGTGAAATAAGTAAATCAGAAAAAACCAGGAACTGCATTATTCCATACGTAGGTGGGACATAAAAGCGAGACCAAGAGACATTGATAAAAGTGTGGTGGTTATGAGGGTAGGGGGGAGAGGGAGAGTAAAGGGGGGAGGGGCACAAAGAGAACTAGATAGAAGGTGACAGAGGACAATCTGACTTCGGGTGATGGGTATGCAACATAATTGAACGACAAGATAACCTGGACATGTTATCTTTGAATATATGTATCCTGATTTACTGATGTCACCCCATTAAAATAAATAAAAATTAATTAATTTAAAAAAGAGGTCTATAGTTAGATTACTTATTCTTTCAAAATCACATTGACCTTGCATTGAAGAATATCTGTTTTCAACTTGCTCTATGATACTCACAAGCATTGTTTAAACTATTTTTGGTGAACAACAGGCTCTTTCTTTGCTGTCAATTTTCCTTTACACTAAAACAAAACCTCTTTCTTCTTTCTTATAGCAGACAACAGACTTAACTCTGCTGTTTTTCACTTTACAGAATGTATTTGATAAGGAATTCTGTCTCAAAAACATTATTCTAGCACAATATGTACTTAAGGTATACCCCATCCCCAAATCATTTCACAGTACTGGCACATTTATCAAGTGCTCAAAACACCTGAACTATAAAAGCCTGGTTAATAATTACTTATGCATAGAAAATAAAATAAATGATCCAAACTTAAAAATAAGTAAAGTAGAGGTGACTTGGCCTAGGGGCAATTCCATAGGACCCTAATGAAAATTTTCAGAATACAAATTAGTTTAGCATATCTATGGCAATCAAAGAGAAGCATATTTTAGAACATGAAAAGAATCAAGTCCAGGAAAAATTTCCATATACTTCTCACACTAAAATATGTTTTGATTAAAAAAAAAAAGATAAACATCAAGATAAGCTAAGGGACTGAATCTCCAAAAGATAAAGTTTTCTTAAGTGATGAGATTGTTTAGGGCATTTCAATGCCCCATCAATTTCAAAAGGCTTAAAAGAGAAATAAAATAAAGGGGCACAGAAGCAGGTCTAAAAGTAGCATCCTTTTATCTGGAAGAGTAGAGTCATAAAATGTGAAAAGTTTTGTTTTTATCCTTTATGAATTACATGAAACCTTCCAAGACAAGAAAAATGATTATTTCAAAACCTATACAAAAGGAAGAGCATAGCATTGATTTACCAATCAATGAGCCATTTCAGTTTATCTCCAAGCAGTTGAGAAGGACTAGATATCATTATTAAAGAAGAAACACTATTCTAAATGCTGTGCATACAACACAATTTAAAATAATAATACCTTACATTTGTGTATACTTGAGAGTTTATAGAGCACTTTTATCAATTTCTAAAAGAGAAAGAAAAATCTAAGGAATGCGATGAATATTAGTTTTGCACTGAATAAATGAGAGTGAGTTTCTATAATAATAGAAGTTCTCAACAAATCTTTATCAGAAATTGATGAATTGCCTATCTTAACTTCATTATCCTTATCATGGGCACCTATGAGAGAAATGAAAAATTGATGAGTATTATCATAATCAAAGAGAATAAATGTTTCTCTGTTAAAGTGAATACATAATATTTCCAGGAATAAAATAATATTCATTTTTAAATTCTGATAATGCTGACAGCAAATCTCATTTCAACCAGTGGAGGAAATTAGCAATATAAAAGAATACTGTTTGAATTTGGGTTGTTAAACTATATACATATTTTGCCTGTAAGAACTAGTCTCTTGTCTCTTCTATTGGGGAATATTTTTAGAATACATTTATAACAATAGGGTGAGAACTCATTTTTTTATAGAGAAATTGATTAACTCTTAAAAACAGATTGAGTAAATGCCAAAGGGTTTATATGCCTTACTTACAGTAGAGAGTGGACTTACAACATGTGGACTTTTCTTGTGATCAGCTTTTATTAAGAGATTGAACTTACATAATTATGTTAACCACTGTCACCTCAATAAATTCAATTAAATAGATTACTGTTTTCTTTATTATATCTTTATACCTTCTTAGTCCAGCTTTACACAATACAATTTAAGAGGAAAGATTTACCCCATTAAGTATTTGATTATTTTCTCTAGTAATTCTATTACATTCTTGGAAATTAAAGTGAAAAAAAGTGATATTATTTCATTAGCTATTTTAAAACATCAGTATTATACTTAATTGTAATATTTTTATCACATTTCAAAATTGAGCTTTTAAAAAAATACCAAATATATAAGTAAGCAAAAGAAAAAACAAACACAGAAGAATTTTGATATCTCCAGCACCAAGAGATAATCCCTGAAAATATTTTAGTTTCTTTGGTCCTGTTTCTTATGACCATGTATGTGTGTATCTTTGCATGTGTCTGTGTGTGTGTGTGAATGATATTTTCTGTGTCTCTGTGTGTGTGTGTTTAGCTGGCAGACTGTAGCTAGCCACTTAGGTAATTCATCTAAAACTTGGCAATTCCCATTGCATATAATAGGAGACAGTAAGTCATCTCCACAGTACTAATGCTAAATCATTCTAGTCATTACAAAAATTATGTCATTAAATATTTATTGACAGAAATATATGCATTATATCATAAGTAAAAATATATTATAAAAATAATTATACTATGCATATAGTATTGTAACCTCCTGAAAAATCACAATGCAAACAGGTTTAGGAGATTAGAATTATGGTTTAAAAATATGTATATAGATATTCCAAGATGGCAGTGGAATAGGCAGACAAACAGATTGCCACCTTTCATGACCAAACTGTATTACAAGTTAATTTAAGAACAATCATCATGAAAAATCAACATTGGACTAAAAGAACAGGACTTGAAAACCTAGGAGCACAGAAGAATCCACACTGATTCTGGAAGGGAGTGTGGGGGCATGGTGGGGGTCTCCCCTGCTTCCAGGAGGAAGGGGAGGCTGAGGCTGAGGGTCCAGAAGGGCTCCCATTGCAAAAAGAGAAACCTGAGAGGCGGGGTTCCTCAGTCCCAGGACCGGAGCCCCAGCCTAGAAATCTAGGGACTGGAAGAGACAGCCTAACAGCATTGAGTGGGGAGAAGAGCATGAGTTTTGTTTGTGGGAAGTGGCTGGTTAAAGAAAGTATAACCTTAAAGGGCTAGTGCAGAAAATATCACTCACAGTGCTTGTCTTGGGCTCCAAAGGCAAGTGGGCTGAGAGGACTGGTTTTGTATGAGGAGAGAGTGGAGTGATTGAGAGATGGAGACACAAATGGTGACTGGGAGAGGAGAGCCTAAGTTTACCTGAGTCATCCTCCAGTGCTACAACGGCCATAGCTGGGGGAGGGGTCACTCCCTCTGCCCTGCACAAGCCAAGTGTGAAACCAGTTGACCCACTTCCAAAAAGCTCTCCAGTTCTAATCAGCACAAAAGTTGTTCAGAAAGGAGGAAGTAAAGAGGAAGGGCAGTGACTCAAGTTTCCAGGGAGACCTGAGCTAAACCTCCCCCTTCATACTGAGAATGTGTTCAGCCCCCAGAGAGGCACTGGGCAGATCACACCTTCAGAATCTCAGAAATCACACCCACAACATTCCTGGATAGTCTCAACTAAAACAACAACAACAACAAAACAAGATATGCCTACTTACCCATCCTAAAGATGAAAGCCCCCTGCTGGTATCAGCAAATATAGATGCTTCTTGCTGGACTCAGCAAACAAACAGCAGGGAAATTAAGACTTTTAAGCAGCTCTACTAGTTAAGGAGAATTAAAATCCAAGCAACAAGCAAAGGCTGAGGTATAAAGTCCTGGAGGAAAAACCACATTTTATAAACCAACCTCAGACCCACAACTCTAACAAGCTTGCAAACCACACACAGAAAGAACAGAAAGACAAAGGAATGTAATCCATATGAATCAACAAGAAAAATCTCCAGAAAAAGAAACTGAATGAGATAGAAGTAATCAAATTACCAGATACAGAAATTAAAATAATGATTGTTAGGATGCTTAAGGATCTTTAAAAAGAAGCTACAATGCATGGACTTAATGGGCACCTAAATAAAAAAGTCACAAGCATCAAAAGGGACACTTGCCTGACCAGGCAGTGGCACAGTAGATAGAGTGTTGGACTGGGAAGTAGAGGACCCAGGTTTGAGACCCTGAGGTCACCAGCTTGAGCACGAGCTCATCTGGTTTGAGCAAGGCTCACAAGCTTGAGCCCAAGGGTGTTGGATCAAGCAAGGGGTCACTCAGTCTGCTGTAGCCTCTAGTCAAGGCACATATGAGAAATCAATCAATGAACAGCTAAGGAGCCGCAATGAAGAATTGATGTTTCTCATCTCTCTTTCTTCCTGTCTGTCTGTCCTTATCTGTCCCTCCCTCTGACTCTCTCTGTCTCTGCTACACACACACACACACACAAACACAAGACACTGAAATCATAAAAAAAATCCATCAGAAATGCCAATTACAATATCAGAAATGAAGAATACACTAGAAGGAATCAACAGCAGGCTGGATATAGCACAGGATCAAATCAGCGAATTAGAGGACAATATAAATAAAATCACAGAAACAGAGCAGCAAAAAGAAAGGAGGCTCAAAAGTCTGAGGAAACTATAAGAAAACTCTGTGACAATATGAAGAGAAATAACATCACATCGTAGGAGATCCTGAAGGAGAAGAGAAAGAACAAGGGATAGAGAACCTGTTTGAAGACATCATAGCTGAAATCATTCTTAAATAGATGACAGAAAAAGTCACACAAGTTTAAGAAGCACAGAGAATACGAATAAAAAGAAACACAGTGAGGCCTACATAAAGACACATTATAATTGAAACACCAAATTTAAGAGACAAAGAAAAAATACTCAAAGCAGCAAGAGAAATGAAGTCAAATACCTATAGAGGAGCCCCCATAAGGATGACATCCGACTTTTCAACAGAAACACTTGAGGCCAGAAAGGAATGACAAGAAATATTTAAAGTAATGCAAAACAAGAGCCTACAACCAAGACTTCTCTATCCAGCTAGATTATCATTTAAAATTAAAGGAGAAATAAAAAGCTTCCCAGACAAAAAAAACCTCAAGGAATTCACTACAACCAAACTAGTACTGCAGGAAATGTTAAGAGACTTGCTATAGAAAGAATGAAGGAAAAAAGAAACAGAGAAAAAGATTATAAATCTAAAGAATAAAATGGCAATAAACAACTACTTATCAATAATAACCTTAAATGTAAACAGATTAAATGTTTTAATCAAAAGACATAGGGTAGCTGCATGGATAACAAAACAGGGCTCTTACAATACTTATGCTGCCTACAAGAGACCCATCTCAGAAAAAAAGATACACATAGACTGAGAGTAAAAGGATGGAAAAATATATATCATGTAAGTGGAAAGGAAAAAAAAAACCTGGGGTAGCAAAATTAATATCTGACAAAATAAACTTTAAAACAAAGGCTATAGTAAGAGATAAAGAAGGTCACTACATAATGGTAAAAAGAACATTAAAACAAGAAGATATAACTATTATAAATATATATGCACTTAATATAGGAGCACCTAAATATGTAAAACAGATGTTGATGGACAAAAAGGGAGAGATCAATAGCAATAGTATAATAGTAGGGGATTTTAATACCCCACTAACCTCAATGAATAGAACTTCCAGACAGAAAATTAACAAATAAACAACAGCTTTAAATGACACACTAGATCAACTGAATTTAATAGATATCTTTAGAGCCTTTCACCCCAAAGCAGCAGAATATACATTCTATTCAAGTGCTCACAGTACATTCTGTAGGATAGACCACATGTTTTGTCACAAAACAAGTCAATAAATTTAAGAAGATTGAAATCATATCAAGCACCTTCTCTGACCACAACAGCATGAAACTAGAAATCAAATACAATAGAAAAACTGAAAAACATTCAAACACTTGGAGACTAAATAGCATGCTATTAAATAATGAATGAGTTAACAATGAGATCAAGGAAGAAATAAAAAATTTCCTTGAAACAAATGAAAATAGACATACAAAAATTCAAAATTTATGGGACACAGCAAAAGCAGTCTTGAGAGGGAAGTTCATAGCATTACAGACATACCATAAGAAAAAGCTCAAATAAACAACTTGATCCTGAATCTAAAAGAACTAGAAAAAGAACAGCAAGTAAAGACTAGAGGAAGTAGAAGGAAGAAAATAGTAAAGATCAGAGTGGAAATAAATTACATAGAGGAAAAAAATATAGAAAATCAATGAAACCAAGAACTGGTTCTTTGAAATGGTAAACAAAATTGATGAATCTTTAACCAGACTGACCAAGAAAAAGGAGAGAGGGCACAAATAAATAAAATTAGAAATGAGAGTGGAGAAGTAAAAACTGACACAACAGAAATTCAAAAAGTTGTAAGAAAACACTATAAAGAACTATATGCTCCAAAATGGGACAACCTTGATGAAATGGATAAATTCCTTGAAAAATATAATCATTCAAAAATCAATCTGAAAAAAACAGAAAACCTAAACAGACTGATTACACCAAAAGAGATTAAAACAGTTATCAAAAAACTCCCAACAAACAAAAGTCCTGGGCCTGATGGCTTCACAGGAGAATATTAACAAATATTCAAAAAAGAACTAACTCCTATTCTTCTCAAGCTATTTCAGAAAATTCAAGAAGAGGGAAAACTTTCAAACTCCTTTTATGAAGCAAATATAATCCTCATTCCAAAACCAGGTAAAGACACTACAAAGAAAGAAAACTATAGGCCAATATCCCTGGTGAACATAGATGCTAAAATTCTCAACAAAATATTAGCAAATCAGATCCAGCAATACATGAAAAAAACCATACATCATGATCAAGTGGGATTTATTCTGGGGAGATGAGGCTGGTGCAATATTCACAAATCAATCAATGTGATTCATCACTTAAAAGAAAGGATAAAAACCACATGATGATATCAATAGACGCAGAAAAAGCATTTGATAAAATCCAGCATCCATTTATGATAAAAACTCTCAGCAAAGTGGGAATACAGGGAACATACCTCAACATGATAAAGGCCATTTATGACAAACCCACAGCCAACATCATACTCAATGGGCAAAAGTTAAAAGCAATCCCCTTAAGATCAGGAACAAGGCAGTGGTGCCCCTTTCACCACTCTTATTCAACATAGTTCTGGAAGTCTTAGCCAAAGCAATCAGACAAGAAGAAGAAATAAAAGGTATTCAAATTGGAAAAGAAGAAGTAAACTTTCATTATTTGCTGATGACTTGTTACTGTATATAGAAAACCCTAAACTCCCAGTCAAAAAAACTACTGGATCAGATAAATGAATTCAGCAAGGAGGCAGGTTATAAAATCAATATCCAGAAATCAGTGGCATTTAGTATACCAACAATGAACTTTCTGAAAGAGAAATTAAGAAACAATCCCTTTCACTATTGCAACAACAACAACAACAAAATAAAGTACCTAGGAGTAAGTTTCACCAAGGATGTTAAAGATCTGTACTCAGAAATTATGAAACATTGATAAATGAAATCAAGGAAGATACAAACAAGTGGAAGCATATACCGTGATCATGGATAGGAAGAATAAACATTATTAAAATGTCTATATTACCCAAAGCAATTTATAAATTCAATGCAGTTCTATCAAAATACCAATGACATACTTCAAAGATATAGAACAAATATTCCAAAAATTTATAAAGAACCAAAAAGAAACACAAATAGCCACAGCAATCTTGAAAAAGAAAAATAAAGCAGGCTGTATCACACTTCCTGATAACAAGTTATACTACAAGGCCATCGTACTCAAAACAGCTTGGCACTGGCATAAGAATAAGCATACAGATCAATGGAAGAGAATAGAGGTAAGAGCATACAATGGAGTAAAGACAGTCTCTGTAACAAATGATGCTGGGAAAATTAGACAAATGCATGCAAAACAATGAACCTAGACCACAAATTTATACCATTCATAAAAATAAACTCAAAATGGATAAAAGGCTTGAATATAAGTCATGAAGCCATGATTAATTTGGAAGAAAACATAGGCATTAACTCTCTGACATCTCTTGCAGCAATATGTTTGCTGACTTAACTCCCTGGGCAAGTGAAATAAAGGACAGGATGAACAAATGGGACTATAACAAACTAAAAAGCTTTTACACAGCTAAAGACAATATAAACAAAATAAAAGACAACCCACACAATGTTAGAACATATTTGCCAACATGTCCAATAAGGGGCTAATAATCAAAATCTACAAAGAACTTGTAAAACTCAACACCAGGAAACTAAACAATCCAATCAAAATAGAGCAAACAAACTAAATAGACACTTCTCTAAAGAGGACATACAAATGTCCAATGGGAATATGAAAAAATATTCAACATCTCTAATCATTAGAGAAATACAAATTAAAACCACAATAAGATACCACCTCACACCAGTCAGAATGGCGCTCATTAACAACACAACACATAACAAGTGCTGGAGAATTTTCAAAGAAAAGGGAACCCTCCTGCTCTGCTGGTTGGAATGCAGACTGGTGCAGCCACTGTGGAAAAAAATATGGAGATTCATCAAAAAATTAAAAATAGAACTGCCTTTTGACCCAGTTGTCCCAGTTCTAGGAATATATCCTAAGAGTAACAAATCACTGATTCAAAAGAAGAAATGCACCCCCATGTTATTGTAGCATTGTTTACAATAGAAACAGCCCATGTCTGTCAGTAGCCGAGTGGATCAAAAAGCTGTGGTACATACACACAACAGAATACTACAAAGCCATGAAAAAGAAGGAAATCTTACTTCTTGTGTCAACATGGATGGACCTGGAGTCTACTATGCTAAGCAAAATAAGCCAGACAGAGAAAGAAAAATATCATATGTCATCACTTATATGAGGAATCCAAAGAACAATGAGAACTGAGGAACGGAAGAGAGGCAGAGAAAGGGTCAGAGTGCAGAGGGAATGGGGAAGAGAGGAGGGGATCAAAGAAAGGAAAGACATTAGTGAATGTATATAAACATAACACAGAGAGATAGAGGGCAGGATAGTAAATCATGGAGGAAAAGGGGGAAGGTATTGGTGGAGGGGGCAAAAGGGGGTATCAGGGAGATCAAGGCGGGAGGGAGGAAGATATATTCAGGAGTACAGTTGTACTATGTAAACACAACAAATTAAAATCAATAAAAAGTAAGAGATGTATATAATAAGGATTATGTCAAAATTATTTGTGTGATAAGCTTTGAGTAAATATTTGAAAAATGTGTTATGTCTTCATAATATATGTTTTTATTTATTTATTTTTTGTATTTTTCTAAAGCTGGAAACGGGGATAGACAGTCAGACAGACTCCCGCATACGCCAGACCGGGATCCACCTGGCACGCCCACCAGGGGTGACGCTCTGCCCACCAGGGGGCGATGCTCTGCCCCTCCGGGGCATCGCTCTGCCGTGACCAGAGCCACTCTAGTGCCTGGGGCAGAGGCCAAGGAGCCATCCCCAGCGCCCGGGCCATCTTTGCTCCAATGGAGCCTTGGCTGCGGGAGGGGAAGAGAGAGACAGAGAGGAAGGAGGGGGGTGGGGTGGAGAAGCAAATGGGCACTTCTCCTGTGTGCCCTGGCCGGGAATCGAACCCGGGTCCCCCGCACGCCAGGCCGACGCTCTACCGCTGAGCCAACCGGCCAGGGCTCATAATATATGTTTTTATATCCAACTTTATTACACACAGATTGTATTATATGAAGGTTGAAAAGTTTCATTTTTCACCTCGCACTCAACCGTCAAACAAAGGAAAAATGAGAGTTGTTGTTAGAAACTTGGGCCTTAAATTAACTGAATATTACTCCAAACTAGAAGAAATACTTCTGTTCTTTTGGCAAGTCACTTAAGTAGAAGTAGGTAAGAAAGGGGTCTTTAAAGATCATGGAGATCAATTTCTTGAAGAGCCTTTAGCCTTTCGAAGGATTTGGGAATAAGTAATTTTATAGCATCTGAAATTATTCACTTATCTTTTGAAATAAAAATATGTAGCATTTAAAACTTTCTATTTTAACTTTCAAAAGCTAAATTGCCTAACAAGATTTCACTTCAAAAGTTTTTACTTTTTTACAAAAAAAAATTTTGTAACCAATTCTGTTGCCTCTGGCAGATTTTCTATCGTATTTATTTAGAAAAGTAATCTTTGAGGTCATTTTGCTGTTGGAAGTAGACATTTATCTTAGTTCAGAATATTTATTTTTTCCTAATTTCATTAATATCAAACATCAAAATTTTGTTTAATCTAAAAATAATACAGGAAAAATAAATTTACTTTTAGGTGCTAGATTCTAGAAATTTCTAAATTTTAGAAAGCAGACAACTAAAATCAGCTTTTCCTTCTCACCATTATCTTTTCCTATTTTTTCAGTTATGTCAAAGCAAAGCATAGAAATGAGCTTATCTTTTTCCTTGAAGAAATTATTTAGTAAGTAGTGTGCACAATATTATGGCACAGGAATCCACACAAAGAAATATCCGTAATCATTTAAATGTCCTTGTAATTGCTAAGTAAAAATATAGTATTAATATAACACACACTTAGAAAAATGATTTTAAAACTATGTTTCAAAATTTTAAAAAATATTTTTCTGCTTATTTAAACTGTTTATGTTTTCCTTAAGAAAAATATGTTCTATACAGAAATAGGATGTTTTAATGCCTGACTGGTGGTGGTGCAGTGGATAAAGTGTTTACCCAGAATACTGAGGTTGCTGGGTTGAAACCCCAAGGTCTCTGGCTCTGAGCACAGGCTCATCAGTGTGGAACCACTGGCTTGAACAAGGTTTCTGGCATGAAAAGGTCACTGGATTGGACAATGGGACACTCAACTTGGCCCCAGTCAAGGCATGTAGGAGAAGCTCAATGTACAACTAAAGTGAGAGCAACTATAAGTCGATGCTTCTCATCCTTTCACTCCTTTCCTGTTTCTTTCTCACTCTCTCTCAAAAAATGTTTTGACTTTTTAAGGGGAATAAAATAATAGTTTACTGGGAATTACTGTCCTAAAAAAATCTATCATGTAAAAGTAAACATATACATGATATTATGATATAATAGCAAATAAGAAATTGGAAGTTGGGGCCTGACCTGTGGTGGCACAGTGGATAAAGCATCGACCTGGAAATGCTGAGGTCGCCGGTTCGAAACCTTGGGCTTGCCTGGTCGAGGCACATGTGGGAGTTGATGCTTCCAGCTCCTCCCCACCTTCTCTCTCTGTCTCTCTCTCTCCTCTCTCTCCCTCTCTCTCCTCTCTAAAATGAATAAATTTAAAAAATTAAAAAAAAAAAAGAAATTGGAAGTTGGGTATTATCTTTCTGAACCAATCCTTGAATTATTATTTTATCTCAAACAATTCTACACATCTTTCCTTTTCTCTATTTATCTTCCCTTAAACCTTGTGGTCACAAATTGGCAACAGACACTTGAGTGTATGCTGTTCATGGTTTTCTCAGTAAAGATTCAGCTCAATATGGCTGAAATTCTGAGAGGGCAACTCAAATAGATGATGAGGGTGACAGAGACACAGCAGTTAGACTTGGTTCAAGCCATTAAGCCTAAAATAAAATTCAGTAAGAAGTCTGAAATAATCAACTGCTGGAAAAAGAGGGTCACTCTTAAAATTTACGGGACAGTTTTCAGGTCAGGAGAGCGACACTTTGAGTTTCCTCTTACAGCTGCTCTTCAGTGGAGAAAGGGCAGGACTCCTTCAAGGGCAGCAGCATTGCAAACACAAAAGGGCAGGACATTTTCAGACAGAAAAACTTGACAGCTTCAATTGATTATGATATTTTTTTTCTTTCTCTTTTTCAAAAGTTTCCCCTAAAGATGAAAAGTGTCAGACATTGACATCAGTCTTGGAGAACTGACCTGTAAAGTAATTAGAAAAGGAATTCCCCCATGCCTCACCCTTTTGTCTCAGAGCTGGGTCAGATGAAAGGCACCTCTGTTTACTTCCTGATCCTTCTAATTTCTGTAACAAGGACCATCCCAAACTCATCTCCCAGCAGCTGCTCTAACTGAAACTCAAGAGATTGCCCCAGGCATGATGGCACCTTTTTAAAGCTGCTCAACGCTAATGGATTAGCTCTCTTTAGCACAGGTGGCAATTTAACAGGAGACCAAACTTTTATACTAGCAAGAGACCACTGAAAATTACCTCAAAGATCATAGGCCTAAAGCAGGGCTAAGAAAGCACAGGACTTTCTAAAATGTATTTCAACTGCTCATCATCCTACCCACATTCCCCAAAGGAAGGTGATTATGGGTTTGGTAGGAATGAAGGGAAGCATGGTTAATATAATCTCAAAAAAGTGTTTTTTTATTAGTTCTAAAACTATGGGTTTTAATTATGAAATATAAACTTTGCATAAAGACTGATTATATTTCAAACAAAATATTACTGATTTTTTTTTGGCTTGCTTGATTACATTTATTTAGAAATTAAATTTTATAGGGTGACAATGGTCAATAAGAACACTGTGAACAACTTTGTAGCATTTGAACTGTAGGTTGTGCTGTGTGCCCATCACCCAATTACTGATTTTTGTTTATGGTTTTTTTGGCCTGAGAAACGTCTTATAATGATACAAAAAGCAGTATCAAGGATTAATTTACTCTTTTTTTGCACATTTTCAAGTTATTTTAAAATATTAAAAGCCTTAAAAAATGTAGCAACTCAAGCCATTTGTTTCACAATTAGCCCATCATTCTAATTAAGCTGTTCATATAAAAATGTTGGTAAACAGGGTATAACACATATACCACAATATTTCCTAACTTAGATTGAAACCTCACAAAAGAATTCAGAAAACAGATGAGTCAGATAGTTAGACAAAGACCAGATTAGCTAAAAGACAGATTAGAAGCTAAGAAAATGTCTTTAAAATGCCAACAGAAGACTCTAAATTACAGGTTAATGCACTTAAAAGCACACTGACACATGGAAGACAAAATGTAACCATTATTAGAAGGTTAATAATTAAAATAGAACAATGCTCCATATACTGGTTTTCATGCAAATGTGAATATAACACTATGAACTAGATAGACCGGGGGTCCCAAAACTTTTTACACAGGGGGCCAGTTCACTGTCCCTCAGACCATTGGAGGGCCAGACTATAAAAAAAAAAACTATAAAAAAATCCCTATGCACACTGCACATATCTTATTTTAAAGTAAAAAAACAAAACGGTAACAAATACAATATTTAAAATAAAGAACAAGTAAATTTAAATCAACAAACTGACCAGTATTTCAATGGGAACTATGGGCCTGCTTTTGGCTAATGAGATGGTCAATATGCTCCTCTCACTGACCACCAATGAAAGAGGTGCCCCTTCTGGAAGTACAGCGGGGCCGGATGAATGGCCTCAGGGGGCAGCATGCGGCCCCCGGGCCGTAGTTTGGGAACCCTTGAACTAGACCATATCCTGGTCCAGCAAAACTATGGGAAACCAATAAAATCTCAAACTCACATATTACCTTATATAACAAAAGCAGTTGCAAAGACTTTAAACTATCTGGATTTAAAAGAATTAAACTGATATTTCACCTTAAGAAGTAGGTGCTCGGGTTTGAAAGATGAGTAATGGCTACTTGATTTTTAGAAAAGTATTATTTATCTATGCTTCTATGATGAAATTTAAGGGCCTGTGTAGACTTGCTTTATCTAACATTCACTGGAAATGATTCACAGTAAAATGAAAAAGCCCCGGCAGTTTATTTATTTATTTATTTTATTGAATTTATTGGGGTGACACTGGCAAATAAAACTATACAGGTTTTAGGTGCACAACTGTACAACACATCATCTGTATTGCACTGTGTGTTCACCATCCCAAGTAAAGTCTCTCTCCATCACTGTCTGTCTCCTCGCTACCCTCCTCACCTGCCTCCACACCACCTGTGGGTCTATTTCTGGATTTTTTCATCTGTAACATTAATCTATGTATGTATCATTATGCTAATAAGATAATATCTATATTGTTATGTCTTTATAGTAAATTTTAAAATCCTTTTTAAAAAGACCAGACAATTATATATTTGCAGTAACAGATAGAATTTAGGATAAATTTGAAAAAATTTTATTTCAAATGCTATTATAATGAACATGGGTTCATAGTAAAATAAATATCAATGCTTAGAGTGGTTTTGATTATTTTCAATATTTTGAAAGGTGGAACAAATGTATATTACTTCTTTATATATAGATTGTTTTGCAAATTTTATTTTTAACTTAACATAATAGCATAAACATTTATTTCCCTTTCTTTTTTTATTTTAAAATCATTTTAAGGCCCTGGTTGGTTTTCTCAGTGGATAGAACACTGGCCTCCCAATGCATGTAGGCATCCCAGGTTTAATCCTGTGGTCACGACACACAAGAGAAGTCCACCCTTTCTAACCTTCTCTCTCTCTCTTCCCCTTCAGCAGCCAGTGGCACTGAGGATGGCTCGGTTGATTTGCGCATCAGCCCCTGTCAGGGGTTGCCAGATGGATCCTGGTCAGGATACATGTGGAAGTTTGTCCACCTTCCCTCTTATCATTTAAAAAAAAAAGTTTTTTTAAATAAGTAATGTCTGACATATATGTAGACCATTATTTATTTTAAAAATACAGTTTGGTTACTTTGTTTCCAAAGTTTTGACATAATAAACAATATAACAATACATATCATTGTACAGAAACCTTTATCCTTATTTTATATTATTTTATTAACATAGATTCCCTCAAAAGACAATTATGATTAATGCAGTAGGAAAAATTAAAGGTACAAATTCTTGATGGTACATATACCTCTTGGCAAAATGTTTTCCAGAAAACTTATACAAATAAAGCTTTCACTAGTATTTCATAAATATGTCTCATTTTAACATAACTGCACTCCTTTAATTCATATATAATTAATTATTAGTGATTTTAATCATGGATAAACTAATTATAACTTTCTGTTTTAGCAGCATTTTTAGGAAAAGAACACTGATGATCCATTTTTCATTACTTCTTTAAATTTCAAGGACTAGAATAAAATTTTACTGATTAAAAATGCAAAAAAAGTATGAAACAGAATACTGATGGCAACTTTAAGAATGAAGAAAAGTAACATATTTGAACATATGTCATATATTTACATAACAATTTTGAGATTTTATTGTTATTGTACAGAGTACACTAAATCTCAGAAAGTTTAGTTTATTTTATTTTATTTTACTTATTCATTTTAGAGAGGAGAGAGGAGAGAGAGACAGGGGGGAGGAGCTGGAAGCATCAACTCCCATATGTGCCTTGACCAGGCAAGCCCAGGGTTTCGAACCGGCGACCTCAGCATTTCCAGGTCGACGCTTTATCCACTGCGCCACCACAGGTCAGGCCTAAATCTCAGAAAGTTTAAATAAAGTGTATAAGATTTTTCATTTATTAGATGGTATCAATGTGAATCAAATCAATTTTGACCTCAAATTCTATGTTCCTTTGATTATATAATTTTATGTAAGTAATGGTTTATTCTTATTTTCATGGTAAAATACAATGTGAGAATTAAGGAGGATACTGTTTTATCAAAATGCTACCTTCCTAGAAATTGTGTTGTAAAACCAAGAATATTGTAATAAATTAATTTAATGAACAAAAGTGATATTTGCAGCCCTGGCCGGTTGGCTCAGTGATAGAACACTGGCCTGGCGTGCAGGAGTCCTGGGTTCGATTCCTGGCCAGGGCACAGAGGAGAAGCACCCATCTGCTTCTCCACCCCTCCCCCTCTCCTTCTTCTCTGTCTGTCTCTTCCCCTCCTGCAGCCAAGGCTCCATTGGAGCAAGTTGGCCCGGGTGCTGAAGATGACTCCATGCCCTCTGCCTCAGGCACTAGAATGGCTCTGGTTGTGACGGAGCAATGCCACAGATGGGCAGAGCATCGCCCCCTGGTGGGCATGCCGGGTGGATCCTGGTTGGGCACATGCGGGAGTCTGTCTGACTGCCTCCCCGTTTCCAACTTCAGAAAAATACAAAAAAAAAAGTGATATTTGCTTAAAGTATAATTACAAAAAAGTGACAAGGCAAAGAAAAAATGTTTTAAATTATGTCAGCCACAAATGGTTTTAAAATAACTCAGAGAAACTACATATTTTGTTTTTAGGTTCATTTTTTTTCTTAAAATACTGTATACTTCATCACAGTATGCTGACTTAAATCACATAAAATTTTGATGTTTGATATTCATATGCCATAAAAAAAGGTGAATAAAATTGTTATCATAAAATGTATAAAAGTGTTCAGTCCGGTTGGCTCAATGGTAGCCTGTCGGCCCAGCATGTGGAAGTCTCGGGTTCGATTCGCAGTCAGGGAACACAGGAGAAGCGTCCATCAGCTTCTCCGTCCTTCCCCCTCTCCTTCCTCACTGTCTCTCTCTTCCCGTCCCGCAGCCAAGGCTCCATTGGAGCAAAGTTGCCTGAGGATGGCTCCATAGCCTCTGCCTCAGGTGCTAGAATGGCTCCAGCCCCAATGGAAAGATGACTCAGATGGGCAGAGCATCGTCCCCTGGTGGGCATGCTAGGTAAATCCCAGTTGGACACATGCAGGAGTCTGACTGCGTCCCTGCTCCTAACTTCAGAAAAATACCAAAAAAAAAAATGTATAGAAGTGTATCAATTTTTTTTTAAGTTTCAAAGTAGAAAAGTGGTAAGACTGAACTTCAGTACTGAGCCAAGTATTACTATTTTAAAAACAAAGGAGATGACGTCAGAGTAATGGCGGGGTAGGAAGCGATACCGATAAATCTCCCCCAAAACTCAACAAGATCTTCAACCAGAAACAGAAAAACCTATACTTGGAGCTTCCAGATGCTTTGCAATACACCCAAAGGTATGATTGAGTGAAAAATTGGCTAAATATATAACCAAACCCCGAAGGAAATAGGGAGTAAGAAATGCTCCGCCTTCCTCACTAACCTAAACAGGGCGGCTTTCTCTGGTAACTGTGAATATAGAAACTGAGGCAGGCAAAGGGGGTGATTAGATCCAGGCCACCGCGGCACAAATGGCCGAACCAGGCTGTGGCACGGATATCCAAGCAGAGGAAAATCTGATCCTATGGCAACCCGGGCAATACAAGCTAACACTCGCGCCAAACCCAAACAAAGAAAGACAAGCGGAGCGGCCATTTTACCCGGTCTCCTGGTCGGTGTGCAGTTAGTGGGCGAGAATTTCTTCCTAGGCCCTGAGAGTGGGTGCCCGTGTTGCCCCACAGAGAGGCTGGGTCAGAGGCCTTTCTGTGGGCCGAGGTCAGAGTCTCTGGGCAGCCCCAGTGCCCTGGGAAAGCCACGCACGGGAGGGAGTGAGAACTAATTCCAACGGTGGAGATTTTCCGTGCTGGAGGGTGTTTCACTCAGAGGGAAACGCGGCCAGCCTCATATCCTGGTTTGCGCGCGCAGATAAGGAGTGAGCGATTCCTCCGAGTGCCTCGGCAGTGCGCGCCCATGTTATCGCACAGAGGGGCAGAGTCAGGGGCCTTTGTGTGGGCCAAAGCGGAATCTCGAGTCGCCCCAGCGCCTTGCAAAAGCCGCGCACGGGGACAGAGCGAGACTCAATTCCAACGCTGCAACTTTTCCCTGCGGTTGGGGGTTTCACTCAGAGCGTGAGACTGCTGGCCGGATATCCTGGCTGCAGACAGTGAGTGAGAGTTTCCTCCAAGCGCCCGGAAGTGGGTGCCCGCTTGTGTTACCGGACAGAGTGGCAGAGCCAGAGGTCTTTGAGTGGGCGGAAACCCCGCCTGATTATGCTAGCAGCTCTGACTGAGCCTTACCCAGAGCCCTGTGCTGAGTGGAAATAGAGTGGGGAGTTGCCAGCTCTTTGAGCCTCTTACTATCCAGGCAGAGGCAGCAGCAACCCCATAGCTGGATTATCAGGCTACTAATTGAGGAAGGAAAGACTAGGAGAAAGGCTCCAGGAACACGGACTCTCTCGCTGTCGGAGCCTATAAATGCTAATGAGCTTCGACTGCCAACGAGACTAAAGCACAATACATGACATTGCCATAGAAACTTATCAACAGCAAACCTCTACCTGAGCGTGCCAAAGGGGCAGAACCTGGGGTACAGAGTCACCGACCAGGAAGAGGGAGAGAAAAGAAAAAGCAAGAAGATAACCTCTCAAAATCAAGAATAATCTGCAGACTTTATAACCTATCCCATTTTATTATATTTGTTTGTTTGTTTCTCTTATCTTCATTCTTGATACTTTTTTTTCCTCCTCCAATTTGGCCGATTAACTCTCTACTGGTATTACTCTCTCCTGTCCTTGAACTACACTACCCATAAGTGTTACATCTCCCATTATCTTTTCTCTTCTCTTCCTTTCTCTCTATGAGGGTTGCACTCTAAAACCCTTAACTCTCTCTCTCTCTCTCTCTCCTTTCTTTTTTCTTCTTTTAGTGGTTCCCTCTTTTTTTCTCTCTCTCTCTTTCTTTTCTCCCTATATATTAGTTTCTTCATTTCTCCTTTACATCTCCTCTCATTCAAACCTCAATAACAAACAAATTATCTTATCTGGGACTCAAACCTATGTTTGTGGCATTTGGGGGGGTTTTTACTTCACCTTTTTAACTCACTAGCAGTGCTCCCATCCCTGGCTCTCCATATTATCTAGTTCATGTTCCACTAAATACAATAGTAATTTTTTAATTTGTCCCCCCATTTTTCCGTTTTCCTCTTATTCCTCTCATCATAACTCTTAGACAACCAACACCTAAAAGCAAATCATTTTATTCTTGACCCAAATTTTTTCCTTATTTGCTTTTTGTGGGTCCATACGCTCTTTTTTTTTCTTTTTCTTTTTTTTTTTTTTTGCCCCTTTATTACTTTTCCCCAATTCAGGCACTCCATCACAGGCATTGTTTGTTATAATTCACAGTCCACCACAAGATTTTCTCAAGAAAGAGGGGAGAGGAGAGGAGAGGAGAGGAAAAAAGGAGGGGGGGAATAATTTCCTTTTTTTAAAAATTTTTATTTTATTTTATTTTTCTTTATTTCATTATTAATTTTTTTTAAAAAAACAACTCTTTTCGATTTTTTATTTTTTTTATTTTTATTTTTTTAACTTTTTATTCTTAATTAAATCTCATTAATACTATCAACAAAACCATCCTCAGATGCCATTAAGGAAGAGAAAATTGAATATCATGGATACAAAAGAAAGAGAGGTAACACAGCTAGATGAGGAAAAATCTATGGAGAAAAAATTTAATATATTGGAAACCTTGGAGCTAAATGACAGAGAATTCAAGATAGAAATCCTAAAAATCCTCCGAGATATACAAGAAAACACAGAAAGGCAATTTAGGGAGCTCAGAAAAAAACTCAATGAACACAAAGAATATATGTCCAAGAAAATTGAAACTATAAAAACAAATCAAACAGAGATGAAAAACTCAACTCAAGAGCTGAAAAACGAAATAACAAGCTTAGCTAATAGAACAGGTCAGATAGAAGAGAGCATTCGTGAAATAGAAGACAAGCAACTTGAGGCACAACAGAGAGAAGAAGAAAGAGACTCAAAAATAATAAAAATGAGATAGCCCTACAAGAATTATCTGACTCCATCGAAAAGAAAAACATAAGAATAATAGGTATATCAGAGAGAGAAGAGAGAGAAAATGGAATGGAGAATGTACTCAAACAAATAATAGATGAGAACTTCCCAAGCCTGTGGAAAGAACTAAAGCCTCAAGTTCAAGAAGCAAACAGAACTCTGAGTTTTCTTAACCCCAACAAACCTACTCCAAGGCATATCATAATGAAATTGGCACAAACCAACAGCAAAGAAAAAATTCTCAAGGCAGCCAGGGAAAAGAAGAATACAACATATAAAGGAAGGCCCATTAGATTATCATCAGATTTCTCAGCAGAAACTCTACAAGCTAGAAGAGAGTGGACCCCAATATTTAAAGTCCTGAAAGAGAGGAACTTTCAGCCATGAATACTATACCCATCAAAGCTATCCATCAAATATGAAGGAGAAATAAAAACATTCACAGATACAGAAAAGATGAGGGAATTTATCATCAAAAAACCCCCACTCCAGGAATTACTAAAGGGGGTTCTCCAATCAGATACAAAGAACAAAAAAAAACAGAGCCACAAGTAAAAGCTCCAAGAAGAACACAATAAAACCAAATTTAAACTGTGACAACAACAAAAAGAAAGAGGGGGAGAAGATGGAGATTAACAGTAGCAAAGGACGATGGAGTGCAAAAGTACTCACAAAATAGTTTGCTACAATGAACAGGGTAGGGAACCTTTTCATTACTCAAAGGTAACCACCATTGAAAAAATCACCACAGAAGGACATGAGATAAAAAAGATAGCAACAGAGGAAAGATGTATGGAATACAACCAAATAAAAACAAAAGATAGAAAAACGAAAGAGAAGGATCAAACAAGACACAAAACTAACAGAAAGCAAGATATAAAATGGCAATAGGGAACTCACAAGTATCAATAATTACACTAAATGTAAACGGATTAAACTCACCAATAAAAAGGCACAGAGTAGCAGAATGGATTAAAAAAGAAAATCCAACTGTATGCTGCCTACAGGAAACTCATCTAAGTAACAAGGATAAAAACAAATTCAAAGTGAAAGGCTAAAAAACGATACTCTAAGGAAATAACATCCAAATAAAAGCAGGTGTAGCAATACTCATATCTGATAATGCTGACTACAAGACAGGAAAAGTACTCAGAGACAAAAATGGCCATTTCAGAATGGCTAAGGGGACACTGAATCAAGAAGACATAACAATTCTTAATATATATGCACCAAACCAAGGAGCACCAAAATATATAAGACAGCTACTTATTGATCTTAAAACAAAAACTGACAAAAATACAATCACACTTGGAGACCTCAATACACTGCTGATGGCTCTAGATCGGTCATCCAAACAGAGAATCAACAAAGACATAGTGGCCTTAAACAAAACACTAGAGCAGCTGGATATGATAGACATCTACAGGACATTTCATCCCAAAGTGACTGAGTATACATTTTTCTCCAGTGTACATGGATCATTCTCAAGAATTGACCATATGTTGGGCCACAGAAATATCATCAGCAAATTCAGAAAAATCGAAGTTGTACCAAGCATATTTTCTGATCCTAAAGCATTGAAACTAGAATTCAACTGCAAAAAAGAGGAAAAAATCCCACAAAAATGTGGAAACTAAACAACATACTTTTAAAAAATGAATGGGTCAAAGAAGAAATAAGCGCAGAGATCAAAAGATATATACAGACTAATGAAAATGACAATACGACATATCAGAATTTATGGGATGCAGCAAAAGCAGTGATAAGAGGGAAGTTCATATCGCTTCAGGCATATATGAACAAACAAGAGACAGCCAAAGTGAACCACTTAACTTCACACCTTAAGGAACTAGAAAAAAAAGGACAAAGACAACCCAAAACCAGCCGAAGAAAGGAGATAAAAAAAATCAGAGCAGAAATAAATGAATTAGAGAACAGAAAAACTATAGAAAAAATTAATAGAACAAGGAGCTGGTTCTTTGAAAAGATCAACCAAATTGACAAAACCTTGGCAAGACTTACCAAGGAAAAAAGAGAAAGAACTCATATAAACAAAATCCAAAATGAAAGAGGAGAAATCACCACGGACACCGTAGATATACAAAGAATTATTGTAGAATACTATGAAAAACTTTATGCCACTAAATTCAACAACCTAGAAGAAATGGATAAATTTCTAGAAAAATACAACCTTCCTAGACTGAGTCAAGAAGAAGCAGAAAGCCTAAACAGACCTATCAGTAGAGAAGAAATAGAAAAAACCATTAAAAACCTCCCCAAAAATAAAAGTCCAGGCCCTGACGGCTATACCAGCGAATTTTATCGAACATTCAAAGAAGACTTGGTTCCTATTCTACTCAAAGTCTTCCAAAAAATTGAAGAAGAAGCAATACTTCCAAACACATTTTATGAGGCCAACATAACCCTCATACCAAAACCAGGCGAGGATGGCACAAAAAAAGAAAACTACAGACCAATATCTCTAATGAATACAGATGCTAAAATACTAAACAAAATACTAGCAAATCGAATACAACAACATATTAAAAAAAATAATACATTATGATCAAGTGGGATTCATCCCAGAATCTCAAGGATGGTTCAACATACGTAAAACGGTTAATGTAATACACCATATCAACAGAACAAAGAACAAAAACCACATGATCTTATCAATAGACGCAGAAAAGGCTTTCGATAAAATACAACACAATTTTATGTTTAAGACTCTCAACAAAATGGGTATAGAAGGAAAATATCTCAACATGATAAAGGCCATATATGATAAACCATCAGCTAACATCATATTAAATGGCACTAAACTGAAGGCTTTCCCCCTTAAATCAGGAACAAGACAGGGTTGTCCACTCTCTCCACTCTTATTTAATGTGGTACTAGAGGTTCTAGCCAGAGCAATCAGACAAGACAAAGAAATAAAAGGCATCCATATTGGAAAAGAAGAAGTAAAGGTATCAGTTTTTGCAGATGATATGATCCTATACATCGAAAACCCCAAAGAATCCACAAAAAGACTACTAGAAACAATAAGCCAATACAGTAAGGTCGCAGGATACAAAATTAACATACAGAAGTCAATAGCCTTTCTATATGCCAACAATGAAACAACTGAGAAGAAACTCAAAAGAATAATCCCCTTCACGATTGCAACAAAAAAAATAAAATACTTAGGAATAAACATAACAAAGAATGTAAAGGACTTATATAATGAAAACTATAAACCATTGTTAAGGGAAATTGAAAAAGATATAATGAGATGGAAGAATATACCTTGTTCTTGGCTAGGAAGAATAAATATAATCAAGATGGCTATATTACCCAAAGCAATATACAAATTTAATGCAATTCCCATCAAACTTCCAATGACATTTTTTAAAGAAATAGAGCAAAAAATCATCAGATTTATATGGAACTATAAAAAACCCCGAATAGCCAAAGCAATCCTAAAGAAAAAGAATGAAGCTGGGGGCATAACAATACCTGACTTCAAACTCTATTATAGGGCCACGACAATCAAAACAGCATGGTATTGGCAGAAAAATAGACACTCAGACCAATGGAACAGAATAGAAAGTCCAGAAATAAAACCACATATATATAGTCAAATAATTTTTGATAAAGGGGCCAACAACACACAATGGAGAAAAGAAAGCCTCTTCAATAAATGGTGCTGGGAAAACTGGAAAGCCACATGCAAAAGAATGAAACTGGACTACAGTCTCTCTACCTGTACAAAAATTAACTCAAAATGGATCAAAGATCTAAACATAAGACCTGAAACAATTAAGTACATAGAAGAAGACATAGGTACTCAACTCATGGACCTGGGTTTTAAAGAGCATTTTATGAATTTGACTCCAATGGCAAGAGAAGTGAAGGCAAAAATTAATGAATGGGACTACATCAGACTAAGAAGTTTTTGCTCAGCAAGAGAAACTGATAACAAAATAAACAGAAAGCCAACTAAATGGGAAATGATATTTTCAAACAACAGCTCAGATAAGGGCCTAATATCCAAAATATACAAAGAACTCATAAAACTCAACAACAAACAAACAAACAATCCAATAAAAAAATGGGAAGAGGATATGAATAGACACTTCTCCCAGGAAGAAATACAAATGGCCAACAGATATATGAAAAGATGCTCATCTTCTTTAGCTATTAGAGAAATGCAAATCAAAACGGCAATGAGATACCACCTCACACCTGTTCGATTAGCTGTTATTAGCAAGTCAGGTAATAGCAAATGTTGGAGAGTCTGTGGAGAAAAAGGAACCCTCATCCACTGTTGGTGGGAATGTAAAGTAGTACAACCATTATGGAAGAAAGTATGGTGGTTCCTCAAAAAACTGAAAATAGAACTACCTTATGACCCAGCAATCCCTCTACTGGGTATATATCCCCAAAACTCAGAAACATTGATATGTAAAGACAGATGCAGCCCCATGTTTATTGCAGCATTGTTCACAGTGGCCAGGACATGGAAACAACCAAAAAGCCCATCAATAGATGACTGGATAAAGAAGATGTGGCACATATACACTATGGAATACTACTCAGCCATAAGAAATGATGACATCGGAACATTTACAGCAAAATGGTGGGATCTTGATAACATGATACGAAGCGAAATATGTAAATCAGAAAAAAACAGGAACTGTATTATTCCATACGTAGGTGGGACATAATAGTGAAACTAAGAGACATTGATAAGAGTGTGGTGGTTACGGGGGGGAGGGGGGAATGGGAGAGGGATAGGGTGTGGGGAGGGGCACAAAGAAAACAAGATAGAAGGTGACAGAGGACAATCTGACTTTGGGTGGTGGGTATGCAACATAATTGAACGACAAGATAACCTGGACTTGTTATCTTTGAATATATGTATCCTGATTTATTGATGTCACCCCATTAAAAAAATAAAATTATAAAAAAAATTTAAATTTAATTTGCTAAATAAAATTAAAACACATATCATTTTTTTAAAGTAAAAACAAAGACAAAAACAAACAAACATTTTTTTAATAAAGTTTTTTTAAAAGTTTTTAGCCCTGATTGGTTAGCTCAGTGGTAAAGTGTCAGCCCAGCATATAGAAGTCCAGGGATCAATTACTGGCAGAGCACACAGGAGAAGCAACCATCTGCTTCTCTACCCCTCCTCTTCCACTTCTCTCTCTCTCTCTCTCTCTCTCTCTCTCTCTCTCTCTCTCTCCCCCTCCTGCAGCCATGGCTTGATTGGTTCAAGTAAAGTTAACCCTAAGTGCTGAAGATAGCTCCATGGCCTCACCTCAGGGGCTAAAATAGCTCCGTTGCAAAGCATTGAAGCAATAGCCCCAGATGGGCAGAGTTTCCTCTGGTAGGGGGCTTGCCAGGTAGACCCCAGTTAGGACACATGCAGGAGTCTGTCTCTCTGCCTCCCTGTCTCTGACTGAATAGAAATAGTTAAAATATTTAATTTATCTTTTTTTTAACATTTTATTTAGAAAATTTAATTGAATGGGTAACATTGATCAATAAAAGTACATAGGTTTCAAGTAAACATTTCTGTAACATTTGAACTGTTGTATTGTGTGCCCATCACCCAAAGTCAAATCATTCTACATCACCTTATATTTGTCCCTCTTTACTCCCCTTTTACTCCACCTGCCTCACAACCACTTCACTCCTGCAACCATTTCACTTTTATCTATGTCCATGAGTCTCAGTTCTATATAGCTCTTATGTGTGAAATCATATAGTTTTTTAGTTTTTTTCGATTTACTTATTTTGCTCAGTAGAATGTTCTCAAGGTCCATCCATGTTCTCAAAAATGACAATATGTCATCATTTCTTATGGCTGAGTAGTGTTCCATTGTATATATGTACCACACCTTCCTTATCCAATTTTCTATCAAGAGACACTTTGGTTGTTTCCATGCCTTGGCCACCGTGAATAATGCTGTGATGACCATAAGAATGCATGTATCTTTGCATACCATTGTTTTTCAGTTCTTTGGGTACATACCAATTAGAGGGATTGCTGGGTCATATGGTACTTCTATTCTTAATTTTTTGAGGGACCATCATACTTCTTCCATAATGGCTATACCAGTTTATATTTCCACCAGCAGTAAATGAACTTTCCTTTTTCTCCACAGCCTCTCCAACACTTGTTATTATCCGTTTTGTTGACAATAGCCAATATAATAGGTGTGAGGTGGTATCTCATTGTAGTTTTGATTTGCATTTCTCTAACAGCTAGCAACAATAATCATCTTTTCATATATCTGTTGGCCATTTGTATGTCCTCTTGGAAGAAATGTCTGTTCAGGTCCTCTCCCCATTGTTTAATTGGATTGTTTGCTTGTTTGTTGCTAAACTTTGTGAGTTCTTTATATATTTTGGAAAAAAACATCTTTTTATTCAAATAGAATTTTATTTGATATCAAGACTTTGTAGGTATATAGATTATGGAATGAAATATATTTATTACATATGTATACACATGTTATATATATCTATGAATGAAAATAAAAAAAGTAGTGAAATATCCACTCACTGTATATATATAACTAAATGGCTTATATTTTCTGTTACATATTTACATATTTACAGATTAGCTCAAGGCTATGTAAGGAATCCACATATACATAGCTGTTTATTCTTTAAAATTGTATGAAAGTAAATAAGTTAATTTCTACTTAAAAATAATGTTGTATATTTTACTTGGAATAAGATTATCCTTAAAAATCTAAAAGAAAAATCTTAAATAAGTAGGATGAGGACCCAACATGTGATCACAAAATCTAGTTTGTACATACAAATTCCCAAAAGTACTAAAATATATATGCAACCTTAACAAAAGAGGCCAATATTCTATCTCTCCTTTTTTTCCTATTTCAATATTTAATCATATGCTATTTAAGACTGGAGCAAAACAACTTTCAAAAACCAAAGGTAAAGCAAGTGTTTGAAAGTAAATATGTTTACATAAAATAAGTGTTTCCCCCTTAAAAATAAGTATTCACATTTTATTCAGATTAAAATTACTTCTGATTTTAAAAAAATGATTACAAATAAATGTGAAAATGATTGAACAAGTATCCAAGATGTGTATATTATTTATAAAATCTCTATCAATTATACCTGCCACAAAACATTTTAAATAGTATTTTATTGATGGTCAAGATTCTTCTCATCTAATGCTGCAGACAGAGGTAGTAAACTCTTTCTGGTTAGAGTAAAGGTAAATTTTTTCCAGGGGAGGTTGTGGTTACCGAGTTCATTCTGTTCCTGCCCTGAAGATCTGTAAACTAGCCAACTGTGACATTCTGTCTCAGGACATCACTGATGTGAAAGTTGAGTTATTAGATAAGGTCCTTTGTTGTATTTTTCAAAAGCAAAATTAAGTTACAAAATATCTGTTTTAACACTCAGAAACACCCATCATGCTTAAGTGGTCAGCTAGAAATAGAGAAAGTTCAAATGAGATCAAAGGACAATTTTTTATTTTCTCTTTTTCTTTAGCCAGAATGTCACTAGCAACATTTTCAAAACTATTACATTTTACCAGGTTTCTTGGCTAGCATTAGCCCTCAAGCTCACAAAAGCATTAAAACAGAGACAAAAGCATTTTAGCACAGGCTCTAAAATTTAAGTATTTGTACATTAAGAAAAAGAATGTTATTTAATTAACATGTCACCTTCTGGAGGGCCAGGTGTTCTTTAGAAGTTAACCATGGAAGTATTGATCGAGCCAAATCTCACACAAGTTGACAAGATAATGTGGTAACAGAAGTTTGTTTGAGGGGAAAAATTATGTCTAAAGATATGTTTACTACTTCAACTTCTGTTTAAGAAAGAAAGGCTCTCACAATACAGGCTTTGGTCCTAAGTAGTATAGTATCTTTAGTGCAAGTCGGTACCTGTAGATAATTTTATTGTGATTACTTGTTATTCATTGTTAGATGTATAGATTAGAAGTGTTATTGGAGTTTTCCAGGCTATATTAACTCTATGTCGGTAAAATATTACATATACTTATATTTACACATGATAGGATTGATTTCAGAAAACAAAAATGTTATGTAAAATAGTGAAAATATGTTTATTTTACACTTAATATTTGTTTAATTATATGCATTTATATATGCACATATACATACACTTGCATGCTTAAGAACAATAAATATATATACTTATATATAATTGTATATTAAAATGTTTTATGCAGATTCATAAATTTTTTAAAATTGTTAATATGATTAGGATTATTTTTTCCTTGCTACTGAATATTTCTTTGAAAAAAAGGCTGATTCATTATTTTAAAAATGCTTAGGAATAATGATTGTATTCTCCAAAAAAGAAATTTAAAATGAGTGTAATAGAAATACTTATAATTGGATCCAAGTACCAAACTTTTATTGTTTAACCAAATACAAAGATGTGCCAGTAAGTACCATCTCAGAAGTGAAGCTGACTGGGCCTAACTACAGCAGACAGTGCTTACTACCTACAAGGAACCTTGTTAGAAAACTGCCTTATATCGCAATCTATATATGACTTATTGCTCATTTTTTATTATTGGAAGTAAAGCTTTAACAATATACATAAAATAAAGCATTTTCACTTTTAGACACTAAATGTGAAAATCTAATCTCATAATCTGCTATCACACATTGAAATGACTGGCAAGCAATAAATAATAGCAAAGAGAAATTGGTACATCATAGCCAGCTTTGTGGGAAAGAGAGACTAGAATGCACAGTGCTTAGGAGGATTTAATATAGGGGAAACAGAAGCAATTTTTGAGGTTCTGCCAGAGCATAAAGTAAATATTCCATTATGAATCTGTTTGATCAAATTTTGTGATTTCTTAAGTTGGCTTCTTTTTCAGTCATCTATTGCCATTGTAACAATCACTTTTAAGCTTAGTCTCTTAAAAAGTTGATTATTTTAATATCCTTTATCTTCCTGTTTGTTGTCTGGGTTTAACTGGAAGAATTTTTTGTTGTTGTTCCTGTAATGTTTTGTTTGTTTGTTTGTTTCGTGTAATGTTTTATATTCGCAATCCACACCAGTTGGTGCTGGCTGGCTGCAGTGAGTTCATGTGAAACTTTGAGAAGGCCTCTTCCACTTGCTCCTCCTTGTGGGCTGGGTTTCTCTTCTAGGTTTCAAGAAGAAGCATTCAAAGATGGATTCCAAAGCATGAAGGCTTATCAACTTCTGTTTATATTATGCTTGCTAATATCCCATTGGCCATAGCTGGATACCAGGCTAAGCTTTAAGTCAGTGTACAAGAAGACTCCATAGGGCACAAGTAAAAGACATGAATTCATTGTGGGCCTCAAGCTTAATTGTGTTTCATAGTTTCCCTTGTGTTTCTATGATTGAATAGGGGGTGGATCTCAAAATAAATTAAAGCAGCAGGATTAGGAGGGGAAGAAAGTTAGCAAGAATATGGCCCCAACTGGAAAATATTTCACCCTGATCCCATGGGGTGCTCTGAGGTTAAATTTCACACAGAATGACTCCAACCTTCAGACAATGAGGCCATGGGACTCTTATAGCCAAGCCAATCAGTTTTCAACTAAGGTCAGCTCTACCCTTTAAGAAGGATAGATAGGGGACTTAGCCTCCCAGGGAGATAGTTTAGGCCAATTCTTTGGAGAATAGGGCAACTGTTAATGATTATGACCCAAATCCTCATAGTAGCTGGAGCTAGAACTACATACAGCATTCACTGTAGATATTCACCTACAAAACTTGGCTTTCCCGTTTCCAGGGATATTGATCTCAGCAGGCTTGATTCTACAAATATTTCTTGTAAAATTGTTGATCATTCTACATCTTGACTTTCAGAATCTGAGAAAGCAAGGACTACATCACTAACCACAGTAAAATAATTGTGTGAAACTGTATTATTATCATGAAACCATACTAATTTTAATCCCTATTTTTATATTTAATTTTATTTTTATATTTTTTAATAAAGATTATTATATTTTTTAAGTGTAGCCTTCCAAAAGACATGATTTGGTGATAAAATCTTTACAAGGCCAATGAAAGATGAATTTGTTCATGAAATATCAAATTGAAGATATACTTTATAAGAATTCAAAGAATTAAATTCTGAAAAGAAGAAAAATAGCCTTAGGAATTTTATATAATATTACAAAACAATGAAATAGAAAGAATGATTTGTTGTATATTAATAGGTTAAAAAAATCTGTTAGAGAGATTATAGAAGATGTCACCACTTTGAAGAAATAGAAAAGATATTGAGCCTTGGCCCGTTGGCTAAGTGATAGAGCGTAGGCCTAAAGTGTGTGGATGTCCCAAGTTCGATACCTAGTCAGAGCACACAGGAGAAGTGACTAGCTGCTTCTCTTCTTCTGTCTTTTCTCCCTTCTCTCCCTTTTCCCCTCCTGCAGCCAGTGGCTCAATTAATTAGCTTAAGCATCAGCCTCTGACAGAGTTGCCAGTTGGATCCTGGTCACGGAGCATGCGGGAGTCTGTCTCACTATCTCCTCAGTTCTCATTTATTAAATAAAAAAAAAAGATTGATAATTTACAGCACTTCTTAGTGAGACTCTTATGGAGCTCAGTTGATTACACAGAAGAAATATGCACATATAACTAGCAGGATATTAGGAACACTGGTCAAAACTTTATTTAGGGATCCCTGCTTCAAGATATTTCATGCACAATTCTATAGTTAGTGATTCCAGAGAGAAAGCACCTTTGGTCATTTCTTCACAGAGGGAGGACCATGTGAGCTCATCCTGACTTCTCCTGCCTCTGGCTATGAGGTTGTTTTTGGCTATAATGCACATAGTGATTTAAGGCTGTAGTTATAGCTTATTCTTATCCAGCAATAAACTGTAGATTTGTAAACCATATTGTTTTGGTCTTTCTTTAGCATTAGAACCCTATCTATCTGCTATCTTTAATGCTACATATTAGTATAACTTTTCTTTAAATAAATTTAGATGAAGTACATTATATCATATATTCTTATTTCTTTTTGAAGAAAAGAAATATTCAAGACAGGCATTACCTTTAATAGAAACATTATCAAGCAGATTTGTTTTCATGTGAAATATTGGATCAAAATATCATAATAATAAGTGGCTTTAATGAGACATTTTTGCTTTATCTAATTTTAACTGATAGTTAAGAAATATGGTTGGCCCTGGCCGGTTGGCTCAGTGATAGATGATTGGCCTGGCATGCGAAAGTCCTGGGTTCGATTCCCAGCCAAGGCACACAGGAGAAGCGCCCATCTGCTTCTCCACCCCTCCCCCTCTCATTCCTCTCTGTCTCTCTCTTCCCCTCCTGCAGCCGAGGCTCCATTGGAGCAAAAGATGGCCCGGGCACTGGGGATGGCCCCTTGGCCTCTGCCCCAGGTGCTAGAGTGGCTCTGGTCATGACAGAGCGACGCCCCGGATGGGCAGAGCATCGCCCCCTGGTGGGCGTGCCGGGTGGATCCCAGTCGGGCGCATGCGGGAGTCTGTCTGACTGCCTCCCTGTTTCCAGCTTCAGAAAAAAAAATACAAAAAAAAGAGAGAAATATGGTTTTGAAGACACAGTAAAGTTTATTTTCTTGAGATAGTAAACAAAAAATCAAATGCACTTTTTCTCTTACTTAAAAGCAGCATAGTATTTTTTATTTATTGACAATCAAAATGTAAACCAAGATTTTAAACTCAAATATTATCTATGAGAAAATTGTGAGTGGTGTTCTAATAATATGCAAAAGTGAATTATGTGCATGCATGTGTACACACTGTGAACACAGTTACTTAACAGAATGAAAAATTATCAATTGAATATTTGACTTAGGGGAAGTGATGGATAATCTAGCTTCATATTGGTTATCCACTGTACTCTGCTAACATAAACTGGCCTTAGAGAGAGATAGTGGCATATGGACAGACCTGTTCTTCTATAACCTTCAGGATCCTAAAACAGCAATCACTACATATTTTTCCAGAAGTATGTAAAAATGGGTTCCAGATAATCACTTACACTGTAAGAAACTAATGAACATGAAGAGGAAAAAAATAAAATAGCACATATATAAGATGTTAATAGAAAAATAAAATAGGAATCTGGATTGTAAAGGGGTCAGTTAAGGTTTTCTCAACATTATCCTGCAAACACTCCATCTCTAAACTGTGTATTGAGAAAGTGTTCTGTAGAAAGTGGATTTTTTTTGTGTGTGTGGATTATCAATCTTCTCATACTCATCCTAAGCAGATTCACTTTGAAAGGAAATGGAGTAAAGCCATAGAGAAATCCTGAAGTAAACAAGATCCCATTTATTTTTGTTGACCTTTGGTAGTTTTACATCCTATCTCCTTGTTGTTTTTCTTTAACTGATCATGTATCCCTTAGTGAACCATATAAGACTCTTTTTCTTAGAAACAGTATTAATGTAATAAGCAGCACACGTTGGGAAGAGCTAGAGCATTCTAATAAAAAAGAACTCTGTAATCGAGAGTTTGTGGAAAATGGTGACTGTGCATAAAAGAGCCAAAAGAAGAAAATGTGTCTATCATCTTTGGCAGGATTTTTTTCACCTGAGTTAACCTGAATAAAATTTCTATTTTTAACTTATTTGCCTATGTGGGTATTTTTACAATAAGCTTGTGAAAAGCTCAGTAACATGGATTGAATGTAGTATATTTTTAAACTTCTTAAAATCATCCAGAAACTAGGAACCATTATATCTGTCCTATTAAATCACGAGTTAACTAGAAAAAATAGTAGTTTCAAAAGATGGCATAAATTCAGCTATAGATTCTTAACCATCAGTGCTAGTGTGAGTAATTGGACTCTTTGCTTAATAGTACTTTGAAATATTGTATTGTTTTCTATTTCTTAAAGAAAAATGTATATTTAAAAAAAACTATAGAATAAAACCCTTATAAAAGTCTTCCTGATCAGAAGTGATTTGTAGAAGATAACTGTTGATGTATGCATATCAGTGAGTCATAATCAGTGGAAATGTAAGAGTATGTAACTCACTGATACAAACTTAGAAAAGTAGAAATATTTAATTAAGACAGGCAAACTTAAGTATTGAGAAACATTGCTATTGAAACATAACTATTTTGGGAATTACACAAAAATCACAGATATTGATGAGATAAATATACACTATGCACCAAGTACCTCACTTATTTTTATTACTTTTTCATTTCAGGTTTCCATGGGTCTCTTGGTGATTTAGATTTATTACTAATTAGTCTCACCAGTATTATTCCCTATAGTGAGCTGTGACCAGAGCCATTCCTACCAAAAACACATTAGACAAAGGCATTTTAAGGACAATCAGAAGTGGATTAAGGTTGGTTGAGACCTCGGGTGCAGAAGAAAATATTGGGCCCCTTACATTAGAAAAAAAAGTGTCAAGTTTGGGTTTTGCAGGACCCTTCAGAAGTCAGGGGCCCAGGGCGCATGCCTGGTGTACCCACTGTTAAATCGACTTCTGAAAATAATACAGGTCATTACTAAGTAGTTTTTAAGCAAAGAGTCTTTGTTCCACTGGTGGTGTATTTAAATGCTAGATAGTGCATATGCATGAAATGCTGGTGGTCGAGGCCAGGCAGGTTCCCATTGGATTCGGGCAGACAGTAGAGACACTGTGGAGCTGGAAAGTGTTGGGCCATACCCGTTGTTTGGAGGCTCACAAAGACAGGCGAGCAAATGAACAACAAAAGGGTAAGAGCTAATAAACAAAGGAAAATTTGCTATTCGCTGTAAGGGCAAGGGAGCAAGGAAAACCGTACCTCATGGTAGCGGGAGAGCGATCTTGGAGAATCACCACCCAGGGGAAGCACTCATAGCTTTGGCTATATGCACACGTGCCTCTGCCACGTGCTCACGGACTAATCAAGCAAAGTGCTTGCAGCTGGTAAACCGTGAACAAACCTAACACAGCTGTCACACAATGCACTAGAAGAATTGTCAGAGTGGTCAAACATTTATATAAGTCATCTCACCTACACTCAAATAATACCTTCAACACAGTTTACTAAGAAACAACAGGTGGTGAAATAAGGAACCTTTAGCACCTGTGAGATCTTGAGCAATCCTGCTTTCTAGATTTCAATTTTTCCACTTGTGCAGTAAAAAATTGAGGTAGTTGGACTCCAGCACCACCGCATAATTTTAAAACAAAACAAAGCACTAAAATGTGATTGAAGTCAGGGATCTTGGTATGTCCCTGCACTGAAAAAGTCAACCTCCTGGGTTTCGGCACTAAAAAACAACAACAAAAACAACCTCTCAAGGAGTGTTAGTTTTATTTTAACAGTCTAAATACTGTTAGGCTTGTTCGTGGGTTTACCGGCTTCAAGCACTTTGCTTGATTAATGCGTGAGCACATGGCAGAGGCACGTGTGCAGAGCCTCTATGAGGCTATGGGTGCTTCCCCGAGATGGTGATTCTCCCAGATCACTCTCCCACCACCATGAGGTGCAGTTTTCCTTGCTCCCTTGCCCTTATTGCTAATAGCAGATTTTCTTTTGTTTATTAGCTCTTTTCCTTTTTTTGTTCATTTGCTCGCCTGTCTTTGTGAGCGTCCAATAAACGGGTATGGCCCGACACTTTCCAGCTCTGCAGTGTCTCTACTCTCTGCCCAAACCAAGTGTGAACCTGCCTCTGGCCTTGGCCACCAGCATTACAAATACTGAAACAGAAATCTCATTCAACACTGCTCTTTCAATATTTTAATTTATTATTATGGCCACTTAAGGAACACAGTCTATTTTCTTACTTCACATAAGTACTAAAAGTAATCAGATAAAAAGTACCAGTTTTGTAAGCAGCTGAGTTTATTGGGGAAAGAAGGAAAAAAAGAAAAATGAAAGAAGATTTTTATTCTTCTCAAATATTCTTAAACATACATAAATAAATAGATGTCATATAGCTGCTAGTAGTGGGTATTCTTCCTAAAAGTTAAGAAAAACTGTTTGTAATGTTGGTGGCTGAGGCCAGGCAGCTTTGCTTCGAATTTGGGCAGACAGTAGAGAATCTGCAGAGCCAGGAAGTGTTGGGCCATTACTGTTTAATAGAGTCTCACAATGGTGAACGAGCAAACGGGCAAAGGAAAACCTCTTCTCCGGCAAACAAACAGCCAAAATGGCCCCTTACTGTGGTGGCAGGCAATACATAATCCTCCATCCACAATCCCCCTGAGCACAAGCACCCATAGCTTTACATAGTCCATACACACGTGGCACAGCCACATGCTCACGCACCAATCAGTAAAAGCTCTTGTAGCCGGTAACCCAGCCAGGAAGCCTAACACAGCTACCCCACACTGTTCTACTTCTAAAAGGCAGGTAAAATTCATTGCAATAAGTTAGTCTTTATTACACAGAAGGAAATATTTAATAGAAGTTTGCATCTAAGATGCACTATAGTAAAGTTATATAGGTCAAAACTTAATTTCATGCTGCATGTCCCAGAGAGATGCTATAAGAGGAAAAGTCAGTTCATATGTTCTGCTTTCAGATTCTCTCAGTCAAGTCCTGGACCCCCCCTTCTTCTCATCTGATGTGATATTCTTACATACGCTGTGCAGATGACATCATGTAAACCACCAAGCACTGCAAGAGACTGAGGCACCCCAGCATGAGACTAATAAACAGCATTTTGTCAAACTTCCAAAGGTGCATAATCCATTGGAAAAAACAAACAAACTTGAAAAACAATTGGAAACTCTAGTTGATCATCAGTTGCATGCAACAGGCATAAAATATTTTGCAAAATGAATGCTTTGAACTGGAATACTTATAAATGTGTATGGCTGATTAATAGCTACTCTATTCAAAGACTTTTGAGATATATTTCTTAGAACTGTTGACCAAAATAGAATTTCAACAGATTAATTAACAATAATGTTTTTGTTTCCACTGAGCCAAACAAAGGAAGTGAATTCTACCTGAGCAAATATTGTTTCCCAATGAAATGGTGTTGCAAGATCTTAGTCAGAGAAGCTACTATTGGCCAGTGCCCAGATGTCTGCCATCACAAAGTTAGAAGAAGAAAACCACTATGTAGTACCAAACAGAAATCGACCTCTAAGTGAAGTTAAAAGTTTTATTTCCACTGGAAAGCTACATGCAAAAGAATGAAACTCGAATACAGTTTGTCCCCTGTACTAAAAGTAATTCAAAATGGATCAAAGACCTAAATATAAGACCTGAAACAATAAAGTACATAGAAGAAGACATAGGTTCTAAACTCATGAATCTCGGTTTTAAAGAGCACTTTATGAATTTGACTCCAAAGGCAAGAGAAGTGAAGGCAAAGATAAATGAATGGGACGACATCAGACTAAGAAGTTTTTGCTCAGCAAGAGAAACTGACAACAAAATAAACAGACAGCTAACTAAATGGGAAATGATATTTTCAAACAGGGCCTAATATCCAAATATACAAAGAACTCATAAAACTCAACAACAAACAAACAAACAATCCAATAAAAAAATGGGAAGAGGACGTGAACAGACACTTCTCCCAGGAAGAAATACAAATGGCCAACAGATATATGAAAAGATGCTCATCTTCATTAGTTATTAGAGAAATGCAAATCAAAACTGCAATGAGATACCACCTCACACCTGTTAGATTAGCTATTATCAACAAGACAGATAATAGCAAATGTTGGAAAGGCTGTGGAGAAAAAGGAACCCTCATTCACTGTTGGTGGGACTGTAAAGTAGTGCAACCATTATGGAAGAAAGTATGGTGGTTCTTCAAAAAACTGCAAATAGAACTACCTTATGACCTAGCAATCCCTCTACTGGGTATATATCCCCAAAACTTAGAAACATTGATACATAAAAACACATGCAGCCCCATGTTCATTGCAGCATTGTTCACAGTGGCCAAGACATGGAAACAACCAAAAAGCCCTTCAATAGATGACTGGATAAAGAAGATGTGGAACATATACACTATGGAATACTACTCAGCCATAAGAAATGATGACATCAGATCATTTACAACAAAATGGTGGGATCTTGATAACATTATACGGAGTGAAATAAGTAAATCAGAAAAAGCCAAGAACTGCATTATTCCATACGTAGGTGGGACATAAAAATGAGACTAAAAGACATGGACAAGAGTGTGGTGGTTGGGGGGGGAGGGGGAAGAGAGGGAGAAGGGAAGGGAAGGGCGAGGGGCACAAAGAAAACTAGATAGAAGATGACGAAGGACACTCTGACTTTGGGTGATGGGCATGCAACATAATTGATTGACAAGATAACCTGGACATGTTTTCTTTGAACATATGTACCCTGATTTATTGATGTCACCCCATTAAAATTAATAAAAATTTAAAAAATGTTTTATTTTCCATAAATCTGCTTCAATCCTAGAAAACTCCTGCATTATTCTGAGGTGGTGGGGCTCTGTTAATAAGACAATTAACCCAAGGTACTTTTTTTGGAAACTTCCTTTTCTCTATGTCATGTTTCATCGCTCCCCTTTCAGAAGATGCAGCATCTTGAGATATACAGGGACCAGTGTTACAAATGGGTTCAATTGACACCCTGTCAGAATTTCATGATATTTTCTTCATGAACCATTTCTTTTCAGACACTACTATAGCCATAGAGGAGGATTTTCCATAAGCAAGACCAGAAATTATGAGGTTAAGAAAAAAGAAAACTGTCCTTTTTCTCAAGCATGGTCACCTTTACTGTAAACACAATAAAAAAGAGTGACTAAATAAACTGTTATAGATTCAAAACAATGTATTCCTTCCAATTCTATGTTTGGGTGATTTGAATATTGACACAGCAGATTGCCTTTTCACGTATTTGTTTCTTTTTTCTGTTATTTATTGTCTCACATTTGGTTATTAAACAATTATTTATCACTTGTTTTTTTTTATTAATTTCAGAGAAGGGAGGAGGAGAAAGAGAGACAGAGAGAGAGAGAAGAGAGAGAGAGATAGAAGGGGGGGCAAGAAGCATGAACTCCCATATGTGCCTTGACCAGGCAAGCCCAGGGTTTTGAACCGGCGACCTCAGCATTTCCAGGTCGACACTTTATCCACTGTGCCACCACACGTCAGGCCCTGATGGGTTTCTTTCTCTCTCTCTTTCTTTCTTTCTCTCTTTCTTTCTTTCTTTCTCTCTTTCTTTCTTTCTTTCTTTCTTTCTTTCTTTCTTTCTTTCTTTCTTTCTTTCTTTCTTTCTTTCTTTCTTTCTTTCTTTCTTTCTTTCTTTCTTTCTTTCTTTCTTTCTTTCTTTCTTTCTTTCTTTCTAGATAACTTCAATGCTGTGGGCTAAGGAGAAAACAGATTTACAGTTCATGCTGTGGACATGTCCTGCCAGGGGTGAGAACAATGGAGATGCAAAGACCCGGCTCTGGGCCCAGGTTCAGTGATGCAGATCCACTTTATTCAGGAAGTAAACTAGCTTATATACATGGGTTCAGCCAATAGGATGTTACAGCATGTCCTTCATAGCCAATGGCTGAAAAGATCAGTGAGCTGTGTGATTGGAGCTAAGTCACTTCCTTATAGGGAGCGAGCTTCTTTCCTGGGTGTGCCCAGGAGGTTTCTGGGAGCTGGAGTATTCTTACAGCATTGCATCAGCCACAGCTGCTAGGAATGCACTCTGTGCTCCACCCACACATGCTGACTTTCTTGAATGCTGCTTCTAAAAGATGGATTTTGTTAACTTTATAATAAATGTATTAAAACATAATGAACATAGTCTGATTGTTGGAAGATTTTCTTTCTTAAATGAATTGCCACACATTTTATAGTAATTTTTTGGCCTATGGTCAAGTAATACTTGAGCTAAACTAATGTCTTGATTTCCCCAATAGCAAAATAAAATTAGTAGTTCACAACATTTACCTACTTTTTAGAAATATTTGGGGAGTTATGAGAAAGATGACTTTTGCTATTATGAAGAAATAATAAATGTTTTGAAAAATGGTTACATCACACTTATTAGATGAGAAAATAAAGACAAGTTTTTATGTAAATATTTTATACCTGAAACATTTTAATTGTAGCAGTAAAGTGCTTGTGCTAGAGCAACAATATATTCATCATATTAGGTGCTTGTGCAAGAGCGACTATGTATCCATCATTTTAAGCTACTTGTATAAAGAAACTGTACTTCATACTAATGAACAAGTTATTAAAGCTTAAAACCTAAATCAAATACTGTCATATTTAAAATTATTAACTAATAAACAATTAAACTATGAATATGAGTAGTAGTTTAAAAGGCAGGCATTATTTTTATATTTATGTGGATTTTTCTAATTTTTTCTTAGGCCAATAACCTGGAAGAAAACAATACCAATCTAGAATGCTTTCATCACATCACCTTTAAATTGATATTTGAAAGTTTATTAGCCTTTTCTAGTTTAATAGAAAAACAACATGATTACAGTATTTACCTTCCCAAATCTCATAATATAGATTTGAATGAATGTGAAAAGATTCAAAATAGGTCTCCTGAAATGCATGTTCATTAAGTGCTCCCAGTAGAAATTTGATGAGGGGGTAAGCCACTTACATTACCTTGAAAGTTTGTTTTATGATTGTTTAAATGCCTGGTGTCTACACATGTAGTCAAATGCTCTTCTATAGATACACTATGATTTCAAGATTAAAAAAAACCCTATACTATGGCAACTATTCAAATGATGAATGAAAAATTGCTTACTATAGTTTTCACTTACATAAATAGAATATCTAAATCATAAAATTTTAAGCTAAAACAGCACTTTTGAAAGTTCAAATTCTCTTGATCTATAAAAGTAATTTATGAGTGCACAGTAGGCAAAAGAAAGGTTACCAATCCATGACCCAAATTATTAAATGGAAAAGATCAAGGTGGGCATAATTATTTTTACATTTCTGACAGACGCAGTTTTTCACACATTAGTGCTTAGCTAAGTGATCGGAAGGGTTAGCAGTGAACTGTCACTGAAATGTAGGCACATATATAGAAACTGCTTGGTGGGATGCAGGAATAAGTTTTAATCATTCACATACAGCTCTCTATATTAAAACCTAATGTGTAGTATAGATATGAAAAAAATAAAGCTTTTCTACTTAAAATTATATTTGGTCATGTAGCTGAAGCTTGAATATCTATAAAACAAAAAACAAAAACCTTGCAAAATGTAGTTTTCAAGTATAAGCAATTTATAGTTTGCCAGTTACTTCTACGCTCTGTTTTCCAGTTTAAGTACCCATAAATTAAAGAGGTTGGATAAAACAGTTTAATGTCCTTCTAGATGTAATATTTCATATTTGTATTGAAATGAAGTCTTGATGACTTGATGAATAGACACATGTGTTAAAGGAAGTATAATAAAATATTGTTTTAAAAATTAATGATTAAATGTTGGAAAATATAATTTTTCAAATATTCTGGAATTGTGTATTGATATATAAAAGTGGACACATGCATTCACATTATTTAGTATTTAGAGTGATATTTTAATATGATTTCATTTTTAGCTTCATTTTATAGATGTAATTGAGAAGGGAAAAGACTTATCTAAGCTCAAATGTCTGGTTAGAGGAAGAATTTTTTTAACAGGTCCTGACTGGTGGAATTTAAATTTAAATTAGCATTAACATATATTTTTCCTTCATGAAGAAGCCATTCCTACTTTGGGCATGTATTAAACATGAACAGCAGCACAATAATGACACCATACAGTTTTATATCATTTACAAGGCAGTTTCACATATGTTGCCTCATTCAGTAAATAAAACAAGAAGAAACAAAGGTAGTCAGGAAATATTACCTGTAGGTCAGCAATGAGGCCTCTTGTGCCAAAGAAATATCATGACTTGCCCAGAGAATTATTATGACTTAACAGAATCAATAAAATATAAAACAAATATAGGCCCAGAACTTGGATTGTCTGTGTCCTACTAAAAAGCTGGAGACTATGAAAGAAAGTAAAACAAATATTACTTAAAAACAATTAGCAATCAAATTGTTGAGACATGTTTTATGAAGTAACTAGAATATAAATGAAACCATTAGCAAATGTTAATGGGCTTATGTCACAAAAGTACCTACAGAAATGTGCTTACTAATGAAATCCAGATTACGAAGAATGACTGCTGTTGCATTCAGATAACCAGATCTCAAATTTCAGACACTCATGTCAATTATGACCATTTTTAAAAAAGTTTTAGGCTTTATCAATATTTTTTCAATCCTCTAGAAAACTTGATAGTATGGGTAATGATTTCTTCAGTCTTCTAAAAGATGAATTTTTAGGTGGTTCATTTACAAACTTGATTACCCACTCCTCTCATTTATTCTTAGGACTACATAATAAAAATTTATAACTGGGCCCTGGCCAGTTGGCTTAGCAGTAGAGTGCTGGCCTTGCATGTAGAAATCCTGGTTTGATTCCTAGTCAGGGCACACAGGTGAAGTGACCATCTGCTTCTCCACCCTCCACTTCTCTCTTTCTCTCTTCCCCTTCCACAACTCAAATGGTTTGAGCAAGTTGGCCCCTGGACCTGAGCATGGCTCCCGAGCCTCGTCTCACGCACTAAAAAAGCTTGGTTACTGACCAATGGAGCAGCATTCCAGACAGGCAGTGATAGGGGGCTTGCTGGGTGGATCCCGGTCTGGGTTCATGTGGGATTCTGTCTCTCCCTCCCCACCTTTCACTTAATAATAAAGAAAAAGTTTATAACTGATCTATATGAAAAGATTCATGGTTCATCATCATCACCTCAATCTGCTCAAACTATTACTGAAAGAAATGTCTCTATAATTGTATTTGTGCCAGCATAGTATAAATATTTAGGAGTTTACAGTGCCTTTAAACAATACAAAGCTGAAATAACAGAATCCAGATAAAATAAAGAAAAAAAATTAAACACACAACAAAATGTGGTTTTGGATTTAGCAAATTAAATTATATGGTTTGAATTTATTTTCTTGTGTTGCTACAACCCCAAATTGTCAAAACAAAACCTTAATAAAAATATTTTTCTTTTATGTACTTTCATGGAGAAGAGAAAAATAATAAAATAAAATGTTATATATGGCAAAATAAAACTATAAATTTAATTTTACTGGGTTTGTTAAGATATTATTATAGCGTAAATTTTAAAAAAGTGTGAGTTAGATTTTTCCTGGTGCCTGCATGAAGATTTGACTGAGTCAACTATCTACCTATTCTTCATTGGTCAAAACAACAGAGTATATGATTATATTTATATAAATAGGGCATAAAATCTATATAATAAGGCAAAAATCTAGATAAAAATCTTATTAATTATATATTATTAATACATAATATTTAATATGAAGCAATTTAAAATACAATAAAATAAAAAATTCTTTAGAATTGAAATACCCTTCCTGGCTCTAAGAATGACATTTCACATTTAAGGAAGAGTAATGCAGTATAAAATCACTAAAGATTTCCTTTTTCTCCTAATCTCTTTTCTAATCCATGGCAGAAGGTAGAATATTGGCACCTAAAAAATCTAAGTAAAAGCATTAGTTTTCTCGTTCCCAATCACTTTAATTGAATGTGTAGTTTTCACACAGAACAGTAATTCTGTCCAGAGGTTGCTTGTCAAGCCATGTTTTTATTTAATTACCTGATGTGTTCAGCTTTAATCTTATTTACTTTTGAAGGTCATTTGTCCTGCTCAGGCGTGGTTAAAGTAGGGAAAAATATGTAACACCCACATGCAGAAAGCCTAAAGAAAAGAAAAAGTGTACGAAGTATATATAGTCTTTCCATGCAGACCAAAAAAAAAAAAAAAGAGAGAGAGAGAAGTAAAATTGTCACCTATAAATTATTGTAAAATGACAGATTATGTTATTTTCTTTCACTTCATTACATTTCATATTCACTTTTACCATTTGATACTAACTTGTAACTTTGTAGGAAGAAAGCTTATAGCTATCTTTTGAAAATGTAATTACCTATTCTTGTTGGATTCTAATGATGATGAGTTATTCACAATTAATGTATAGGACATAAAACTGAAAAAATAAACTGCACCTGTCCTCTTCCCAGGTTCCACTTACAAAACTTACTTTAAATCAAATTTCTGTCACATTTCTATGTATTGTTAAAATCTTTGCAAATTCATACCTCAGCAATTGCTTAAACTTTAGTAAGAAAGAAGAATTTTAACATTATGACTTCACCTTATACCACAAATCTTTGAGATTATCATACTCCTTTTAACATAAATTGTAAATAGAGGTGATATAATAGATATTAACTAAATTTATTGTGGTAATAATTTCTTAATATATGCATGTCAAGTCATTATGATGGATATCTTAAATCTATATAGTGCTATATAGCAATTGTAACAAAAATAAAACAAATAAACAAGGTAAACAAAAATTCCAAATACTAATTTAATTTCTCATATATTCCCATATACAGAGAAAAGTGCTTGATCTCATTTTAAAATTTTTATCAGCAGGCAATCACTAGCTAGTGTCTTTATCTTGTTATTAATCTCAAAATAATATTACTAATTATATGAAAGAGAAGAAAAATAATAGTAAGATAATGGGTGTTAGTATCACAGAGCAAATGTAAATACTATGTAAGAACCTGTAGCAAAATCTGATGGAAAACATGTACAACAACTGGACACTTTTGTACAAGGCAATTAGGAGATATCTGACAGAATCATAGCCAGAAGTCAAGAGAAATTTCAACACATAACTAACCGTCATGATATTTAATTTTCAGTTGCTATAGAACAAGCAAGTCCTAAACTTAGTGGGCAAAACACCAACAATCATTTTATTATATATTTTTATACTTTAGGGAACTGATTAAGCTCCAAGGGATTGTGTGGTTCGCTAATGAATTTGTAATCTGACAATGGGTTTAAAACAATTTCAAGAAAAGCTTTCTCACTCACGTATCTGGGACCTCATCTGGGATTGTCAGCAAGAAAAACTACATATCACATCTACATATGACCTGGCTTCCTAACGTGTTTACTGAGTTCCAAGAGCAAACATCTTAGTACAAGGCAGAAACTGTATTTTCTTTTATGACCTAGGCTTGGATGCAGCATCTATGAATATTACCTCTATTACCATTCCATTCTGATCTTTAGAGGGAAAGAAACACCAGACCTCGCTTCTCTAAGGAAGGAGTGTCAATGTCACACTGAAGAAGAGCATGTGGGTTGCAGCCATCTTGGATAACACAACTACTGCAATGCCACGCTTTGAAGGCTGAACGGGATTGTAGTTTAAAGTAATTCCCTATCAGATGGTCAAAGTGAGTGTTGAGGCTATATAGACAGTCCTTTAATAGCTGAGAAAATAGCTATAATGCTCATCAAATACTTGGAAATTATAAATATCTCTCTCTCTATATATATATATATAATTCATATATATATGAAATTTTTAACCTTACAAAGAACTAGTAGTTGAATAATTATGGTAGATTTTGCTTTAATCACAATGATGCTACACCATTAGATACATATGTGTTCATGATATTCTGTTGGCTTAATATTTTCTTATTTTATCCCTACTAACTCAATTCACCTTAAAATTCTTTAGTCTGGTATAATAACTGCTATGGTAGCTTATATTTTATTAACATTTCCTGTTATAAGTTCTTCTATTTCTTTGATTTCAAATATTTTAAGCAGCTTTTTTTTATGTTTGTCTCTTTCAAGAGCATAAAGCTGGATTTGTTTTTTAAAATCCATGCTAGTATTCACTCTCTTAAATACTGAGTATAACTCCTTTTTATTTATTGTAATGATGTGTATTTGAGCTTATATTTACTATTATTTTCTGCTTGATAAATATTTTATTTATTCCTTGTTCTTTCCCTAGTTAAAAACCTAGAGATTGTTTCTATTTTTTTAACTGTTAGTGTTAAGTTTTTGATATACAAATATAAAGAAACATTTTTAGACAAAATCTAAAAATATTTTGCATTTCTATTTTTTTTACAGCATATGATATGGAATTTAGCCTGCTTAAATTTTTATTTATCACTTTCCTATTTAGTAATAATTAAAATTTTAATGTTTTTTAACTCCAATATTTATATTAAAATGTTAATAGTTATATTAATTTATTGAAAATATTAATTTCTAAGTTTACTGTTTAATTCTTTTTTAATTTTTTTATCAAATTTTCTACCTAGTTAATTAATTCTTATTAAAGAACATTATGCAGTAATTTTTTCACTAGTAGTCTACTATATCTGAATGTGTCTTTACACTGAACTTTGAAGAATAGCTTGAGTATATATTTAACTAATATTTATTTTTTCCATTAGAAATTTAAGATTATTTCCACTGTTTTCTCGCATCCATTTTTGCTTTGAAATGTCTTTCAAAGTCTCATTATTATCTTTAAATAAAATATTTTTTCTCTGTAATAACTTCTAATGTTTTTCCTCAACAGTTTCTTATTTTAACACCAAATGTTTAGAGGTAGATTTATTTTAATTCAAACTATTTGGTACTAAAAATGTTCTTACCATGTGAGCATTCATATTTTTCATCAATTCTGGAAAAAATTTTGCTATTATCTTCATAAATATAGATGATCTGATGTTTCCTATGCTCTCTTATTCTAGATACCCTATTTGGTAACATCAAGGTTAAGATAACAGGCTCTGAGTTCTCATAAATATGTTCACTTCTGCCATTCCTGCTTGTAAATCTTAGTTTTCTTTTATTCTAACAGGATAGTGTTTCAAGGTCATTGGCAGTTTCCTATTAAAAACTATTTTTAAATAAACATTTCCTATGAGATAAAACCCAATTACTGAACTAACATTCAGGATCCTATATAGAATCTGGTCTAAAATTCCTAAACCTAACTTTCCACTAATTTAAGATTTCAGCTCAGGTCAAATTTACTTACTCACTAACTTCTGAATTTACCACAGACCAGTGGTTTTCAACTTTCTTAAACTTAGAGACCAGTGAAAATAGAATTATTTTGGGATCCACTAAGGAAGAAGTCATCCTGAACATAAGTGGATCCAAGTAGGATCATTAAGTCTATAATCTTCATACAATATCAGGGTGGTTAACTCTTTTGTGGGTGGGTACGAAATTTCTGGTCACCCTCTTTAAATTCGGTAAATAAATCAATGATCATTTCTTGTACCAATATAGAAGATCATGTTGGCCTCCAAAATCTGTCTGAAGCAAATGAACACAAAGTGTCACTCCCCAGCCTTGCTTCCACCAGTGGTATAATCTACACTGTTTCCTGTACTGTCTACATCAAACCCTCATGACCTAAATACAGACGACATGCTTTTATAAGTCTAATGTATACAATATTTACATTCTATTAAACTTATTAACATCTTTTAAAAAAACCGGTATGTAATAATATTTAAATTGGCATTAAGTTGAATCATCCAAAATATGTCTGTGTTTATTTAATATGTAAATGTTATTAAGCATAATGTATATCATAAGTTGTGGTCTATGGAAAATTTTCATCAGTGAGAATTTTCTAGCCAACAGGGTGTCATATTGGAAGGAAAGTCCAAAACTTTTAATAATTTATGCAAACTTAAGTGTACAAAAACATGTTAAATACTTAGTAAATATATTTTTAATTAAGTAAAATCAAGTAAGTCATGATTATACATGGATTAAAGGTTTGAAAGTTTACAAAATTTGAACTTTTAAATATTATTCTAGTATTTAGGTTTAATTTTAACTAATACATTGTTTCTACTTTAGATTGATGTTATTTCTCACTGGAATTTTTATTTCTAAATGCCCTCTCTCTCTATTAAATACACGAGCCAACATTATTTGCAACAGATACTGCTTTTCTTCTGGGGATTTGTTTGCAGACCCTTCTATTTTATCAACTCTATCCTAATTTAATCTAATGAATTTTACTCTTAAGTCAAATGTTTTGGCAAAGAGGAAATTTGGGGGTAAGATTTAAATAGTAATGACAAATATTTTGAAATATTTAACATTTGAAATTTTTTGGTCATTTGTTCCAAATGCATCAAACAAGCAAACATACTTAAAACAGCAACAGTGGCCTTGGCCGGTTGGCTCAGTGGTAGAGCGTCGGCCTGGCGTGCAGGAGTCCTGGGTTCGATTCCCGGCCAAGGCACATAGGAGAAATGCCCATCTGCTTCTCCACCCCTCCCCCTCTCCTTCCTCTCTGTCTCTCTCTTCCCCTCCCGCAGCCGAGGCTCCATTGGAGCAAAGATGGCCTGGGCGCTGGGGATGGCTCGTTGGCCTCTGCCCCAGGCGCTAGAGTGGCTCTGGTCGCAACAGAGTGACGCCCCGGAGGGGCAGAGCATCGCCCCCTGGTGGGTGTGCCGTGTGGATCCCAGTGGGATGAATGCGGGAGTCTGTCTGACTGTCTCTCCCCATTTCCAGCTTCAGAAAAATACCAAAAAAAAAAAAAACACAAAAAGCAAACAACCCAGCAACAGTAAAAAACCATTGTATGAAACAGAGGCAGTCAACAGTCAACAGCTGGTAGAAAACTGAGTTGAACTTTGTCAAGAGACAATAGAAAAAAGAACTTAAAACCTTCAAATTACTTATAGCAGGCCAACATAAATCCAACTCCTTTTGGGGGTTATTAAAACATCTTGAACAATTTTTCAAAGATATTTGAATCAAATGGTCTAAAAGAAGATTTTGCCAAGCACTACTTTACTTTCATTGTATTTCATGAGAAATTTAATCCATATGTTTCTGATTCGTTTATATTTAAATCGTCAAACAGTTCTTGTGCAAGAGTTATTTGATTTCTGAGAAATCAGTTGAACTCTTTATGAAAGTCTGCTAATTTTTTTTGAAGTACGTTTTGCAAAACTGAAAATACTTTACTTGATGTTCTAAAGTGAACTTTTAAGTTTTTGTGCAATTATAAAACCTTAAATATTTAGAAGAGATATTAAATGTAATCTATCCCAACATCCAACCAATGTAGAATCTCCTACCAATTTTTGGCAGATAAAAATTTTGGTCACTTCTTGATCATTTTCAGTGATAAGAAACACATACTTTTGCACCTCATCCTCTTCTTTCTCCTGCCACAATCATTAGGCATTCGTAATATATGCATATGTATAATATATACATATGTGCTTGTGTGTGTATGCGTGTTATAACTTAATGCTCTTTCTTGAATGCTTTCTGTTACTTTGTCTTCATTTAGATAATTTGGAGAAACTATCTTGAGTTTGAAGTATTAGTTTGTTTTAGAAAAGCTATATTTATTTAAAACACATAATAGACATAAATATATATTTATATATAAAAATATATATTTATATATATAAAAATATATATATTTCCATTTAATTCACATAATACCCTATAAAAATGCTGTCCCAATTTATATGTGGGGAAACTAAATTTCAGAGAATTACTGAGTTTTAATGGGCATCACATGACTGATTATTTAAACCCAAGTCTCACTGATTTCAAAGCCATGTCTCTTCCTCCTACACTAAACCAAATTTCAATTAAATTTTTCTCAGAATGTCTTTGTCTACAAGAAGCAGGTATAATAAACTGAGTTTTACATACCTATATTTTTTATTGCTTCAAAGTTTTCTAATTACATATTAAGTACATGAAAGCACTGTTTTTGTCAGTCAAAATTGTTCAATGTCTACAATTTTTATGACCCAATTTAACATAAAGATATACTTGACTCCATCTTTACTTTAAGTTTTGTAGTAGAAAACTCTGGTAAAGCATGATTTGAGTAAGATAACACACCTACTTATATAAAAAGTGGTTTTTTTATGTCAGAAAAGAAGAAATAGCAGATATATGTCCATTATACATACCTAAATAAACAGACACAGCAAAGTGGTAGTACTGAACTAAACAAATAATTAAATTCTAGTTCAAATTAGATAGGTGATACCATGCTTTGGAATACTTTCTCCTCTGAGCTCACTTTATTTATTGCAAACCAATTATGTGCCAAGCACTGGGCTCAGTCTTTGAGATAACAGAGATGAATAAGCCACTGTTCCCCTTTCAGAAAGTTTTCAATGTTTTTGATAGAAATTATTCTTTCACATTGTGGTTCAAACACTCACATTTCAACCTCAGGCTATTTCTTTCTTTCTTTTTTTTCTTTTTTCTTTTAAGTGTCTCTCATTCTCTTTATTATTGGGTGACCCAATAATTTTCTAGCTAAAAATGAGACTTCTTTTAGTGTCTTTAAAAAATATATATGTGTAATATTTTGTTTTCTGTTTTCATGATGATAGAAAATGTCTTTGGCAAAAGCGTTTTTTTTACAAGTAAGCTCTTAATTCCAATTTCAGAGTTCAGTATAAATTATTGTTCAAATTATCTGATTAATCAGAATCTTTATGTTGTCCTTAGATAGTATCATTTTGCATTCTTATAATAAAGTTTTCAAACAAAATGTTTAAGGATTAGAATAATTAAAAATAAGATATAAGCTATTATACTGTTAGGTATAATTACTAAAACATTAATGCTTAAACTTAATTTAATCATAGTCTTCACTCAACATTTGAGTGCCTACATTTTTTAGGAACAAAAGAAAGTTACAATAAGAATTTTGAGGCAATTGTACACTTAAGAGCCATTTTTTAGGGAGAAGAATTGAATGGTATAAAAGAAAATAAGCAATCAGATTATGTATGCATAAGGAATAAACTTAAAATGGTAGATTTGATTAATTATTAAAATAACCATCATGATGAATACCAGGAATAATTATTGTTAAGAGAAGCATAGGCTATTGCTTGGCAAAATGCATAAGTAGATCGTTTTAGTATTGTAGATAAAAATTATAGTGTGGAAGTAGATGCAATTTATAGACAATAAATATGAATTGAGATATTACAAGAGACTAAAATCAAGAATTTATGGAATCAAAAATTTTAGAATAGAAGGTGTTTTAGAGATTACCTTATCCAGACATTATAAATTTACAGAGAATTACATAAAAGCTCCAGGGTTTTCCAAGTAATATCCCATATATCTGGAACTGGATTTCATGAGCCAGAGTCTGCATTCAAGGTTTTCCCATTTGCGTGATTTATATTGGCTTGTTTAGGGTTTGCTGGAGGGAATATTAGCTGAAAACAAAACTGAGCCTTTGAAGATTTACACTATAACCATCTTTGCTGGTGCATAGCAAGCCATGGAACTATCTATACAGTATATTGGATATATAGATAAAATTCTTGAAATAAAAATCTATGAAGGAGAAAGTAATCCATTACCTATTCATTAAAAGTTTATATTTAAAAGAAAAATTCAAAGTGAAATTTCACAACTAACCTCACAAGTTTGCCATTGATAAGTTTGAGCGAGAAACAAAATGTTTGATTATGGATCAGACAAGTTTAGATCCAGAAAAGAAAAAAACCTGAAGCTGGATGGAGTAAGTAAAAGTTTGGCAATGGTTCTGTTATTGATCTTGAGTGTTAAATATGAATTGCGGATATGAGCGGATACGATATAATCCTAAACCAAATAAAATGTGGTCTTATTTGTGAAAGTGTATTTACTAGGTTTTTTTTTAAATTTATGATATTAGAGTACCAGAGATCATTTAAAAACATATAGAGGCCCTGGCCAGTTGGCTCAGTGGTAGAGCGTCGGCCTAGCGTGCGGAGGACCCGGATTCGATTCCCGGCCAGGGCACACAGGAGAAGTGCCCATTTGCTTCTCCACCCCTCCGCCGCGCTTTCCTCTCTGTCTCTCTCTTCCCCTCCCGCAGCTGAGGCTCCATTGGAGCAAAGATGGCCCAGGCGCTGGGGATGGCTCCTTGGCCTCTGCCCCAGGCGCTAGAGTGGCTCTGGTCGCAACATGGCGATGCCCAGGATGGGCAGAGCATCGCCCCCTGGTGGGCAGAGCATCGCCCCTGGTGGGCGTGCCCGGTGGATCCCGGTCGGGCGCATGCGGGAGTCTGTCTGACTGTCTCTCCCTGTTTCCAGCTTCAGAAAAATGAAAAACAACAACAACAACAACAACAACAACAACAAAAAACCACATAGAAAGATCAATCATCATTTGGAAGCTTTGAAAAATAGGCCATAAAAAATATTGCAGCTGGTTTTAGTCTTGGAGCAGGAAGTTAAAACCTGGGCAAGTTCACACAGCACCTTAGAGTTGATATGTTTTTTATTCTGCCATGAATAAAGAAAGATAAACAATCATTACCTAAACAAGAAAATCTGTTAGAGAATAATTTTTATGCCTGAACTATTAATTGATTAGGCTTTTTCTCTTTTCTTTCTTTTTTCTTTCTCTTTTCTTTCTTTTCTCTCTCTCTCTCTCTCTCTCTCTCTCTTTCTCTTTCTTTCTTTCATTCTTTCTTTCTTCCATCTTTCTTTCTTTCTATTTTCCCTCCCTTCCTTCCTTCTTTCCTTCCTTCCTTCCTTCCTTCCTTCCTTCCTTCCTTCCTTCCTTCCTTCCTTCCTTCCTTCCTTCCTTCCTTCCTTCCTTCTTTTTTAGTGAGAAGAGGGGACGCAGAGATACAGACTCCCATATGTGCCCCAACCAGGATACATCTGGCAAGCCCACTAGGGGGCAATGCTCTGCCCATCTGGAGCCATGCTTACCACTGAACTATTTCAGCGCCATGGAGCAATCCTCAGCACCTGAGGCCAACTCGCTTGGACCAATAGAGGCATGGCTGTGGGAAGGGAAGAAAGAAGGGGTTGTAGGTGGAGAAGCAGATGGTCACCTCTCCTGTGTGCCCTGACTGGGAATCAAACCCAAAAAATCCACATACTAAACCAATGCTCTACCACTGAGCCAACCGGCAAGGATCTAGGGTTTTTTTATATAATTTTCTTTTCTTAAAAAATATATTCCTCTTTAAAAATATTTACTTTTTAATAATATGAAACATGTTGAAAGTTTCTCCATATTCATAGCATAAGAATTATTAGAACAATTTATAAATAATGGAGAAAATTAAAACATTCAGATTAAATGATCTGTATTTCTTTATTGTTAATATTTATAAAACCTCAAATACAAAACCTTTCAGAAAATTAGAATCCAATAATGAAAAACAAAGGAAAATAAAAGAAGAAAACAGGGAACAAGTTAAAGAAGAAAATATATACTTTCTTTTAAAATAATCAGATTTGATTCTGTTTGTAATTATATCATTAGAAACATAGAGTCAAAATGGGAGAAAAATCCAACTTGTGGGTATAATTGAAACCTTGTGCTTAATAGAGAAATAATTGAAGTTTGAATCCTATGACAAAATCCAGGCTCCAGAACCCAAATTCTAGGTCTCTTTCCTTGTCATAGGACTTCCCGCTTTCTACATTACTAATGGCAAGTTTCAGTAACAACAGCAACAATAGTTATTTGACTTTCTTTTATAAATACAAAGCAGATATTTGTAACTAGAGTTTAATCGATGCTTTCAGGTGACTATAAAAATCAAAGGGTGATTTTAAGCTGGCATATTTGTATACATCCTGATAATTATAAGTGGTAGGAATTTTGCAAACATTTGCATAACTACTTAGCAGCTTGGTGTGTATTATTGCCTTAGATCCTTTCAGCAAACCTGTGAAACAGTCAAAGGTGAATGACAGAAGATTAAGCTTTTTTCCCCTAAGACTACAATATTGGCAAATAGCAAAGTTAGAATTTGAACCCAAGCCCCTTGGAACCTACTGCCCAACACACACACACACACACACACACACACACACACACACTAACATATATACACATATGCAATTGTTATTTTTTTTTAATTTTTAATTGGATTTATTAGGAGGACATGAGTTAATAAAATTGTATATGCTGTAGGTGTATAATACTTTATCTGTACATTGCACTATGTTTTAGCCACAATAATGCAGGGGAAGTGATCAAGGAGATAGAGCATAAGAACCCTTAAAATAGTTTATTATCCATGTCTATATAACTTTATCACTGCCATGCTGAGAATAAAGAAAAGCACTTTCCAGGTTCCAGACAAACACAAATAATGGAGTCATAGCTTTTAAATTGAGATATATATATTAAACATAAATGTATTGACACTGAAATTGCTCACATCTCCATACAAATGCCTCATTTTTACTATCTATGTGAGTACTCACAGATTTTTACTTGTATAGTGGGTACATAAAGTAATCAGGCTCTGGTCAGATGAGTTTGGAATCAGAGTTGTTTGTCAAGGTGAGACCCTGAATGCATGAGTACTTTAAGATTGAGCCCGAATCTTCTAACTCTGTGTTCAGCATGACTTTCACTGCAAACATTTTCAACCTGAAAGAAAAACTAGACCCTGACTTGTGGTGGTGCAATGGATGGAGCACTGATCTAGAATGCTGAGTTCATTGGTTTGAGACCCTGGGTTTGCTTGGTCAAGGCACATATGGAAATCGATCTTTCCTGTTTCTCCTCTCCCTTCTCTCTCTCTCTCTCCTCACTAAAATAAATAAATAAAATTTAAAAACTAGTAATATCTAATTTGTATAAGATTTATATAATTGTACAATTATATAACCTTTATAAGAAACTGGCATATTTATAAATATATTGTTTTTCTAATTATTATGTGATAATCTTCTTTCAAAATAGTGTTCCAAACTCAAGAAATCCAGAAAGTCATGTGAGAGGTTACTCTTGCAAGATTACAATACTGACTAGTATATACCCAATTGAAATATATATATATATATATAGAATGATAATGGATGCTAAATTATCCTTTATGATTATGAAAATATTTTTAATAAATTTTTTCTTCAGCACATTAATTTTTGTCACACAGCTATTTTTCTCAGTTTTATTGGGATATAATTGACATGCAACACAACACTGTGTAGGATTAAAGTATACTGCATAATACTTTGACTTACATATATTGTGAAATCATTACCACAATAAGTTCAGTTAACACTATCATCTCATAAAGGTACAAAGTAAAACAAAATTAAAAATACTTCTCTCTTGGATAAGAATTTTTAGGACTTATTCTTTTAATAACTTTCATATATACCATGCAACAGAGTTAAGCGTAGTCATCATACACTGAGTATCTTAGCACATACATTTAATATTTATTACTTGGATCTTAAAATGAGAGTCTAATTTTAATTTTTTGCCATTAATTTGTTGATGTGATATTTTCTTGTATTTTTTTATACAAGGGAGCATCACTGTACCTCAAAATGTTCTCTAACTGTTATGGTCATTTATCATTGTTCAGTTAATAAATTATTCACCTTGATCCTCTACAACTTGACAAAATATGCATCATCATTTTTGTTTATTTCTTTTATTTTATTTTAATTATTTCCTTTATTTACTCTTTATCTTGATGTCTTCCTTATCTTTTTATCTAAAAAGTTTTTATTGAATTCATTAGGGTGACATTGGTTAATAAAATTATATAAATATCATGTCTACAATTCTATAACACATCATCTGTACATTATATGATGTGTTCACCACCCCAAGTCAAGTTCATCTTATCACCATTTACCCCCCTTTACCCTTTTGTACCTCCTCGACCCTCCTTTCCCTCTTATAATCTCCATACTATTGTCCGTGTCTAAGACGTATTTTTTTTCTTTGTTTAATTCTTTAATCATTACATCCATCCCGACCACCACCCTCCTCCCCAGTTTTATTTTCAATGTTGTATTTTGCACTTTAATTCTTCAGTAAGAATTTGCTATGCTTAATCCAATGATTCCCTGGGTGGCTTTCTTCAGTTTTTCAGATCAAACTGCTGTGATTCTGTTCTGAGACATGGAGAGTTTACAAGTATAGGTGAAATAGATATTACTTCTACATTTTAAAAAAATAGATGCTAATGAATATCTCCCCTGTAACTCAAAGCTTGAGAAGTTAACTGCGGTACTCATTTTGGGATTCTTCCACAAGGAGGAAAATTCACTCATTCCCATGATAAGAATTTGTGATGTCCTTTTATGCAACTAACATCATGTGAGAAGAAAAAGAGGATTAAGAACATCATAATAAGCACAAAAAGAGGGGCAATTTTCACATTACACAGCTAAATTGGAAAGGAAGGAAATAAAGACATCAGTGGGTAAATTTAATGTAATTGGAGAATACTGTAGTCAAAGTAGTTTGTTTGCTCTAATCTTGTACACGATATAAAAATGTTGTTGCAAATAGACCCCAGCTGCAAGTAATCACAGTCAGAGTCTAAATGGAATCAACAGTGATGATCTGGTAAAGAGGCAAATGCCCAAGCAGCTTTTCTTGGAGGAAAATAGACAATCAACAGTCCCAAGATTAATACAAGAAAAATGTGCTACAACTCTGAAAAGTAATTCATATACCCAAGCTAAGGCATTGAAATGATGGGGAAAAAATGTTTCCAGCTCCACAGTTCTTTTATTTTTAAACTTAGCTATATTTAAATGGCATCAATGCCAACCTTCCATTTATAGTAAACTCATTATTATATGAGCTATTTAAGTATAGAAGACATTTTAATTCTATGTATACCAAAATAAAGATGAGAATTAGCCCCTTGTATATCTTATATAGACTTATATATTTTAAGACATTGTTTATTTCCAGTCAAATTTTAATGACCACCCTAAACAAATGCACACACTGTAAAAATATGGAGTTTTATAGGTATGTCCCAACTGCTCTTGAGTACAGTTGGGACATACCTTATATTTATTTAAGAATTGATTATTGGTATATTTACTTATAAAGATCTTATAAGAAAACAAAACTATTCTGGTTCTAATAAAAACTTGCGTCTCTAGGAAAAGTCTTTCCAGAAGAGTGGAGGGTATCACTTTATCAATAACTGGATACTCACTAATCTAATCTCAAATGCCTCTGACAGCAGAGGGGGAGGAGTTAACCACAGGATAAGCAACACTCAGCTTCCTCCATCATTGATTTTATTTTAATATTAGAGGAGGAATTTCAGTAATTTTCATAGTAACTCAAAACACAATTTTGCTATGGAAGTAAATACAGAGTGCCAAATTTAATATAAATACAAATAGAAAATATGAAACTGATATTATCTATTTAAGGCTATTTAACTTCACATTTCCTGGTTGTAGAAGCTTATTGTCAACTGTATCAAAATAGCCTGTGTACAATTGTTCTCTATCACCTTCATAGGACTTCTTACAGTTTGAAACGAGCTTGATGATATTTCTATTACTTGTTTATATCAGTCCCATTCCAGAATTCAAGGTTCATGGAAGCCAAGTTCTCATTAGTCTTGGTCATGTATATTTGACAGGTGCTTGTGTAACAGCATTAGTCAGACAATCAGCATATATTTGTTGATTAAAATATTAGATTTTTAAGTTTAAAAATTATTTACCTAACAAATTTCAGGCACATTTTCCCAAATGATTTGCTAGGACTTGCAAATAGTCTTGAGTTTATTTCCATTTTTAAGAGAATGACTTAAGAATAAGAGTGTCTAAATTATTTATTCTAAAACAGAGATAATCATTAAAACCTCAACCCCTTCTAAATTCTCTCCTGAATTAAATTTTGCAAAGATGAGTGAACCTAAGAATAATACAATGGATTAAAGTGCAGATTTTAATGTCAGTCTGACTTGATATCAAACAGAATGTACACATTTCTAAACATGACCGTAAGTGAATTAGTTAATCTCTGTGTTTCCCAACTTCCTTAAAATGGACATTGTAACTTCTATTTCTTTGAATTGTGAGAATTGTTGTACTGATGTATGCAATAAACTTACTACAGTGCCCGACACATAAGCAGTTGACCCAAAGACTAACTTTTCTTATTATCATTTTGTGTGATTTTCAAGCAATGATGGGGAGAAAGCTAAACCAGAAATGAAACTGGAGAAAACCATGATCTATGTGTAGAAAAAATGGTTGGTTCTGTGAAGGGTGCTGTATAATAATATGCAAATGCAATGATAAACATTTTGTTTAACTGTGCAGGCATTAAAATGTTACAAACACTAATGTACTCCATTTAAAATTAAAACAACATTATAAAACTATAATACTTTACAGAATAAATATTATCATACAAGGTGTTTTTTATTTTGTATCTTAAGATCTTTACACTATGAAATGTTGCATTTCTAATTTCTTTAATATAATCTCTTAGATCACTTTTAGAAAAACTATAATGAAAAGTTATGAACTGTAAAAAAATAGTAGTCTTTCAGCTAAAATGTGAAAGAATATTAAGCTATATTTGAAATTCTATAAGGTAAAAAATATCTTATTTATAAATGTACCTTACAGATAATTTGAGACTTTAAATTTGTGTGTGTAAAACAGTGTAAAATTAACCTAAAAGAGTCTGAAACATTCAACCCATTTAGAATTCAAGCTCTTTTTTTTTTTTTTTAATGAGTGGAGGAAAGATAGAGTGCCATAATAGGGATCCAACCCAGCAATCCCCGTCTGGGGTCGATGCTCAAATCAACTGACATATCTTCACTGCTGGGACAACACTTGAACCAATCAAGTCACCGGCTATGAGAAAAGAAGAGAAGCAGATAGTCACTTTTCTTCTGTGCCCTCACCGGGATGGAACCATGATGTCTGAACACCAGGCTGATGCTCTATCCACTGAGTGAACTGGCTGGGGCGAGTTCAACTTCAAATGTTAGGTAATCCCCAAATTCCTAATAATCGCTTTCAATATGTCTTGTTTGGGGTTCTCTATTCTAAACAAATTGAGATTACATGTGGACTTCTCACAGTAAATAAATCCAAATTCACATAAGTTAACATAACAAGAATCCACCTTCTAAGCATAGTCAAAGATATAAAGTCTCATGTTTCGAATCAAGAGCTGTCCATACCTAAAGTCATAAAGGACCTGGGTCATGTGACCACTTACCATTGGCAAAACTTGACAAACTGGTTAGACAAAAAAAGCATGACAGAGTGTGTTCTAAGTTCAAGACCTAATATACAAGATATTTGTATACCTCAGCCACTCAAAATATAAATGTAATTAATTTGAACTGGGTTTGCTTCACAATATGATAAAGATTGTGTCTTATATATTAGCTCAGTCAGTCCTAGCAATTTAAAAGGATGTATCAGAGAAAAATAAAGTCAAAGTTTTAAAACTGGGAATCCAAGTTAGCTCCTGCAACATAAAATGTATAAAATAAAATACAATTTGATAGGAAAATAACTTTGTTAATCCAAATTCGGAGGGACCCGAATTATGGAAGACAGGAGCAAGTGTCCGTCGTTTACACATTAAAGCTTTATTGTCTAGCTTGGTCAAGCGGCAGGAACTCCGACAGAAATCTGACGGAGAGCGCACAGGCCCTTTGTTCTACTTAGTTTTTATAGTTTTGTAAGTGGGAAGTACAGAAGCAAAAATTGCAATTAGGAGCCCCTTACCGCTATTGGTTATAGTCATATGTCCTTTAACATGATAGGACCATATTCAATTTGCAAACCATGCATCATTTTGGAGAAAACAAAATTTACAAGTCAACACAATGGTAGAAAGATGTCTCTTTACATATTAAAGGCTTTTCTATATTATCTAGTGTTTATCTGCTATCTCTCTGTCCAGAGTCACACACGCATTTACATAGGAGAGGTAGTTTCGGTGGGGACAAATGCCTGAGAATGGCTCATTGCTATAAGAAAATGTTTATTTTGGCTTTTCTCTCCCTGTACCTGGCTAGCCATTCACCCTTTTCCCCACAGGCATTGGTGGAATGTCTGGGAATCCATGTTTTCCTCCCCTTGCATTTACAATACAATGCCAAGGGCCATCCTGGTTATGCCAATGACACAGCACAGAGACTATTTCTCACAATTTCTCTGCACACCTTAACCCAAATTAATAAAATGTTCTCCAAGCCTCCTAAAATATTAATATTAATTCTGTAGCCTTTGGTACTTTACAACACCTGCGGGTGAAATGGCTCAGTGGCTCCTCAACTTCAGTTTTAGTGTTTGCCACTCATAAGTTTCTGGATTTATAAATTGTTTTTTTAATTATTTCTTTTTGTTTACAAGTAAAAACAAGAAAAAAGTTAATTGTTGAAGAATGTAGAAGAATGAATTGCATTAATAATAAAAACAGAAGAAAAATGGAATAAACAGAGCTGACTCTCCCTGGGCCCTCCACTAGTAAGAATGCATTAAAGAATTAAACTATGGACCATGGCCAGTTGCCTCAGGGTAGAGCATCAACCTGGCATGTGGACATTCCAAATTTGATTCCTAGTCAGGGCACACAGGAAAAGCAACCATCTACTCACTGCCCCCCTTCTCTCTCCTTCCCCTCCCACAGCCAGTGGCTCATCTCCCGAGTGCTGAGGATAGCTTAGTTGGTCTGAACATTGGCCTTAGGCACTGGGGATAGCTTGGTTAATTTGAGCATCAGCTCCAGACAGGGGTTGTTGGGTGGATCCCCTTTGGAGTGCATGCGGGAGTCTGTCTCTCTATCTCCCCTTCTCTCACTTATAAAAGAAAAAAAGAAAGAAAAGAAAAAAGAAAAGAATGAAAATTGAATTCTTAAAACTTACATTGACTCATATGTTGTATCTAGTTTTATTACCATTTAATGCTGGAAGCTTTCTCCTACTATTAGTTCTTTATCTCAGCTTTAAAACAAACATCAGAATCAAGAAGGCTAGAAACCAAGATTTTTGTCACCTCTTCAGAAATGCCTTTCTTAGTTTCCATGACTGTGAAATGGGCTGTGAAATAATACCTTGCTTGTAAGGCTATTTTATATATAAACTGATGACTATAAAACCTTGTATAAACATTAATTGCCCTGTATTAGTGTCGGAGGTTTTGTAGTTATTCCTGCATCTTGCCAAGGAGAGGTCTCATTCCTGGTTTTGAGTAGCAGAGTTCATTTACTATCCCTCTGGGAACTATGTTGTAGTTGTAAGCTTGATTGGCAGAGGTGTAATGTGGCCGTGTGAACCTGCTTTTGAAAGTGATTTCACTACTATTCATACGTGCTGTGATTATAGCACTCCTAAAACACGTTTATATTCCACTTGTGACTATAAAGCCTAATGCATAGAATAAGTCTAGTATTTCAACTAAAAAGGGAAACCTGATGAATTTCTGAATGGGATATGATGAAGTCTTGGTTTTTATACTCTGAACTGTCACCAATTAATAATGATAAATAACCAAATCACTCATCTCATGTAGAGCAGATAGAGTAAGTATCTCCATGTGTCAGAGTGATGTGATGACTGTGAATAGGCATAATTTTTTAAGCAGAAAAAATATGTATTAGAAAATTTCTTTTTTTTTTCTTTCTTAAGTTGGAAACGGGGAGGCAGTCAGACAGACTCCCGCATGCACCTGACTGGGATCCACCAGGCACGCCCACCAGGGGGTGATACTCTGCCCATCTGGGGCATCGCTCTGTTGCAACCAGAGCCATTCTAGTGCCTGAGGCAGAGGCCACAAAGCCATTCTCAGCACCCGGGCAAACTTTGCTCCAATGGAGCCTTGGCTGCGGGAGGGGAAGAGAGACAGAGAGGAAGGAGAGGGGGAGGGGTGGAGAAGCAGATAGGCACTTCTCCTGTGTGCCCTGGCCAGGAATTGAACCAGGGACTCCTCCACACCAGGCCGACGCTCTACCACTGAGCCAACCGGCTAGGGCCAGAACATTTCTTAAACATTTATAACAGAAAGGAAAAATTATAAGCAGCAATTAGTACATTGTATATATTTTGTCAAATAATGAGATTATCTCAACTTGTCTAGGCAGAAACAAACATAATTTAAGAAGATAGCTGAAAATAATAGGAAAAAAATGAAATCTGTAGTGTTATTTTATACACCTGTATCCAACAGGTAGAGTTATTGGTATGACCATTGGATACAATTCTAAATAATCAAGGTGTTTTCCATAACTTCTTTGTTCAAGGTGTATGGTTTTGAAACATGCCTTGCCCCCATGTTTCTAATTGTTCTCCCATGCCTTGTTACAATGAACAACTAAGAGATTTTTTGTACCACCTGAGTGGTAGGTCACAATTTAATATCACTTCAGTATGATTTATTAATACCACAGAGTTCTGTTGATCTAAAATTAATTGGTCCAAATTTATATCTGGTAGATTAATGTGTTTCTATAATGCTAACAATTAAAAATGTACTTATATGAAGCACCTACACATTTTTCATAAACAAAGTAAGTTTTGTTTTTTCAGCAACTACATGACATAAAATGATATTTTAAAATATTTTCTTCTCTCACATAGAATGAGACAATACATATTTCTGTGTTCTGCTTTCTCAATGTTTTCATATTTAGAAATGTTTATGATCATTAAGCCACAAAATGTATTTTTCATAAATATTAGGAGTCTCAAAAAATTCTGACTGAAGAGGAAGATCACCACTGGATTAAGAAAAACCTGAATCAGTTGAAAATTGAAATATTAAAGTAACTTTAATATATATGTAATGTAAATTATATAAATTTTTGGATAAGATGTCTTCATTTCATGAAGATATAGTTTCAAAACCTGGAATATGCTTCTCTTTAAATGAAGAAAACCAGCAAAAACCATAAAATCTACTAAATATCAATAAACAGAATGAGAAAATTTAGAAATTCAACCATATATATGTTCTATTTTATTCATTACTTATGTGATAAATATAATGGTATATATAAGATTATTTCAGCATAAAATTATCTCTTCTGATTCTGAGATCTTAAAAATGAAATTAATCCCAACTCTTAAGTTATATATTTTTATATATTATATTATGATTACTTGTAATTATCAATATACAGTATATATTAGATATGTGGTTTACTTACAAAAACTTTGCCAAGCCTTTCACATATTTATTTTATTAAACATTTATATTGTGTTGTGTGTCAGTCACTGTTTTTAAGACTTTCTAAATGCACACCTACATTCCCTTATCTGAAATCCTTTGTGCTGGCTGTGTTTAGGAATTCTGATTTATTTTTTATACTTTTTAAAAGTGTAATAATGAGCATATATTGTATATTATATTACAAAACACCTTCAAAGTGGTTTGGGCAATATCTTGTTATTAAGCACACTAGTAAACCTACAGAAGTCTGAATAATCACCCCAAGCTAAATAAAGACTATATTTTTGCATCAAGTAATTTTGCTGCCAAATTTATTTATATCATGTAAGACCTGGCTGTCATAATGTATATGAATATGTGTACATATACATGTATATATAATTAATTAGGGATGTAGACAACTAAAAACTTATTGAATTGTTTTTTCTTCCAACTTTAGAAAATATAAATCCATATGTTATAACTCCATATTAATAACAAAGACACATCTTATATGTAATAGTGATTGTATATTTCCATAAGCTATCAAGAAGTAACTTGATAAGAGGAAAAAGGATTAACTACAGCCCTTGCAATTTTGGGGTATAAGTATTTTTACCACAAAGATGTTTAGAGAAATTAGGTGTTTAACAGGGGGACACAAAAACAGGCTTTTACTAAAAGAAAATCCATGTCTCCTTTTAAGTATACTGGTTTGCTTTATAATTACATTATAAACATTTTTGTTTTTTATTTGTTAAACTAATATTTTAGAAGTAGATGGTCAAGTTAGGAAAAGATTGAATAATTAGCAAAAGCTGAAATTTCTTTTCTCTTTTCTCCTCCCCACCATCCCTTCTTTTCTTCTCTTTCTTGATTTCCCTAATACCCCAAGACAGGCTAATTCATTAAATGGTGGATAACTTAAAAATCATCAACAGGTATAAAGGTCTCAAGCAATATCAATTTGTTTTATAAGAATAATTACAATATCAAGATGTCAGTCACTTGGTAGTAGATTGTTAACCTTACCCTACTTTCTTTGTGAGCTTCCTGGGTCCATCAAGGGACCTGGCTAACTCTTCTTCATAATGACAACATCACTTTATTATGCTGACAGCTAGCAACGGCAAATTGCAGCAGGCTCAGAATTTTGTAGTTGAAATGAAAGCCAGAAACTGTGTAGCCCAAGCCCTAAATTTTTATGGTCCAAGACTGTGTTTTGAAGAGATTAAAGATGTTTGAAGGTGGAATGAAAATATGTTTTGAAGATTTCGATGTTTGAAGTGTGAAATTTTGACGCCCTGCTAACTTAATATACGTGACGCTGCAACTGTCTAAAATGCTGTAGACCTCAGTGACTGTTTCAAATGGGGATGGTGATACATACCTCAAAGGGTGGCTGTAATGAATAAAGGAGATCATGAAGGAAAAAAAGTGTCTGGCACATGATGGACTATGTAAATTCAGGGCTGTTATAATTTTTTAATAGAAAGATCTGCGTTCCTTTTAGATGACAGAATTGTGACAATAATTCAGGTTTCTTGACATATAGTCCATTTTTCTTTTTTACTGTTCTGAATTATCTCACATTTATCTGGAAATAAGTAATAATAAAGTAATGTACAATTACAACTGCTGAGAGATACAGTTTTCTTTGGCTCATGGCAAACCTCAAAAAATATAAGCATTTTTTTAAAGTCTAATAAATTTATTAAGGAAAAACAAAAAAGTAATAAAGTTTTTTAAAAAATTCTGAGCAACATGCAAATCAATGTATAAAATATAGAAAATATTTTAATTAATTTTAATCCTGAACACTTGAAAATACTTTGGAAATAATGTTTGTACCAAGAAGAATTTTGTAATTGGAAGATAAATATTCTTGAGTTTTTAGAGAAATATTTTTTAAGAAGATGCAAGATTAGTCTTTCAGTAACACAGATAATTTCTATCATTTACACTTTGTTCCAAAATTATATTAATAAAATTTTTGTCATGGGAATAAATTAAAATGGGGCATATGGCATGTGAAACGTGATGGCATTTCTGCACCATGTAATTAATGAAAAAACAATCTCATTTTGATGATATCACTGACCATGGGGTTTGCCCAGGGGTTCATCTGCAGCCCATAAGGAACCTTGCAAGGTGACTGGGTTCTTTTAGTAAGAAGCATGTGATTTTAAAAAGATTTGTTTAGAATTTCTAAGAAGAAGTTTATGAAAAGATCACTTTTATTTAAAATAGAATGGGCTATGGAAATTATTAATGTATTTAAATCCTAGAGTTTTATGACAGAATTTAAGTTGAATGGACAGGGTAAAAAAATGAGATGCTTTGGCAAAGAGAATCCAAAACTAGGACTTTAAATATGAAAATATCTAAGCATTAGTATCTTCTGCCTCACCTTCTTTCCTTAAATGTGTGATTTTCTAAAGTAAAGGATAAAATATGCCATTATATTAGCAATCATGTAATTTAATATTAGCAGTAAGAAAGGATCTAAAAACAAATCACTTATTTGAACAAATTAAATTCAGATACAATTTCTCCAGGCAATATTTAAACATAAAAATTGAAATTAAAGCATGTATTTAGGTTCAATGAATTGTAGATACTAGAAGAGTAAAAAAAAATACATTTTTAAAATATTTCTAGGATTGAGAATTTTGATTTAATTTTTATTGTAGGCATTTTCACATATCAATTCCAATTGTAATGGGAATCTACATCTATCAAAATTATTTCCCAAAACCAAAAACATGTCTATTCAATGTTTCCCTGAATTAGAATATTTCAAAATGTGCCCTCTTTTTCAGATGTTTTACAAATAAAGATAATGAATAAACCAAAGTGACTGTTATTTGTTTAATGTTTGATTTTGACTTAACATTAAATTGGTTTAATATTTTTAATGAAGAAAATTCTGAGACCACATATTTATCATATTTTATAAAACCCTAAATGCATGCATGAGGTGTTGCATGTAAGTGGTACCATATAAAGAACGGAGATGGGGTGTGTGGGGGGGAAGGGCACACCATAAAGTTGTTCATTAGCATCTCTGTATTCAACAAGTTTCAATCTGATTGTTCCTCTGGTTCTATAAAATTTATGTCTTTAGCTATAATGCTCCAAAGAAAACAGAACCACCTACTGGGTGTAACAGTCAATATCATTCTCTCTTCCATTTTTTCTGCTTTTCTACCCACATTTAAATAATAATAATAATGACAGTTTAACAATATACTTTTAAGAGATAGTTCTTATGACCCAACAATTACATAAAAGACCATGGTAGTACAGAAGAGACAAAATAACCCCACAAAAAAAACAAAAAACAAAACAGACCAAAGAGGGATCGAGAATAAAAGAAAGAAAGCAAGAATATATCAAAATTTATTAGGATATATCCCACAGAAAAGCACACAAGTAAGGCACTCAGCCAACTGCCATATGCCCTGACAAAGATACCAACAGCAGCAGTGCACCAGGGAGCTATTTCATCATTAGCCCCTCACCCAGCAGTGGTGGAAACTCATTTAGCCCCATGCTGGACTTTCATTAGGCCAGACTCGCATCAGATGGTCTCATGTTTTGGCTCTGGAGCAGTGTGGCCCTGTGTTGGGGAAGACAGACACATATCAGCTCAGCAGGGAGCCCAGATTTGAGAGGAGCTTTCCTCTCAAACAGATGCCAGGGCCGCAGTGGATGGGTGAGGGAAGAGGACCCGAAGCAAGGCTATTCTTTATGTTTGCATTTTGTGACCTGACATCTTTGGGAAAAGAAAAAAAAACAACTAAACACTTAAAGTTTGTTTTTAATCTAATTCTATTAAGAATAAGCTGTAGTGAAGAAAATCTGTGAAGCTGAAAAGCAAAGAGAAATTACCAGAAATCTTCACTTGTAACCATAGCAAAAGTGGAGCTGACATTGGCAATGTTTTTTTTAACCTCAAACTGTAATAAAAAGTTAATGAAGCAAGAGATGTCAATATAGTCTCATAACAAGGATGTGAAATTTTAGAACTCTTCTTTTTTCTTCTTCTGGAAGTTATGTTAAAAATATACAGAAAGAGAGGATGAGTATTAAGGTATTAAAAGAACACACACATAAGAAAGACATTTCTATAAAAAAAACAATGATACATACTATGCAAATGAGGAATAAAGAATTTTCAAAATTGATATTCATTTTTCTTAAATCAGTAAGATTTTGATGAAGAAATATAGAGGGGAAAAGCAAGACAACAGATGCTGATTTTTTTCTACTGGCCTTTTCAAAGAGGAAAAGAATAATGTTCAATATTTGAATCAATGATTATTTTAAATCATGTTGCTATGCTTCATTATGGTATGTTGTATGTTCTGAAATTTTTAAAGAATAAAATAGAACTCAAAATGTGTTCATTCTTCTGTTATTTTTTAACATTTCTATGAATCAGAGAACAAACATCAGATAATGTTTTGTTTCTCTAAGAGAAACAAAAACTTTAATTTTATTCTTTCATTTCATTCATTTAATTATATAGATTTAGTTTTCTATCAATATGATATATTAAATTAAAGTTGTGCAAGTTATTTTATATTTGCTTTTCTTCTGTACAATATCCTGAAATGTATCTTTTAATTCAATTTACATGAGAACAGCCAGTTGAAAGGCAAAGAGTTTATGAAAATAAAGGAAGGGTATATTTTCCTAAAAATACCATGTTTTCAAATGAAAAATCCATTTAACACATATTTAGAAGATTTTAAGAAACATCAATGTATTACATATCAATATACAATACCTGTAGTGATATTCTAAACTCAGAATGTTCGGCAACAAATTGGGGAAAAATGAAATAGTTATCAGTTTTTCATCTCTTAAGAGATGAGCTGCTAGTTATTGCTAAAGGATTCTGTTCTCTGCATCATCTGTTGGAAGAAAGGTTGCAGATATCTTTAGGTCAGTGGAGCATAGGGAGCTTTCTCCTGGCAGTGAAGCTCCTTGTAGCACGTTTCACTCCAGGCAGCTCCATTCTGTTTGCCAGTGACACGTGGCTTGTCCTCCACTTCATCATCCTGATTCTTCTCCGTTTATAGACATGTTAGGATGCAGATGGCTCCTTTCACCAAATTAATAGAAGAACTGTTGATATTTTCATATATATATTTCTTACTTATTTAAATAGTAAAATTATTTGAAGAAGGCAATCTTTTTTATTACTAAAACTGAATGCTGCAAAAATATTGCAAATCTGATTTTTAAAGAAAAAATGACATGCATACATACAAACATGGAGTAAACCAATACAATGAAAAATAAATATGAAGCTGAAATTACTAAAATATCATTGAAATTTTAAGATATCTATTCACTGATCAGAAGCAGAGCTTCTGAAAATAAAACTACACTGTTATATATTGTAGGTATGTACGAATGTAAGTTTGTGTGTGTGTGTGTGTTAAAATAATCACTAAGAATATACACTAACAGTCTTGCATGCCTACATGTCTCAGCTGCATTTGGTAGTTATTGGCAGAGACAACAATGTAACTGCAATGTTAGCAAACTGGGGCAAGCCTGGTTTCGCACCACAGGTACTGGAAAGTTGAATCCACATGTAAGCTCTGCATCAGGTGGGCTGTGTTGAAGCGCCACCTACTGAAACGTGTTTCCCAGCCCTGTGTGCCCAAAGCTGGCATTTCCTGTGGCATTGACAAAACTGGTTCAGGGGAAAGAATTACAGTACAAATGAAATCCTATTTTTGGCAAGCAGGGCTCTATAAGTGTGTCAGCTTCAAACGTTACTGATTACAGCAGTATGTCTATGCTAATGCATTTGTGACCTCCCTTTTCTAAAGAGGAAAAAAACCTAGGAGAATATCAGCTTCCCTGCTCATAAATTGGGTTGTATATGGTATATAAAAAGAAGGGAGGGGGTAGAAGAGGATGGGACAGTTTTTGATGCATTTACACATTTGCAAGGTTTTGTTCAGAATGAAATAGATTTGAGTAAAAATCACGCAATCCTACACACACACATACAGCTATCACAGATCATATCTTAATGAATAAGATTAAATTAACAGATAGGCTGAAACACATTTACACCCTTATCTCTGTCAACTCTCTTTTTACACCCATATTTAAAGCAACCAAAGAAAAATATGTTCAGAAAGAACTGAATATTCTATCTCACTTTATAAGAGTAGGATTGTGTCCAGCAACATTGCAAATGGAACAACTAGCTTGTGACTGACAGGTCAAGCTTTAGTAACTGATCTTAAGATGAACAAAGATATTTTTAAAAGGTTTTTAAACAGTTTCACGTTGCATGATGTGGATGTTGATTAAATTAAAACATATAAAAAATAAAACTACACCTAAAAATAACAATGGCACATCTTTTTTTTCTACAAACTAGGCTAGACCTTCATGAGAAAAATAATTCAGCTTAAGGATATTTGGGTTTCTTTTTGTATAATTTAGGGGAGGGTATTGTTTTATTTTGTTTTTATTCTGACCTCAATTATTAAAGCTATGTGAGTAGCAAATCCATTCTTCATAGAAGTATATAATATCTATTTAAATAATACACAATTATTAATAAGTGTGACAGTAACATAATTTCTCAAATAAGAATAATTTATTCAATGTATATATTCAAATTCACCAAAGTAAAATTACCAGGTATGATGTATTCTTACAGGTCTCACTGGTAAATAGATATTTGCATGATATATGTAGGAGCTATGCAGAAATCTATATAAGTAAGAAGGTCATTTATATAATTAACTACCATATTAACACTCTCTTTAGGACTGCAATCTTTTATGCTGCTGACTTTTAGGACTTTTAGACTCATAAACATCAAAAGGTATCACTTCTCTTTTGTAAACAATGACTAGTCTTTTCATCATATAGGAAGTTTAATTGCCAAAGTCAAAATTAAATTATATTAAAGGGTTGGTTAAAAGCTGCAAGAGAGTAAATTAAATTTGGAAAAATGGCTTAGTCCTCTTGCTTCAAATGTAACTGTAGTATTATACATTGTGTTTTTAATGTAAAGAGAAAATATAATTTAAAATTTTAATATATTTATTTACATATAACATTTCAGAGATTGTTCTAATTTAATTTAAACTATTGTTCTTAATCAGAATCAAGAGATGTACCCTTTGGAGTTACAACTGTCACAAAAACTGGGGTTCAGTTAGTGGACCTGAACTAACTTATTTAGCTTAAAAAATGAGAATAACTTTTCTTATTATCCATGAAATGAGGTAATCCTCAATACATAAGGGTTATTTTCTCCCAGTAAAGCTATGGAAATAACATCCTTAAATCATGAAGATATTTAATGAGTTTTTTTTTAATTTTTTTAATTTCATTTTTTAATGGGGTGACATCAATAAATCAGGATACATATATTCAAAGATAACAAGTCCAGGTTATCTTGTCGTTCAATTATGTTGCATACCCATCACCCAAAGTCAGATTGTCCTCTGTCACCTTCTATCTTGTTTTCTTTGTGCCCCTCCCCCTCCCCCTTTCCCTCTCCCATCCCCCCCCCCCCGTAACCACCACACTCTTATCAATGTCTCTTAGTTTCACTTTTATATCCCACCTACGTATGGAATAATGCAGTTCCTGGTTTTTTCTGATTTACTTATTTCGCTTCGTATCATGTTATCAAGATCCCACCATTTTGCTGTAAATGTTCCGATGTCATCATTTCTTATGGCTGAGTAGTATTCCATAGTGTATATGTGCCACATCTTCTTTATCCAGTCATCTATTGACAGGCTTTTTGGTTGTTTCCATGTCCTGGCCAGTGTGAACAATGCTGCAATAAACATGGGGCTGCATGTGTCTTTACGTATCAATGTTTCTGAGTTTTTGGGGTATATACCCAGTAGAGGGATTGCTGGGTCATAAGGTAGTTCTATTTTCAGTTTTTTGAGGAACCACCATACTTTCTTCCATAATGGTTGTACTACTTTACATTCCCACCAACAGTGTATGAAAGTTCCTTTTTCTCCACAGCCTCTCCAACATTTGCTATTACTGAGCATCTTTTCATATATCTGTTGGCCATTTGTATTTCTTCCTGGGAGAAGTGTCTATTCATATCCTCTTCCCATTTTTATATTGGATTGTTTGTTTGTTGTTGAGTTTTAGGAGTTCTTTGTATATTTTGGATATTAGGCCCTTATCTGAGCTGTTGTTTGAAAATATCATTTCCCATTTAGTTGGCTTTCTGTTTATTTTGCTATCAGTTTCTCTTGCTGAGCAAAAACTTCTTAGTCTGATGTAGTCCCATTCATTAATTTTTGCCTTCACTTCTCTTGCCTGTGGAGTCAAATTCATAAAATGCTCTTTAAAACCCAGGTCCATGAGTTGAGTACCTAGGTCTTCTTCTATGTACTTATTTGTTTCAGGTCTTAGGTTTAGATCTTTGATCCATTTTGAGTTAATTTTTGTACAGGGGGACAAACTGTAGTCCAGTTTCATTCTTTTGCATGTGGCTTTCCAGTTTTCCCAGCACCATTTATTGAAGAGGCTTTCTTTTCTCCATTGTGTGTTGTTGGCCCCTTTATCAAAAATTATTTGACTATATATATGTGGTTTTATTTCTGGACTTTCTATTCTGTTCCATTGGTCTGAGTGTCTATTTTTCTGCCAATACCATGCTGTTTTGATTGTCGTGGCCCTATAATACAGTTTGAAGTCAGGTATTGTAATGCCCCCAGCTTCATTCTTTTTCTTTAGGATTGCTTTGGCTATTCGGGGTTTTTTATAGTTCCATATAAATCTGATGATTTTTTGCTCTATTTCTTTAAAAACGTCATTGGAAGTTTGATGGGAATTGCATTAAATTTGTATATTGCTTTGGGTAATATAGCCATCTTGATTATATTTATTCTTCCTAACCAAGAACAAGGTATATTCTTCAATCTCATTATATCTTTTTCGATTTCCCTTAACAATGGTTTATAGTTTTCATTATATAAGTCCTTTACATTCTTTGTTATGTTTATTCCTAAGTATTTTATTTTTTTTGTTGCAATCGTGAAGGGGATTATTCTTTTGAGTTCATTCTCAATTGTTTCATTGTTGGCATATAGAAAGGCTAATAACTTCTGTATGTTAATTTTGTATCCTGCGACCTTACTGTATTGGCTTATTGTTTCTAGTAGTCTTTTTGTGGATTCTTTGGGGTTTTCGATGTATAGGATTATATCATCTGCAAAAAGTGATACCTTTACTTCTTTTCTGATATGGATGCCTTTTATTTCTTTGTCTTGTCTGATTGCTCTGGCTAGAACCTCTAGTACCACATTAAATAAGAGTGGAGAGAGTGGACAACCCTGTCTTGTTCCTGATTTAAGGGAGAAAGCCTTCAGTTTAGTGCCATTTAATATGATGTTAGCTGATGGTTTATCATATATGGCCTTTATCATGTTGAGATATTTTCCTTCTATACCCATTTTGTTGAGAGTCTTAAACATAAAATTGTGTTGTATTTTATCAAAAGCCTTTTCTGCGTCTATTGATAAGATCATGTGGTTTTTGTTCTTTGTTTTGTTGATATGGTGTATTACGTTAACCGTTTTACGTACGTTGAACCATCCTTGGGATTCTGGGATGAATCCCACTTGATCATGATGTATTATTTTTTTTATATGTTGTTGTATTCGATTTGCTAGTATTTTGTTTAGTATTTTAACATCTGTATTCATTAGAGATATTGGTCTGTAGTTTTCTTTTTTTGTGCCATCTTTGCCTGGTTTTGGTATGAGGGTTATGTTGGCCTCATAAAATGTGTTTGGATGTATTGCTTCTTCTTCAATTTTTTGGAAGACTTTGAGTAGAATAAAAACCAAGTCTTCTTTGAATGTTTGATAAAATTAGCTGGTATAGCCGTCAGGGCCTGGACTTTTATTTTTGGGGAGGTTTTTAATGGTTTTTTCTATTTCTTCTCTACTGATAGGTCTGTTTAGGCTTTCTGCTTCTTCTTGACTCAGTCTAGGAAGGTTGTATTGTTCTAGGAATTTATCCATTTCTTCTAGATTGTTGAATTTAGTGGCATAAAGTTTTTCATAGTATTCTACAATAATTCTTTGTATATCTACGGTGTCCGTGGTGATTTCTCCTCTTTCATTTTGGATTTTGTTTATATGAGTTCTTTCTCTTTTTGCCTTGGTAAGTCTTCCAAAGGGTTTGTCAATTTTGTTGATCTTTTCAAAAAACCAGCTCCTTGTTCTATTAATTTTTTCTATAGTTTTTCTGTTCTCTAATTCATTTATTTCTGCTCTGATTTTTATTATCCCCTTTCTTCGGCTGTTTTTGGGTTTTCTTTGTTCTTCTTTTTCTAGTTCCTTAAGGTGGGAAGTTAAGTAGTTCACTTGGGCTCTCTCTTGTTTGTTCATATATGCCTGAAGTGATATGAACTTCCCTCTTATCAATGCTTTTGCTGCATACCATAGATTCTGATATGTCGTATTGTCATTTTCATTAGTCTGTATATATCTTTTGATCTCTGCACTTATATCTTCTTTGACCCATTCATTTTTTAGAAGTATGTTGTTTAGTTTCCACATTTTTGTGGGATTTTTTCCCTCATTTTTGCAGTTGAATTGTAGTTTCAAGGCTTTATGATCAGAAAATATGCTTGGTACAACTTTGATTTTTCTGAATTTGCTGTTGTTGTTTTTGTGGCCCAACATATGGTCAATTCTTGAGAATGATCCATGTACACTGGAGAAAAAAGTATACTCAGTCACTTTGGGATGCAATGTCCTGTAGATGTCTATCATATCCAGGTGCTCTAGTGTTTTGTTTAAGGCCACTATGTCTTTGTTGATTCTCTGTTTGGATGACAGATCTAGAGCCGTCAGCGGTGTATTGAGGTCTCCAAGTATGATTGTATTTTTGTCAGTTTTTGTCTTAAGATCAATAAGTAGCTGTCTTATATATTTTGGTGCTCCTTGGTTTGGTGCATATATATTAAGAATTGTTATGTCTTCTTGATTCAGTGTCCCCTTAGCCATTATGAAATGGCCACTTTTGTCTCTGAGTACTTTTCCTGTCTTGTAGTCTGCATTATCCGATATGAGTATTGCTACACCTGCTTTTTTTTTGGATGTTATTTGCTTGGAGTATTGTTTTCCAGCCTTTCACTTTGAATTTGTTTTTATTCTTGTTACTTAGATGAGTTTCCTGTAGGCAGCATACAGTTGGATTTTTTTTTAATCCATTCTGCTACTCTGTGCCTTTTTATTGGTGAGTTTAATCCATTTACATTTAGTGTAATTATTGACACTTGTGAGTTCCCTATTGCCATTTTATATCTTGCTTTCTGTTAGTTTCGTGTCTTGTTTGATCCTTCTCTTTCGTTTTTCTATTTTTTGTTTTTATTTGGTTGTATTCCATACATCTTTCCTCTGTTGCTATCTCTTTTATCTCATGTGCTTCAGTGTTGGTTTTTTCAATGGTGGTTACCTTTGAGTAATGAAAAGGGTCCTTATCCTGTTCATTGTAGCGAACTATTTTATGAGTACTTTTGCACTCCATTGTCCTTTGCTACTGTTAATCTCCCTCTTCTCCCCCTCTTTCTTTTTGTTGTTGTCACAGTTTAAATTTGGTTTTATTGTGTTCTTCTTGGAGCTTTTACTTGTCTCTCTGTTTTTTTTTGTTCTTTGTATCTGATTGGAGAACCCCCTTTAGTAATTCCTGGAGTGGGGGTTTTCTGATAATAAAACCTCATCTTTTCCCTCATCTTTTCTGTATCTGTGAATGTTTTTATTTCTCCTTCATATTTGATGGATAGCTTTGATGGGTATAGTATTCGTGGCTGAAAGTTCCTCTCTTTCAGGACTTTAAATATTGGGGTCCACTCTCTTCTAGCTTGTAGAGTTTCTGCTGAGAAATCTGATGATAATCTAATGGGCCTTCCTTTATATGTTGTATTCTTCTTTTCCCTGGCTGCCTTGAGAATTTTTTCTTTGCTGTTGGTTTGTGCCAATTTCATTATGATATGCCTTGGAGTAGGTTTGTTGGGGTTAAGAAAACTCAGAGTTCTGTTTGCTTCTTGAACTTGAGGCTTTAGTTCTTTCCACAGGCTTGGGAAGTTCTTATCTATTATTTGTTTGAGTATGTTCTCCATTCCATTTTCTCTCTCTTCTCCCTCTGATATACCTATTATTCTTATGTTATTCTTTTCGATGGAGTCAGATAATTCTTGTAGGGCTATCTCCTTTTTTTAATTTTTGAGTCTCTTCTTCTCTCTGTTGTGCCTCAAGTTGCTTGTCTTCTATTTCACGAATGCTCTCTTCTATCTGACCTGTTCTATTAGCTAAGCTTGTTACTTCATTTTTCAGCTCGTGAATTGAGTTTTTCATCTCTGTTTAATTTGTTTTTATAGTTTCAATTTTCTTGGACATATATTCTTTGTGTTCATTGAGTTTTTTTCTGAGCTCCCTAAATTGCCTTTCTGTGTTTTCTTGTATATCTCGGAGGATTTTTAGGATTTCTATCTTGAATTCTCTGTCATTTAGCTCCAAGGTTTCCAATATATTAAATTTTTTCTCCATAGATTTTTCCTCATCTAGCTGTGTTACCTCTCTTTCTTTTGTATCCATGATATTTGATTTTCTCTTCCTTAATGGCATCTGAGGGTGGTTTTGTTGATAGTATTAATGAGATTTAATAAAGAATAAAAAGTTAAAAAAAATTAAAAAATAAAAAATAAAAAAGAGTTGTTTTTTTTTAAAAAAATTAATAATGAAATAAAGGAAAATAAAATAAAATAAAAATTTTTAAAAAAGGAAATTATTCCCCCCCTCCTTTTTTTCTCTCCTCTTCTCTCCCCTCTTTCTTGAGAAAATCTTGTGGTGAGCTGTGAATTATAACAAACAATGCGTGTGATGGAGGGCCTGAATTGGGGAAAAGTAATAAATGGGAAAAAAAAAAGAAAAAAAGAGAAAAAAAAAGAAAAAAAGGGGGGTATGGACCCATAAAAGGCAAATAAGGAAAAAAATTTGGGTCAAGAATAAAATGAGTAGCTTTTAGGTGTTGGTTGTCTAAGAGTTATGATGAGAGGAATAATAGGAAAACAGAGAAATGGGGGGACAAATTAAAAAATTACTATTGTATTTAGTGGAACAAGAACTAGATAAAATGGCTAGCTAGGGATGGGAGCACTGCTACTGAGTTAAAAAGGTGAAGTAAAAATCCCCCAAAATGTCACAAACATAAGTTTGAGTCCCAGATAAGATAATTTGTTTGTTATTGAGGTTTGAATGAGAGGAGATGTAAAGGAGAAAGGAAGAAACTAATATAGAGGTAGAAAAGAAAGAGAGAGAGAGAAAAAAAGAGGGAACCACTAAAAGAAGAAAAAAGAAAGGAGAGAGAGAGAGAGAGAGAGAGAGTTAAGGGATTTGGAGTGCAACCCTCATAGAGAGAAAGGAAGAGGAGAGAAAAGATAATGGGAGATGTAACACTTATGGGTAGTGTAGTTCAAGGACAGGAGAGAGTAAGACCGGCAGAGAGTTAATCGGCCAAATTGGAGGAGGAAAAAAAGTATCAAGAATGAAGATAAGAGAAACAAACGAACAAATATAATAAAATGGGATAGGTTATAAAGTCTGCAGATTATTCTTGATTTTGAGAGGTTATCTTCTTGCTTTTTCTTTTCTCTCCCTCTTCTTGGTCAGTGACTCTGTACCCCGGGTTCTGCCCCTTTGGCACGCTCAGGTAGAGGTTTGCAGTTGATAAGTCTCTATGGCAATGTCATGTATTGTGCTTTAGTCTCGTTGGGAGTTGAGTCTCATTAGCATTTATAGGCTCCGACAGTGAGAGAGTCTGTGTTCCTGGAGCCTTTCTCCTAGTCTTTCCTTCCTCAATTAGTAGCCTGATAATCCAGCTATGCGGTTGCTGCTGCCTCTGCCTGGATAGTAAGAGGCTCAAAGAGCTGGCAACTCCCCACTTTATTTCCACTCAGCACAGGGCTCTGGGTAAGGCTCAGTCAGTCAGAGCTGCTAGCATAATCAGGCGGGGTTTCCGCCCACTCTAAGACCTCTGGCTCTGCCACTCTGTCCGGTAACACAGGCGGGCACCCACTCCTGGGGCGCTTGGAGGTAACTCTCACTCACTGTCTGCGCTCGCAGACCAGGATATTCGGCCAGCAGTCTCACGCTCTGAGTGAAACCCCCAACCACATGGAAAAGTTGCAGTGTTGTTATTGGCTCTCGCTCCGTCCCCGTGTGCGGCTTTTGCAAGGCGCTGGGGCAGCCCGAGATTCCACTTTGGCCCACACAAAGGCCCCTGACTCTGCCCCTTTGTACGATAACACGGGCACGCACTGCCGAGTCACTCGGAGGAATCTCTCACTCCCTATCTGCATGCGCAGACCAGGATATGAGGCCGGCCGCATTTCCCTCTGAGTGAAACCCCCACCAGCACGGAAAATTTCCACCGTTGGAATTAGTTCTCGCTCCCTCCGTGCGCGGCTTTCCCCGGGCACTTGGGCTGCCTAGAGATTCTGCTTTCAGCCCACAGAAAGGCCTCTGACTCTGCCTCTCTGTGGGTAACACGGGCACCCACTACCGGGGTTTAGGAAGAAATCTCTCGCCCACTAACTGCGCACCGACCAGGAGATCGGGTAAAATGGCTGCCTCGCTTGTCTTTCTTTGTTTGGGTTTGGCGCGAGTGTTAGCTTGTATTGCCCAGGTTGCCACAGGATCAGTTTTTCCTCGGCTTGGATCTTTGTGCCACAGCCTGGTTCAGCCGTTTGTGCCGCGGTGGCCTGGATCTATTCACCCCCTTTGCCCGCCTCAGTTTCTATATTCACAGTTACCAGAGAAAGTCGCCCTGTTTAGGTTAGTGAGGAAGGCGGAGCATTTCTTACTCCCTATTTCCTTCGGGGTTTGGTTATATATTTAGCCAATTTTTCACTCGACCATACCTTCGGGTGTATTGCGAAGCATCTGGAGGCTCCAAGTATAGGTTTTTCTGTTTCTGGTTGAAGATCTTGTTGAGTTTTGGGGGAGATTTATCGGTATCGCTTCCTACCCCGCCATTACTCTGACGTCATCACCTAATGAGTTTTTTTCAAAACCCAAATTTCAATACTTTTCTGAAAATACAAATGTAATTTTAAGCTTAATTAATCCAAAATTGCATCTAGAGATATGTATCAACATCTGTGTAATCTTTCTTCTATCAGAAGAGCAATCTCAAAAACATTGCTATTGTGGAAATTATTAGAGTTTTATGGACTTAGAACTGGTGCCAGATTCAGAATTCCACACTATCCCAAATAAAATGTAAGAATATTATTTGCTAAAAGGAAATCTGCATCCTATAATGGAATTTTATTGTAAAATTTTTCAAATATCTACCAGAATAGAAAAGAAAAATAAGAGCATTAAGGCCCTGCAGCCCTGAAAAGCCGATCATCTCACTTAGCACTTGAAAGGATGAATCCCACATAAGAAGAAACTTTCTCTCATTTAATGGAAGCATATGGTTTTCAAATCTGCCCTTGCAAAAGAATGTAGTGAGCAAAATATGCATGTTTTTAGGTCATAACAACAAACACCTAAAACCTAGCCCCAAAACACAAACAGAAGCATATTGATAAAATGAATTAGCCTTTATCTTTTACTATGTCTCAAACATCATATCACTTATTCAATTGTCCAGAAGCAAGGCAGAATCCTGACTAAATGGACCTAGCCTCATGGGTCACCACACTCTATCTTGTCTTACTCAATGGCAAGCAAATTCCAAAGTGGAAAACACCCTGCTCCAAGTCAGATTATTAGCAATACAAGCTAGCTGGTGCTTTCTGGCCATATACTTTGCACATGTGATTCTGAAATAAAATAAATCCCAAAAGCCATCTATCTAGTTGACAAGCAGGGTTCTTTTCATTATTAAAAAATTATTTGAAATAGTTTTGCTTTCTTTACAAATCTCAAGGTTGGCTTAATTTGCATACTTTGCTAAAAGATCAGTGTGTAATCAATATCTTTATGGAATGTTTCTAATTTAACATATTCTGATTTCATTTAAAGAAATCTGGAAGGACTTTCAAAGCAATGTGGCTTTGTCAGAGCAAATAAAAAAGTATATCTTAAATGACATTTGGAAGCTAATATGCTTCCAACATTTGGAAGCTAATATGCTTAACAACACCATTGCTAACTTGTTTGTAAACTATGATTCCCATTAAATGGACAGCAGTACCCAGTTTTCTCTCAAGAGGGTCCTGTTATGTTCAGTAAAACAAGACTAGAACAGAAGTTCAGATAGTAAAGTGCGGCCAAAGTGTTAAGCAGTAAGCAAAAGACCCATGAGCTTGACTTATGTTGTATATTAAAAATACATACATAACTAGGTTTTATGCACATTTTTAATATACAACATAAGTCAAGTCTCCTGGGTATTATGAAAAATTACTTCTGATAGTTTGTTAGTATTAGTTAATAGTAGAGTTTTAATTAGAAGATACACCTCTCTCTGTTGACCATCTCTGTGCCAGAATTTCTTTAGGCCCTTATATATATATACTAGAAAGTCCAGCGGTCATACGAAATGACCGCTGTGCTAGATATTATAAATTGTAATTAAAATGATTTGTGCAAAGGTGTCTGCTAATTCAAACTGAATTACCCAGGGCAGGTGGCAAGGACGCCCATTTGCTTAGTGCCCCACGGGGTTTCCCCCTTCTACTTGCTTAATTGCTTAAAGTAGAGTGCAATGAAGGAAACCACTGGCAATACATTTCTTAAGAGCCACCATTAGCTCAATAAATAAAGGTGATTTAAATATGTTTTAATCCTTTTTGCGTTTCGGTCAGCATTACTCTGTCGTTTTTTTTTTTTGCATTTCTCTCCTGCCTTTGTTCAAGGGACTCATTTTGTCGAGACAGGCTTTTTTGTCTTGCATCTGAGGCAAGCCTTGTTTCTCTATGCTCATCAGTCTCATTTTGCCAAGAAAGACGCATTTGCTCTGCGACTGAAGCAAGCCCTGTCTTTCTCTGCTCAGTAGTTTCTTTTTTGTCGAGAAAGCCATTTTTGTGCAGCTTTAGCTCCTTTTCTCTCCTCTTCAGTGCTATATTTTCTAGGAGGCATTCTTAAAAGAAATTACGTTAAGACGTAGTTTTTATGTAAAACAAATGATTGCCAATGCAAACAAATGTTCACCTTCCCCAATCAGCCAGGGCCGATTTTTATATTTTTTAATTGTAAAAATTTATGCCTTAGAATAAAATCATAAACATAACATTATAACCAATAACTTTTTTCTATATGTCTAATTTATCTATGTTTTCTATAGATAAGATTTTACTAATAAATAATATCACTTTATTTTCCTAAATGCTGGAATGAAATTGTTTTTATTTATAAAATAATAGGCCCTGGCCGGTTGGCTCAGCGGTAGAGCGTCGGCCTGGCGTGCAGGAGTCCCGGGTTCGATTCCCAGCCAGGGCACACAGGAGAAGCGCCCATCTGCTTCTCCACCCCTCCCCCTCTCCTTCCTCTCTGTCTGTCTCTTCCCCTCCCTCAGCCAAGGCTCCATTGGAGCAAAGATGGCCCGGGCACTGGGGATGGCTCTGTGGCCTCTGCCTCAGGTGCTAGAATGGCTCTGGATGCAACAGAGCAACACCCCAGAGGGGCAGAGCATCGCCCCCTGGTGGGCATGCCGGGTGGATCCCGGTTGGGCGCATGAGGGAGTCTGACTGCCTCCCCGTTTTCAGCTTCGGAAAAATGAAAAGAAAAAATATATATATATATGTTCAATTTAAAGATAAACTTTTTCTGTATTTATAAACTAAGCAAGAGAGTTCTATAATCATTCAAAGACTATATTCATTCAAAATACTGTATATATAAAAAAAAGCACACTAAAATTTTGGTAATTAACCCAGATAAAAGTCAATGTGACATTTGCAGTTATTCATATTACTTTTCTGAACTTCAAAGTAGCAATATCAATATTTGTTCAGAGTTTCCAATTTTAGTTTTAGCTGTGGTTATTTAGCTTACAAAACAAAAAGCTGGCCTAATTTCAAGCTCTAGACCTTATTAGTGAACACATTTTTATATTTAGAACCTCATATTAGTACTTGATTCTTCACGTATCTAATTTTTAGTGCCAAGCTGCTGATTTAGGTTCTTTTTATTTTTTTTAAGATTTTATTTATTCATTATAGAGAGGGGAGAGAGAGAGAGAAAGAGAGAAGAGGGAGGAGCAGGAAGCATCGACTCCCATATGTACCTTGACCAGGCAAGCCCAGGGTTTTGAACCGGTAACCTCAGCGTTTCCAGGTTGATGCTTTATCCACTGCGCCACCACAGGTCAGGCTGATTTAGGTTCTTAAATACATGTTTCAAGCAGCCAACTATTTCTTGTTATAATTGGATTAAGTTGTCAATGATAGATCATAAAGTAGATAAAAAATGTTAAAAATGTTTATATAAAAGTTTGTTAGTAAATTAGCATAATTTTATTTAATTTATTTTTAATTTAATTTTTTTCAATTAAAATTTTTTTCAACTATAGCTACATTGAATATTATTTTGTATTAGTTTCAGATGTACAATGTAGCAGCTAGATAGTAATGTACTTTACAAAGTGTTCCTCCTGATATTTACAGTACCCAAATTGCACTATACATAGTTTTATAATGCTATTAACTATACTTCTTATGCTGTACTTTATATCTTTATGACTACTTTATAACAACAATCTGTGCTTCTCAATCCCTTCACCTTTTGTACTCAGTCCCAAAATTCCTCCTCCCCTCTGACAACCATCAGTCTGTTTTCTGTATTTATGATTCTCTTTCTGTTTTGTTAGTTCACGTGTTTTATTCTTTAAGTTCTGCATATAAGTGAAATCATATGGTACTTGTCTTTCTCTGACTGATTATTTTAGTTAGCATAATACCCTGTGGATCCATCCATGCATTGGCAAATGGTAAATTTTGTTCTTTTTTATGGCCAAATATTGTTCCACTGAATATATGTACCACTGCTTTTTTATCTACTCATCTATTGATAAGCTCTTTGGTGCTTCTGTAACTTGGCTATTATAAATAACGCTGCAATGAACAAAGGGGTGTATATAGTCTTTTGAATTAGTGTTTTGGGTTTCTTTGGATATATACACAGAAGTGGAATTACTCAGTTATAAGGTAGTTTTATTTTTAATTTTTTTAAAATTTAACTTATTACTGTAATCTTGCAAAAACTCTAAAACCATCATTAATAATTTCTTAAGCTTATAAATTAGATTACTAAATTAACAGATAATAAATGATACCAATAAATTTTTTTCTTGTATTAAGAAACCTTGTATTATAATTCTTCTAGACTTGCAGTATAAAAGTTTGACAATTACTCCAGTTGTCATCCAGATATTTTACTTCTATACTGTTCACAAATATTAGGGTATATTTCAAAATGAATATGAAACAATTAAAAAAAGAAGCATTTGGGTTTTTTTTTATTAAACAAGAGCATTAGAAAAGCAAACTACAAGTTTAAAATGTTGTTTGATTATGGAAATGAGATGCAAAACCAACTTGTATTTCATTGGTGAAAATGAACTATACAATAGGCTGAAAGTATTGGACTAGGGCATCACTCTGCCACAATCAGAGCCATTCTAGCACCTGAGGCAGGGGCCACAGAACCATCCTCAGCGCCCAGGCAAACTTTGCTCCAATGGAGCCTTGTCAGCGGGAGGGGAAGAGAGAGACAGAGAGGAAGGAGAGAGGGAGGGGTGGAGAAGCAGATGGGCGCTTCTTCTGTGTGCCCTGGCTGGGAATCGAACCCTGGACTCCTGCACGCCAGGCTGACGCTCTACCACTGAGCCAACTGGCCAGGGCCGAGGACCAGTGGTTTTTGAGATTGGATGTAAACAGTAGTTATGTGTGAACCCAATGAAGGCTATGCTCACCACCCTGTTCACCACTTTGTGTCAGTTGTCTGGTTTACTTATGCTGGAAAAAGCAGGACTGAAGGTAGCTTAATACTCAGATTAAAATTATATGTCCAACAGTGAGGCACTCGGAAAATTAGATCACTGACTGGCTTTCCTGACCAGGAGAAGGTGCAGTAAGAACATGGGGAGAGGTGCAATGGATGCATCTGATTCTAGACAGCACTTGCAAGCAGAAAGACTGAGTTCTCCAAGGTAAAGCACAAATGAGAGGGCCTTTGTTTATCACTCTCTTACCATCCTTTTGTTCCCACAAATATATGGCCACGTAATTCTTCCTTGCTCTATGTCATCTGCCTCTGTTTTCAGTTTGTATCCTGAAATAGCATGCTGCTTGTTTTCTCCCTGCATTTCTTCTCTCAGATTCTGAAAAGGACATAGAAGAACTATCTAGATTTATGTCACTCAAAAGGCACCTGAATTCCTAAATAAAATAAATGGGTGGGAATACTTCACTTAGAAAACACACATTCCTCAACATCAGAGAATTTGTGGAAAAAAACAAGAGAAAGACTTCTGCAGGGATTTATCCCTAATTTCATAGCACAGAGAAAATGGGTATATATAAAATGTATTGACTTCTTCAGTTAAAGTTAATTTGTGCTGTAAGTATTAAAGATAGAAAGTCCTTAAACATTATGGAACAGCTCTTGTGTGAAACCTTTCCTAATTTCCCCAAGGAGTCTATTCCTCCTGCTTGCCACCTCCACCCACCTCTCCCCTTTTAACATACAGGAAGAATGATGGTCCCATCTATCAAATACTGACTAGATTGTTTGTTAATTAACTACTTACAAACTTGTCCCCAACAGCCAATTAACCAATAGCTCATTGCGGGTAGGCTTTTTCTCTTTCTCTATACTTAGTTATAAGCTCTGTGCACCTGGAATGCCCATCCTCTCCTCATTGAACCCCCACAGGAAATGCACATTTGGTTTGAGCACCCTAGCTCCAGCTATTGTGTGTGTTTATTCTTTTGTTCCCTGACCCACACACCCCATATATAATTAGTCACATTTCAACCTGCTCAGTGTGATATCATAGCATTTTCATAAACTGTAAGAACACAGTATCTTTAAATGGTTATTATATATTTTTTAACTTGTAACTTAATTATCTTGACGTGTTTAATAGAGAATGCAATGAGTATTTAATAAAATGAAAAAAAATACAAATTAAGTTGGACATTTTTTATTATTAATGCTTTTATTCTTCCAAACACTAAGAATAGAGAGAATATTCTAAATTCTTGAGCAAGAAATATGAACCTTTTTTAAAATTTTATTAAGTTTATTTAGGTGAAATTGGTTAATAAAAGATATAGGTTTCAAGTGTACAGTTTTTTAATACATAATCTGTATATTTCATAGTGTATTTACCACCCAAAGCCAAATTTTCTTCAGATTTCTTTAAAGTCCTACCCTACCTTTATTTGTTACGTTTTATATATTTTTTTTTTTACTAAAATGAAACACTTTTGAGTTACTAAAGGCTTTTTCCTGTTGCAATAGCTCTTAATCAGAAAAAAAATACAATAAAGAAAACCATTCTCTGGCCAAGCACTTTAATGAAAGTATTAGGAATTAAGGAGAAACAGAGAGCAATATTTTTAAATCACTTCTATACAATTAATATCTAAAAACTTTAGACAATGATGGCACAAATCATCCTATTTTCTGTAAGGTTGCCTAAAGTACGTTTATTTAACAAACATTTAAATTGTGCTTAATATATGTTAGGACTCATTTTGAGCATTTGACCAATCTATGTTATAGCTGAGGAAACTGACACACATAGAAATTAATTAGTGTTCAAGGTTACATAGTAAGGGGAAGAGTTGCAGTTTCAACTCAGGTATCTGTCGTAATTAAAAATTTGGATCCAATTGATGCCTAGCCTAGCCAGGTGGTGGTGCACTGGATGGAGCACAGAGGACTCAGGCTCGAGGACTTGCGGTCGCTGGCTTGCTTGTGTGCTTGTTCATCTGACTTGGACGAGGGCTTGCCAGTTTGAGCGCAAGGTCACTGGCTTTAGCTTTAGCTCCTACCCTTCATCAGGGCATATATGAAAGAGCAATTAATGAACAACTAAGGTGCCTCAATGAAGAATTGATGCTTCTCATCTCTCTCTCTCCCTTCATGTCTGTCTGTCCCTAGATGTACCTTTTTTCTGTCTCTTTCACTAAAAAACAAAAACAAAAAAACAACCCAATGCCTAAGATGCATTCTTATTTTGTGGCAAATAATCTTTTCTGAGGAATGCTGATGGATAGCAGTAATTTGCTTTTCCATAAAATACTGCCTCTGGTTATGGTTAGAATGAACAGTTAAACATCTTCTGGGCACATGAATTTGGCAAAAGCTTGTGCAACGTGGTCAAAATGTCTAACCAAAGCTCATAACTATTCCCCGTTATCTCTCAACTGAACAACTACCACCACTCAAGCACTCAGACATAAACTTCAAAACCTGCCTTTTCTTACCCTTCTTCTTCCCCAGTTCCATGTGGAGTCAGTTCCACACTTCTTACATTCTTTGCTATTTCTCAACTCCATTCCCTTCTCTATCCTCATTGCTACAACCTTATTCCATATCCCAAGTTCCCTATTGGACAACTGTCATGATCTCCCCATGGTGTCCTGCCTTTCAAGCTTTCTTCATCCATACCCAGTACATTATCCATACAGCTACAGCAGTAAGTAAACTTTCTAAAGTGTAATTTTAATCTTTTTACCTTATGTCCTAGGTATTAAATCTCTAGACTAAAATAAAGGCTATAAATGGCTGTCTAGCCTTGTTTGTCAAATTTGGTAGCCATTAGCCATATGTACACTTAGCATTAGAACTCTGGGAAGTCTAAATTGAAATGTACTCTAAGTATAAAGCATATGCTATATTTCAAAGACCTAGTGTGAAAAAATGTTAAATATCTTTAATATTTTATATTAATTATATGTTGAATTTTAATATTTTGGGCATATTGGGTTAAATCAAATATATTATATATATGGCTTGCATCAAAATTTCTACTAGACTGTGTTGACTAGCTGTGGTGAACTCTAAGCAGCTTCTGGAATATACTTCTCTGCCTGCACATCCTCCTTTTCTCCACTCCAACAACTTGTGTTGTTAAAATCTCATTAATCTTGAGAGCAACTCCACTTTTTGATTTTCCCTGTCTCTTATTTTTGCTAGTGTTGGGCAAATGAGTTTGTAAAATTTGTGTTTTTGAGTTTGCTCACTTTTATTGTTAAAAATGGCACTGGACAGCCGCGTGTGTGCTTGTCCTCAAAAGCAGGGCAGTTGATTGTAAATTGCTAAATACCTTCTTGCTTGGGAAGGGCCATTGTTATGTGTTGGGCACGTAAAATATATTATGTTTACTTTGTTAAAGATGGCGCTGCCCACGTGGAAGCCCATCACCCAGATGATGATATTAGTTGCCCTTCTTGCTTGGGATGAGCGTGTTTATATTAATGTGTGTTGGAGGCGGGCTGTGAACAAGTAGGATCCTTGTAGCTTGGGGATTGGTTTTAGGACTAAGCTTTTCCCACCCTTTTTAATGTGGGGTGGTGCACTCTCATGAGGAATCCCATTATGCCTCAGATAAGTGACTTTGTATCAAAGACTTCCTTGTTTTTATATTAAATTAAAGGTTTTGATTTCTATACTATAAAGTGGAGCAGACCAGGATCTTGCTCTCTCTCATTTCCTGAGATTAGCATTAAAGGAGAGAGCAGAGAGAGGCCACATGAAGGAAGCCAGGAGAAGCAGCCAAGATGGCAGAGTGTTGAAAAAGAAGCCAGTTTGTGCAGAGTTTGTGTAGAGAGGAGATGTGAAACAGAGATTAATAAGGCTAGTGAGCTAGAAACCTTTGATTCTAGGTAACTCGGATAAGTCAGTAACTTTGTGAGCACTGAATGAGTGAGTTTTGGAGCCCAGTGTGTGTTTTTACTTGCCTGCTGGGTACAAGCTAGGATTAAAGCTGATGGCCCACCAGTTCTTGGCTCCATTGTTTCATTACCGTCTGTCCGAATCAAATGTGAACCTGTATGGGCCAGGCGACTGTGAAGGTGGCCATGGCCACTGGCTTTACATTATGCTAATGTTTGCTGGAAGGAGGGGTTTCATGCCAAAAAGTTTTGAAAAGAGCAGAGAAGAAGGATATGGAAGAAGGAAGCCAAGGTGGCAGAGTGCGAAGGAGAAGCCAGTTTGTACAGAGAGGAGAAGGGAGAAGGTGTGCAGATGGGGAACCAGAGGTGACTGAGACTGATGGGGACCTTTGATTCTATGAAAAAAACAGAGAAGAGTCTCCTGGTTGTGGTACTGGAGAATGTGTTAGGGTTTTGGAGCCCTGTATGTGTTTACTTGCTGGCCGGTGTGAGGCTAGAATAAAAAAATGGCCTACCACTTTGGGGCTCCACTGTTTCTTTACTGTCTGCCCAAATTCAATGAGAACCTGCACGTGAATGGCCACGACAGCCGCAACTACTAGCCATACAGCTAATAAACTTTTACTTTGCAGAATTGTCATACTTAATTATCTGATACAGTTGTTTGCTAGCTGATAACAATGCCTTTGAGAGTAGTGGTCAAATCTGTCTTGCTAGACAATCCTGTCTGTAGCCATACAAACTCCTTGTACCTCAAAGAGAAAATACTAATTCATACTTCAATAATTAACACCCTTCAAAGACTGCCTTCTTTTATCCAATCTCTTTCAGGGCTCAGGAATGATCCCGTATATCTGAGTTAATGACTCTGCAGCACTTAGCGATGTTGTCTCCAATGATTCCTACGATGCAGTTTCAACCACTGGTTCCAATTATCAGCCCATGTACAGAAAAACACAAAATTATATGAGGTTGCAATAGTGTTGACAACAAGGAGGCTATCTTATAATTCTTTGTATCATTAAGGTACCTAGTCCACCTGAATGTGCTTTCAATGAGTCACTTATTCAGTCAGAAAATATTTATTGAGTACCTAATATGAACAAGATATTCAACTAAGAGTCTTAAAGGAAACAAAGATAAATGATGAATGGTTCTTGGTTTCAAGGACAAACAATACATATACACAAAAACTACACAACCAGGAATAATGCAATAAATTACATAGAAAATTAACATAAAAATTTCTATAGTCTTGTGAAAAACTTAGGAGGGCTGGTCAAAGAAAATTTAATAGAGGAGGTGGCAACTAGAACTCAATGTTGAATACAGGATGGCAAACTACCAGTACTTAGGAGAGCTTTCTCATGGCCATTTTTGGTTACATTATGAATGTGGGATTTTTTTAAGTATAAGTTTTTACAAATTTGAGGATTATCTAAACTAAGTGTAAAATTGGTCTATTTGTCTATTGTAAAATTCAGTATGGACTTGGAAAGTTTCTAAGTACTAATTAACTGAACAAATACTAGTTAAGGGTCTATTACTCAGCAATCCAGGAAATTGTAATATAAACAAAACAAAGTTAAAACACTTAAAGATTGTAAAATCTAATAAAGCACTAGAAATAGTAACAGATACTGAACATTTACTAAATACCAGATATTAATCAAAGCAGATTTTTAAGTATTATTTTATACATACCCTCAAACAACCAATATTATTACCAATTTACAGGTGAGGAAACTGAGGTACAACTGAAGAATTACAGGACTATCTCTAATACAAACAGAATATGATTGGCATTACAATAGAGTTTGATGCTGGGTTAAGGAGGTGTAACCTAAAATCTGAGGATTCTAGCCTGAACCAACCATGCTGATTGATTGGTTTCCTTGTTCTCCTTAAGTACCCATGGCTGCTAAGTTATTAAGAGGACAATATTTCCTTTCTTATCCAATAATAACATCTTCATTGGATGTGCCACTCACATTTTACATAAATGTTCTTATTTTGTTAAAAGCATAGAATCCTTTTTTTTTCAAATGCCATTTAGGGCAATAAGTTTTTGCACCAATAAAATTTTAAATAATATTCAAATTGTCTGAAGTTTTCAAAATGTTATCTTTATTTAATATAATTGTGAAATCCTTTCCAAGTATGCTATTTAGAGTGTCTAAATTAATTATTTGATTCATGCCAGTAGTTCACACATTCAGTGCAAAATAAAATCAAATTATCTGCAATTATCTGAATGGATATAGTTTTATTGACAGAAAGGTTTCAGTGTAGCCAGATAGCTGAGGGTAGCATTTTGATCTAAGTTGGTCAAATGGTCTTTTTAATGAAATTCTGTTGGCTTTGGAGGAGGTAGTGGTACAAAAACTGTAAGATATGAATTTAACCCCTGTATTCAATCCCATAAAAAAAAACCCCAACAGAAAGATAAACCATGTAATAAGGGTAGAAACAGTAAGGGAAAAAAATGCAACTTAATGTCTGCAGGGTACTCTCTAGAAGATGATAAAGAAAATAACAAAAGTTTAAGGACTGTGGATCTAAAGTTGATATATTACACAGTTAGATTTTTTTTTCTTTTTGCATGACATACTAGGTATAAATGCATAAAAAAACCTGCAGGACTTCTCTGGAAATGTTTCTGTATTGATTTCATCATTGCTTGAGTCAGATATGGATGTTTCCTTTTATGCAAAGTGCTGATGTGTACCGATTTGGGACTGGGTTGGTGCCTCTAGGAATTCTCTTTAGGGTATGAAAGTAACCATATTGTAACAGTTTGAAATTAAAAGAACCTCAATTTCCATTTACTTTCACTTACTCAGCAACAAAACACTAAGGGCCAATGACAACACTTCTCCTCCCTTCTCATTTCATCCCCAAAGTGATTCTTTGACATGTTATTTCCATGTCCTAGATTTTTTTCTCATTATTACTGCATGGATTTCTCTCTTTCAATTTTTTTTTCTAAAAACAACTACTCTAGAGGTCATTGTTTATTTACCATAGAATATTCATCCCCTAGGGAGACAATTACCAGGTGATGGTTCTAACACATGTCAAGTGTGCAGCAGAGGGTTAAAGAAAGCAGCAGCATTAAAATTTACCTTTGGATAAATTTCATAATGCATGAGCAGATAGTTCTTCTTCTCCAGAAAAGCTCTTGCATTTTTTCATTTATTTGTGTACATGTAATTTTTAAATTTTCTATTGCTTATTTTTAGTTTTCTCAGCTTTTCCATCACAGTGCCTGGTCTGGGATAGATTTTCAGCAAACCTAAATGTCTGCAAAAGAACACAAAGAGACCAAGTGGTCTAATCACAATTACAGCATATACAATATGAAAATGGGTTAAAAAAATTTTCCAAGTTGTATAGTTCATCTCATCCTAAAAATGAGGAAGAAGGTTAAAAGTATTTTATCCATATAATGAAAGTCTCAGGCCATTTCTAGATCTCAGGGGAAACAACTAGAATCTTATTTCTTTCCTCACCAGTAAGTCCTCTGTAAAGTTGTAGTCACCAGTTCAGCTTGGGGTTTACATTTTTATTGACCATCCTACCATTACCTAAACAAGGGAACCATCATTCTAAAGTTCAACCAAAGATACACCAAAAAAGATGGTTTGTTCCCACAAACCACACCTTTAGTTAAAGAAAGCCTGAGGATATGAACAAGTTACCATAATTTATGAGTATAAAATTCAATTCAATTTTTGTAATTTATAAAAATAAGGATTGCCACATTATTTTAATTATTCATTAGTGTGTTCACTCAGTGTTTTGGAGGGAATAGCCTTTATGGTCATCATTAAAAAACTCCAGGAGGCACAATATTTTCCCCTTCTTTCCTAGAAAATATTTTCTTCTGAATTATGAATGCTGCAATCTTAAACCTTAGATGAATTCTGGTGATACAAGAGGACCACAGTATAATTTTTCAAAGAGATGTTTACCAATATTCTCTGGGACTGAAAGACTTAAAAAATACTACTATTGTTTTGATCCATGTGAAGTTGCTGTTACTCAATTGTTTTGACATATAAAATCTTCATTTTATATAGTTCATCTACCCTTGTGATTGAAAGAAGTATAGTATGTCATATTACATGTTTATGGTTATTAAAGTAATACGTACTATATTTCTTATGTTATACTTTACATCCCATGGCTATTATTATAACTGGTAATTTGTTATTCTTAATTAATGTCTTCTACCTTTTAAACTCATTCTCTCAACCCACCCACACCTGGCAAACACCATTTTGTTCTCTATGAGTTTGTTTCTGCTTTATCCGTTTGTTCATTTTGTTTTTTAGATTTCACATATAAGTGATATCATATAGCATTTGTCTTTGTCTGACTTATTTCACTTATCATAATATCCTCTAGGTCCATTCACGTTGTTACAAAATACAAGATTTCATTATTTTTAATGACTAATATTCCATTGATTATACATACCACTCCTTCTTTATCCATTAATCTATTGATAAAAACTTAAGTTACTTCTATATATTGGCTATTTAAATAATGTTGCAATAAGTATAGGGAGAGTATATTGTTTTGAACTAGTAGTTTGGATTTCACTAGATAAATACCCAGAAGTGAACTTGCTAGATCATGTGATAGTACTCTCTATGCTATTTTCCATAGTGGCTGTACCAATTTATATTCCCACCAATATTGAACAAGGGTTCCCTTTTCTGCATTATTTAGCACTTGTTTATTGATTTATTGATAATAACAACTCTGACAAGCATGGAATGTTACCTCATTTAGATTTTAATTTGTATTTCCGTGATGATTAGTGATGTTGAGCATCTTGTCATATGTTTCTTTGCCATTGATCTGTCTCCTCAGGTCCTTTGCCCACTTTTTAATTGGATTATTATTTTTTTCATGTTGAGTTGTAGGATTTCCTTAACCCTTTATCAGATGTATCATTGGTGAATATCTTTCTCTGTTCAGTAGGTTGTCTTTTCTTTTGTTGATGGTTTCCTTTTCTGTGCAAAAGTTTTTACTTTAATGTGGTCCCATATGTTTATCATTTTATTTTGTTTCCCTTACCCAGGGTGACATATCCAAAACAAACTCACAAACAAACAAACAAAAATATTACTAAGAGTAATGCCAAAGGTTACTGCCTATGTTTTATTCTAGTTTTTTGGTTTCAGGCCTTACATATCAGTCTTTAATTCATTTCAATTTATTTTTACATATTCAAAAGAGATCTAGTTTTAATTTTTAATGTATTTCTCTAGTTTTCCCAACACTATTATTGAGGAAACTCTCTTTACTCAATTATATATTCTTGCTCCTTTTTTATACATAAATTGACCATATAGGTATGTTTTATTATTATTATTATTTCTAAGTTCTTTATTCTGTTCATTGATTGATATGTCTATTTTTATGTTGGCACCATGCTGTTTTGATTACTATAGCCTTGTAGCACAGTTTAATATCAGAAACTATGATACCTTCAAGTTTGTTTTTTTCTATGGTTGATATGGCTTTTGGGGGTCTGTTTCATATAAATTTTAAAATTATTTGTGCCAGTTTTGTAAAAAATGTCATTAGTATTTTCATAGGATTTCAAATTGAATCTGTAGATTTCTTTGGTTAGTCTGGACATTTTAATAATGTCAGTTTTTTCTATCCTGAGCATGTTATATGTATCCATTCATTTGTGTCTTCTTCCATATCTTTCTTCAATATCTTATCATTTTTAAGTACAGGTATTTTAACTCCTTGGTTAAATGTATTCTAAGTATGTTATTCATTTTGATGCAATTGTAAATAGAATTGTTTTCTTAATATTTTTTCCTTATGGTTTGTTGTTGTATAAAAATGCAACTGATCTCTGAACATTAATATTGTGTTCTGTTACTTACTGAATTCATTTATTATTTCTAATAGTTTTTTGGTGGAATCTTTAGTGTTCTCTATGCATAGTATCATGTCATCTACAAATAATAATAATTTAAATTCTTTCTTTTTAACTCAGAGGGCTTTGATTTCTTATTGTCTGACTGTTATGACTAAGACTTCTAATATTTTGTTGAATAAAAACAGTGCAAGCAGACATCCTTGTCTTGTTTCTGATATTAAAGGAAAACATTCAGCTTTTCACCCATGTTAGCTGTGGGTTTGTCATATATGGATTTTATTATCTTGAGGTATCTTTCCTGTATCTCCACTTTGTCTAGAATTTTCATCATAAATGAATGTTGGAATTTGCCAAATGTTTTTCATCTATTAACATAATCATATAATTATCTTTTGTTTTCTTTATGTAGTATATCATGTTAATTGATTTTCAAATGGTAAATCAAACTTGCATTCCAGAGAGAACTACTTAATCATGGTATATGATTTTTTTTTTTTTTTGTATTTTTCTGAAGCTGGAAACAGGGAGGCAGTCAGACAGACTCCCGCATGCACCCGACTGGGATCCACCCAGCACGCCCACCAAGGGGCGATGCTCTGCCCATCCGGGGCGTAGCTCTGTCCCGACCAGAGCTACTCTAGCGCCTGGGGCAGAGGCCACAGAGCCATCCCCAGCACCCGGGCCATCTTTTGCTCCAATGGAGCCTTGGCTGCTGCGGGAGGGGAAGAGAGAGACAGAGAGGAAGGAGAGGGGGAGGGGTGGAGAAGCAGATGGGTGCCTCTCCTGTGTGCCCTGGCCGGGAAAGGACCCCGGACTTCCGCACGCCAGGCCGACGCTCTACCACTGAGCCAACCGGCCAGGGATGGTATATGATTTTTTAAATGTATTACTGAATTCAGTTTGCTAATGTTTTGTTGAAAAATTTTACATCTATGTTTATCTGGGATATTGGCATATATATATATGCATATATATATATATATCTCAAATATATATATATATATATATATATATATATATATATATATATAGTGTCTTTGACTGGTATTTGTATCAGGGTAATGCTACCCTTTATCATTGTGTGATGTTCTTCTTTATCTCTTGTTATAGCCTTTGTTTTACTGACTATTCTGTCTGATAAAAGTATTGATAACCCAGCTTTTTTCTATTTCCATTTTCTTGAAATATCTTTTTCCATTCCTTTAAGTTTGTGTTTTTTAATCTGAAAAGGATCTTTGGTAAGCAGCAAATATAAAGGTCTTATTTTTATAATTCATTTAACTATCCCATGTCTTTTTATTGAAAAAATTAGGTCATTTACATTTAAAGTCATTGTTGTTAGGTGTATAGTTATTATCATTTTATTTTTTTGTTGTGTTTATAGTTTTTTTGTTCCTTTCTTATTCTCTTACTCTTGCATATTGATGACTATATATAGTGTTCTGTTTGGATTTATTTCTTTGTATTACTTGAATATCTTTTATAAATTTGTTGTTTGTTGTTACCATGTGTTTCATATATACTGATCTATATTTATACAGCCTTTTTAAAATTTATTGTCACTAAAGTTTGAATACATTGTGAAATTAACACAATTTTTATTCACCACCCCCCACACTTATTTGTCATTTTATTTATTTTTTAGAGATGTAGGACGAGAGGGAGACAGGAACATTGAGCTTCTCCTGTATGTGCCTTGACCAGGAAATTGAATGAACAACATCTGTGTTCTAGAACCACTGGATGGGATTTACAGCAAAATTTGAGACCAGTCACTGTGTTGAGTTTGGGGCCACTTTTCAAGAGCTATAAGACACACTGATACCAGTTGCTTGTTTGGGATTTGTGACCTTTGAGAGATTTTTTGAATATCCATAATGTCAGCTGATGTAGGCTGCTTGCTGGAGGAGCTTCTGGAAGAGGCTCAGAAAAGGTGAGTGAGTTGGCTGGGGTGGGGTCTCAGGGAATCGGTAGGGTGGAGTGAATGTTATTTGCCAGATCAATGGAGAGGTTGGATTAGGGGACAGCTTGTGCTGGGTCAATGGTGTAGGAGGAGAGTTCAATAAAAAACAAAGGTAGCCTGACCTGTGGTGGCGCAGTGGATAAAGCGTCAACCTGGAAATGCTGAGGTCGCTGGTTTGAAGCCCTGGGCTTGCCTGGTCAAGGCACATGTGGGAGTTGATGCTTCCAGCTCCTCCCCCCCCTTCTCTCTCTCTCTCTTCTCTAAAATGAATAAATAAAAGTTGAAAAAAAAAGTTAAAAAAAATTCTTAAAAAAAAACAAAAACAAAAAACAAACAAACAAAAAAAAAAACAAAGGTATCTGCCAGCACTTCTGTCCATGATCAAATTTGCCCTGACCCCTACTTCTCCAACCCTTGTCCTGAAGTTAGTCAATTTAGTTCCTCCTTTAATGTCACTTGTGGTTTTTAAGCTGCTGCTGTTTCACTGGAGTTTAAAGCAAGTAGGTTTGTGAACAAGTGAGTCTGTGCATGGCCTCATGGTTCTTTTAAAAGAATTGCCTTGTTTTCTAATAGCCTTCCCTTTGTCTTTTTGTATACAATCCTCACTGGTTTTTATAACCAGATAATAAGTGGACTCCTGTTCCTAAAACTGATTCCTCAGGCTGGGGTCTCCAGCATGTGGCTGAAACCACTTGCTTATTGGAGTATTTCTGCAGCTGAGATATCCCACTGACTCTGAATCACAACATTGTTGGTGTGGGACCTTCCTGTTTTGTGTCTCCATCTCCACTTTCATACCAGTCTGAACCAGGCTTCTTCTTTATATCCTTAGTTATAGAAGTTGTGTTCAGTTAGTCTTCAGGTGGTTTTCAATAATAGTTGTTTTATAATTTAGTTGTAATTTTGATGGTCATAGAAGGAGGCTAGCACAGGGTTTACTTACTCTGACACTTTGACTAGAGGTCAACAGCCTGTTGTTATGTGAAGAAAATGATCCAAAACCCAGTATTCTAAACACAGAAGGAGTATTATATTAAGTTATGGTTTACTTATTCAGACTCTCTAAAACATTATAAAAATAGACTTTTTGTGACTGGTTCATATACATACACTGTCAATTATTAAAAACAATGTTTTTGATTTCTTCTGTTATATAAAGAGGATAACTTAAAACAAAGTTTTATTTGGTTTTTAACATAACAGAATTAATTGAAGAGCTATTATATTAGATTTAGTTGATGTTTACATAGTTCTATGTGTTAAGTGTATGTTAGCTTAATTTTATATATGAATAATTAAACCAGAGATTAGATGAAGAAATTTATTCAGAACTAGTAGTTGGCAAATTTGGTTATGAACTCAACTTTTCTAAATCATAAGTTCAAAACTATTTTAATCAAAACACATCTTCAAAAATATAAATAAATAAATAAGTGTATTAAAAAAGGCTCAAGAGATTTTTTTATTTATTGATTTTAATTTATTGTGTTTACATAGATTCAAGTGTTTCACTGAATACACTCCCCAACCCTGTGTTCCCCTCAACACCCCCCTTTCCAGTTCCCACCAAGCACACCGCCTTCCCTCCAGGATTTGCTTTTCTACTCTCTGAATTATATATATAACACTGTGTTATGTATATATAACTTCACCAATCTCTTTCCCTTCTCTGATCTCATCCTCTCATCCCGTTTCCTTCTGTCCACTTTCCCTCTGGTTCCTTTGATCCCGCCTCAGCCTCTATTTCATTCCTCAGTTCACATTGTTCATGGGATTATTCAAATGAGTGAAGTCATATGATATTTTTCTTTCTCTACCTGGCTTATTTCACTTAACATAATAGTTTCCAGGTCCATCTATGTTGTCACAAAAGGTACAATTGCACTCTTTTTCATGGCCACATAGTATTCCATTGTGTATATGTACCACTGTTTTTTAATCCACTCATCCACTAACAGACATTTGGGCTGTTTCCAGATCTTGGCTATTGTAAACAATGCTACATGGGGGTGCATTTCTTCTTTTGAATCAGTGTTTTGGTGTCCTTAGAATATATTCTTAAAAGTGGAATATATTCTTAAAATCTCCATACTGTTTTCCACAGTGGCTACACCAGTCTGCATTCTGACCAGCAGTGTAGGAGGGTTCCCTTTTTCCACATCCTCACCAGCACTTATTCTGTGTTGTTTTGTTAATGAGCACCATTTTGACTGGTGTGAGGTAATATCTCATTGTAGTTTTAATTTGCTTTTCTCTAATGATTAGTGACGTTGAACATATTTTTATCTGCCTGTTGGCCATCTGTATGTTCTCTTTGCAGAAGTGTCTATTCATTTCTTTTGCCCATTTTTTGATTGGATTTTTTATCTCCCTGGTGTTGAGTTTTACAAGTTCTTTGTAAATTTTGGTTATTTACTTCTTATCAGACGTATTGTCAAATATATTCTCCCATTGTGTAGTTTGTCTTTTTATTCTGTTCTTATTTTCTTTAGCTGTGCAAAAGCTATTTAGTTTGATATAGTCCCATTTGTTCATCCTATCCTTTATTTCACTTGCCTGTGGAGATATATTAACAAATATATTGCTGCAAAAAATTTTGGAGAGCTCACTGCCTATGTTTTCTTCTAAGATGCTTATGGTTTCAAGACTTACATTTAAGTCTTTTATCCATTTTGAGTTTATTTTTATGAATGGTGTGAGTTGGTGGTCTAGTTTCATTTTTTTGCAGGTAGCTGTACAATTTTCCCAACACCATTTGTTAAAGAGACTGGCTTTACTCCATTGTGTGCTCTTACCTCCTTTGTCAAATATAAATTCTCCATAAAGGCGTGGGTTTATTTTGGGGTTCACTGTTCTGTTTCATTAATCTCTATGCCTGTTCCTATGCCAGTACCAAGCTGTTTTGAATACAATGGCCTTGTAGTGTAACTTGATATCATAAAGTGTGATACCACCCACTTTATTCCTCTTTTTCAAGACTGATGAAGCTATTCGTGTTCCTTTTTGGTTCCATATGAATTTTTGGAATATTTGTTCTATATCTTTGAAGTATGTCATTGGTATTTTAATTGGTATTACATTGAATTTATAGATTGCTTTGGGTAATATAGAGATTTTAATGTGTTTTTCTCTCTATCCATAAACACAGTATATGCTCCCACTTATTTGTATCTTCCTTGATTTCATTTATCAATGTTTTATAATTTCCCAAGTACAAATTTTTAACATCCTTGGTTAAATTTACTGCCTGGTACTTTATTTTTTGGTTGCAATTGTGAAGGGAATTTTTCTCTTAATTTCTCTTTCAGACCATTCACTGTTAGTGTATAAAAATGCTTCTGATTTCTGAATATTAATTTTTTACCCTGCCACCTTGCTGAATTAATTTATGAGGCCTAATAGTTTTTTGACAGAGACTTTAGGGTTTTCTATATATAGTATCATCTCATCAGCAAATAATGATAGTTTTACTTCTTCTTTTCTAATTTGAATGCCTTTTATTTCTTCTTCTTGTCTGATTGCTGTTGCTAGGACTTCCAGGACTATGTTGAATAAGAGTGGTGAAAGGGGGCACCCCTGCCTTGTTTCTGATCTTATTAATTTTTGCCCTTTGAGTATGCTGTTGGTTGTCATAGATGGTCTTTATCATTATCAGGTATGTTCTCTGTATTCCCACTTTGCCGAGAGTTTTTTTTATCATAAATGGGTGCTTGATTTTATCAAATACTTTTTCTACATCTATTGATATTATGATGTGGTTTTTCTCCTTTCTTTTGTTTATATGATGAATGAAGTTGATTGATTTGAAAATATTGTACCAGCCTTGCCTTTCCAAGATAAATCCCACTTGATCAAGATATATGATTTTTTTTTATGTATTGCTGCATCCAGTTTGCTAATATTTTGTTGAGACTTTTAGCATCTAAAGTCATCAGGGATATTGGTCTATAGTTTTCTTTCTTTATTGTCTTTGCCTAGTTTTGAAATCAGAATTATGCTCGCCTCATATAAAGAGCTTGCAAGTCTTTCCTCTTCTTGAATTTTTAAAATAGCTTAAGAAGGATAGGAGTTATTTCTTCTTTGAATATTTGGTGGAATTCTCATGTGAAGCCATCAGGCCCAGGGCTTTTGTTTGTTGGGAATTTTTTGATAATTTTTTTTATCTCATTTGTTGTAATAGGTCTGTTTAGGTTTTTCTGATTCTTCCAGATTGATTTCTGAAAGATTATATGTTTCAAGGAATTTGTCCATTTTACCTGGGTTGTCTAATTTTTTGGCATACAGTTGTTTATATTATTTTCTTACAATTTTTTTGTATTTCTGCTTTGTCAGCTGTTACTTCTCAATTCTCATTTCTAATTTTATTTATTTGAGTCCTCTTTCTTTCTTTCTTTCTTTCTTTCTTTTTTTTTTTTTTTTTTGGTCAGTCTGGTTAAAGGTTCATTAATCTTGCTTACCTTTTCAAAGAAACAGTTCTTGTTCTCATTGGTCCTCTGTATTGTTTTTTCAACCTCTTGTCATTTATTTTTACTCTGATCTTTATTATATTTTTCCTTCTACTTCCTCTGGGCTTTACCTGCAGTTCTTTTTCTAGTTCTTTTAGATGCAAGGTTAAGTTATTTATTTGAGATTTTTCTAGCTTTTTTTTTTTTGTATTTTTTTGAAGTTGGAAATGGGGAAGCAGTCAGACAGACTCCCGCATGCACCCAACCAAGATCCACCTGGCATACCCACCAGAGGTGATGCTCTGCCCATCTGGGGTGCTGCTCTGCTGCAACCAGAGTCATTCAAGTGTCTGAGGCAGAGGCCACAGAGCCATCCTCAGCACCTCGGCCAACTTTGCTCCAGTGGAACCTTGGCTGCGGGAGGGGAAGAGAGAGACAGAGAGGAAGGAATAGGGGGTAGTGGAGAAGCAGATGGGCGCTTCTCCTGTGTGCCCTGGCTGGGAATTGAACTTGGGACTCCCGCACGCCAGGCCGGCACTTTACCACTGAGCCAATTGGCCAGGGCCTCTAGCTTCTTAAGGTATGCCTATAATGCTATGAATTTTCTTCTCAGAACTGCTTTTGCTGTGTCCCATAAATTTTGAATTGTTGTATGTTCATTTTCAGTTGTTTAAAGAAAATTTTTACTTCTTCCTTGATCTCATTGTTGACCTATTTATTATTTAAAATATGCTATTTAGTTTCCAAATGTTTAAGTGTTTTTCAGATTTTCTATTGTAGTTGATTTCTAGTTTCATACCATTGTGATATGATTTTAATTTTCTTAAATTTTTTGAGACTTGTTTTGTGTCCTCACATGTGGTCTATCATAGAGAATGTACCATGAGCATTTGAAAAGAATGTATATTCTGCTGCTTTGGGGAAAATGGTTCTGAAGATATCTATTAAATTCAGTTGATCTAGTGTGTCCTTTAAGTCTCCCATTTCTTTTTTAATTTTCTTTCTTGCAGATCTATTCAGTGATGTTAGCAGGATATTGAAATCCTCTACTATTATAGTATTGCTGTTGATCTCGTCCTTTCTGTCATCAAAGTCTGCTTTATATATTTTGGTGCTCCTATATTAGGTGCATATATATTTGAATTGGTTATCTCTTCCTGTTGGATTACTCCTTTTAACAATATATAGTGACTTTCTTTATCCCTTACTATATCCTCTGTTTTAAAGTCTATTTTTGACAGATAAAAGTATTGCTACACCAGCTGTTTTTTCATTTCCATTTGCATGAAATTTTTTTTTTATCCCTTTACTTTCAGATTATGTATCTTTTGTTTTGAGGTGGGTCTCTTGTAGACAACATATGTACGGGTCCTGTTTTCTTATCCATGCAGCTACCCTATGCCTTTTTATTGGAGCATTTCAACCATTTACATATAAAGTTATTATTGATATGTGGTTGTTTATTGCCATTTTAATCTTTATATCTACACTCCTCTTTTATTAGATTTCTTCCTTTGTTCTGTTTATGACATGCTCCTTAACATTTCTTGCAGCATTTGTTTGGTTGTAATAAATTCTTTGAATTTTTTTTTTTTTGTCTGGGAGGTTTTTTATTTCTCCTTCAATTTTAAACGATTACCTTGCTGGATAAAGAATTCTTGGTTGTATGCTCTTGTTCTGCATTACTTTGAATATTTCTTGCCATTTCCTTTTGGCCTTAAATGTTTCTGTTGAAAAGTCACATGTCATCCTTATGGGGGCTCCTTTGTAGGTATTTGACTGCTTTTCTCTTGCAGCTTTCTTTATTGCTTAGTTTTGGTATTTTCTTTATGATGTGTCCTGGTGTAGGTCAGTGGTCGGCAAACCAGTGCTTGCGAGCCACATGCAGCTCAATCAGATTGAGGATGTTTTTAGCGAAGGTCAATTTAGGAGTACCCTAATTAAGTTAATAACAATATACCTATATAGTTTAAGTTTAAAAACTTTGGCTCTCAAAGGAAATTTCAATCATTGTACTGTTGCTATCTGGTTCTGTTGACTAATGAATTTGCCAACCACTGGTGTAGGTCTCTTTGGGTTCTTCTTTAATGAGATTCGCTGTGCTTCTTGAACTTGTTTGACTTTTTCCTGCTGGGCCCTCCAGCCCTTTGGAGAGTACACAGCAGGTTGGGGGGGGGCTGTGTAGACCAGAACTCAGCACTCAAAACCTGTGACCATGATGCACCCCCTGCTTCTAAGTCTCTCTCTGCACTGACTAGAGCAGGAGAGCCTCTGGTAGGTGGGGTAATTGCTTCCCTTTGCTGGATTGGCTCTATCAGGAAGAATGGTCATTTTAGGTTTGGGGAGTATCCCAGTAGAAGGGTCAGGGTGGCTGTTTCCCACAGTCTCTTCTTGTGCCCCTGAGACTATACTCTCTTCTTGCACCTCCAGTCCTCTCAGTGCTCCCCGCTACCAGAGCCCCGGGTAAGTGGCTGTGATTGAGGTTTTCTTCATGGTCCCTTTAAGATGGAGCCTGAGTCTGAGAGTTCTGTTTCCCTCTTGCAAACAGTAACCTGCCTCTTCTCTCAGTTAAATACTGTCCGTAAGTAAGTCTAGTCTCTGGAGCTCCAGGCTGGGGTTTCAGTCCTGTGGCTGAGGACCCACAACTCTTCGGGCAACCCACCCTGCTGTGATAGACCCTCTGGGCTGCTTCTTGCTCCTGGAAGTGGAGCAGCCCTTTCCGCATCTCCTCTTTTCCTACCAGCTCAGTGTGGTTCCTTCGGTGATGCTTGGTTATAGATTCCTCTTAGTTTAGTCTAAAGTTGGTTTTTCAAGATGATTGTTCCAAGTTGTAATCCACTTTGGTTCTGGGAGGCGGGAGTTGTAACATCTGCCTACTCCATTGTCATTTTCCCTCTTGTTTGTTTGTTTTCACATAAACATATTTTCCTCTAAGACCAAGATAAGCACAATCTCTTTAAGAAATTAGAAATCAAAAGCCTGTTTAGCAGTCCAGCCTCACCTGTTCAATCTATTGCCATTATTCTCAAGAGATTTTTTAAATTGCTAAAATAATAAAACAAATGAAGTTTTTGGTTAGGAAGGTGATTTTGATGAATTTGGTGTCTAGGATTATTTCTTCATCTAAGGACTATTTCTTTGTAGTTTGAGATTAACTTCCCATGTAAATTTTCCTGGCTCCAACCTCATTTAATTCTCTTAAATATATACATTTTTTTTTACCTTTTAGATGCTAATTTAATTTGCATAAGACTTATTTCTTCAGGGTTCTTAATTTTTTGCTTACCTTTACGTAGATGTTAGTGATCGTCTTTAAGATTTTTGAGTCTGTTCTTACATGTCTGTGTCTGGTTTTTGTTTATTTCTGGAACTCTAATCTGATTTATGCCCTGAACCTCTCTGGTGGGTACCAAGGTCACCTCAAATTCTCCAATAGTCTTGTTTTGTTCTGGTACAAATGTTGGCAATGAAGGTGAAAGTGTCAATGGTTTAGATCAATAAGTTATGTTCAGTATTTGTTGGTTATGCATAAAAAATATAAAATTAATGACATTATATATAGAAGCACATGCTAATAAAATTTATATGCCCTCAATTACTAAAATATTTTTCATAAATTAGATATCTAATTATAATTCTGTTGGTTAAAAATAATTGAAGTAAACTTTGTGATGAATTAGGTAAGAGATCAGCATTTATATAGGTGTTTAACAATTGTTACCATATTAGAGAGAAAAAACATAGGTCAGAAAAAACAGTAATCTTTGCAATTTTCTATAACAGAAGTAAATACCACTACAATAGATCAGTATGGTATATATTGAAATAGTTTACTTTGTTGAGTTTAATTAATTCTAAAATAATAGGATATCTATTCTGGCATCTGTTTCAAAAATACCTAATAAAATGAAGGTTAAAAAAATGGAAGCCTTTAAAAGTTTGATTTTTAGTCACTAAAATTCATTTTAGATGAAATTATCTAAACTAACATCTTAAATAAAATATAATTGATTTTGTTTTAATATGAAAAAATGCTTCAAAGTAATGTGCATAGAATGATAATTTATCTTAAAAATTCTGATAGAAAAAAACCAAAATATCATTATTGCTTTTCTTTTAGTGTTAAGTATGAAGTATTTATCTACTTTTTTATATATTCAAGTTATTCCACTAGGAAAATATATTATTTTAGTAACAGGTAATTTAAAACCAATATTGTATCATTTAGAAGTTGTTATTCATAAATATAAAGGAGGAACTTTAAAACTTCACTTGTCTGAGGTGTGTTCTTGAGTTCTGTTATCTGTGAAGCGCTGAGTTCTTTATTTATGTTTCTGCCTTGACATTCATATATACTCTTATGGAGTCTGTCTTTATTTTCAGTTGTGTCTTGATATCTTCTTTCAAGTTGTGGCCTTGTCTCTTGACTTTTTTTTAAAGCTTTTACTTCTTTTCTGTTTTTTATTTTGAAATATAAATTTTCTTCTTAACAGTAAGTTCACATTGCTTAGTCTGTATCTTGACACTAAGTACAATTTTTTACTTTTTACCTCCTTCTTCTTGAAAGTTTGGCTCCATGCCAGCATATTCTCCTGTATTTTTTTTCCTCCCTCTCTGGACCATTTCTTTTGCCAGTATTTCTCATATTTTCTTGTTACTTGTTAAACTTATGTTTTTCTCCAGACTCTGAGTTAAGCTCCCTTTTATTTTTTTCTTACATGCTCCTGACAATTTTCAAGTTATTACCTAAATGTTGCCAAAGTCTAAATTTTTATCTTCAACAGATATAAATAGATAAAAACCCAAACTTCAAGCTCAGTGTGTCAAATACAGAACTCATCTTATTTTCTTCCAGCCCTGATCTTCTTCTCATGTTCTGTACACAGACAATGTTTTCATTTATCCTGTTGATATAAAACTTCTTTTTTTACTTCTCTTCCTAAGGTCAATTAATTACCAAATATATATAAACCCTACCTTCTAAATATCTCCAGAATCTATCTGCTTGTAATTATCTTTATTATCTCTTTTATGGTTTATCCCAAAGTCAACTGATTCCCTGACTAGTACAAACTTAATCTGCCATATTTACATTGCTTTTCTCAATAACTATAGTGAGAGTTATTTTTTGTGAACACACACTATATAAAAATGGATTTCTGTTATTCCTAAACAATTTGTACTATACCCTAAAAGTTTTGTTATATAGCCCCTGTATATCTTTCTAATCTCATTATAAACAATTATCTTTTTCGCTATATATATTAGGAACAATAGACTTTTTTTCTTATGGTTTTTGCAACATAATCTTATTTTTTTCTAGTTTGTCTCCTACTTTAATGTCTATTCTTACAGTCCTCAGTTTATATGTCACTTCCGCTAGAAGCTCTACATTGATCTATCTTTCTCTCAGACCAGGTAAGCTCCCATTTTCAAAACCTTTAATATCACATACAGGATCTTCAATCTGTCATTTTCATTTGACTCTGTAATTGCATTTGTTTGACTATAGGTATACATTCTGAGAAATGCATCCTTTGGTGATTTTTTTGTTGCACAAACTTCATAGAGTGTACTCACACAAATCTAGATAGTATAGCCTATTACATATCTAGGCTACATAGAATATTCTATTGGTCTTAGGCTACAAGTCTACACAGCATGTTATTATTGTACTAAATACTATAAGTAGTTGTAACACTTAAGCATATCTAACAATAGAAAATAAGCATTAAAATATGATATAAAAGATAAATAGTATCCTTGTATAGCCATTTACTATAAATAGAACTCATGGTACTAGAAGATGCTCTGGACATGTCAATGAGTAATTGGTGACTAATGTGAAAACCTAGAACATTCCTGTATGCTACTGTGGGTTTATAACACTATATTTTACTCAAGGTTATAAAAATAACCTTAACTTACTATAACTTCTTTACTTTATAAACCTTTTATTTAAGAAAAAACTTTTGACTCTTGCAATAATACTTAATACATAAACACATTGTACAGCTAAACAAAATATTTCTTTTTTTAT